>NC_080163.1:37141130-37441130 GCF_950295315.1 Erinaceus europaeus
CAGTTTTTAAGTTAACCGCACACAGTAATCTATGGCTTTTAATTAAAGAAGGAAAGGGGGGAGGCATGGCATGTGTAGAAAGGTGCCCATGTCTGGGGGTCCAGCCATCATAAATTCCAGAAGTGGGGGAGACAAGCCATATCTCAACCACAGGGGGGAGGGTTTGGAGTCAGACCTGCTCAAACCACATGGAAACTATAGCCTGGACTTTCCTGGGCAATGGGTCCAGCCCCCAACACAAGAACCCAGGTTCACTCCTGGCCCCCACCTGTGGGGGGGTAGCTTCATGAGTGGTGGAGCAGTATTACAGGAATCTCTCCTTCTCTAATAAAAGAAAAGGGAAACTTGGCTGCAGGGAGCAGTGGATTCGTCATGTAGACAGACATCAAGTCCTGATGATAATCCTGGTGGCAAAAAAATAATAGTAATTAATTACTGATAAAAGGTTTGTCCAGAAAAGGCCTGCTACAGAGCTATGCCAGGAAGGTCAAAGCCAGAGCCAAGAGACACCTGCCTCCATCTGCCTAAATTGAGTTTGTCATTGCCACCATCATTAGCATTAGCATCAGGGAGGGTTAGAATTGCAGTCTTTAGCTAGAGATGAATCACTGTGAAGACACACACCCCCAACAGCTGTATGCTCCCCTTTCCTCAGCAGCTCCCTTTGCAGAGAAAAGGAGCTTAGTGCTTCATAAGCCTTTGCTGATGCCCTTTCCCCAGTCCAGGAGCACATATACTTCATCTTTTCTTGGCTGTGAGTATCTGCCTCCCCTCCCCAGCTTTCCCCAGTCCTAACAGTTTTGAGAGACACTTGTCAGGTGTTTGACAGGGTGCCATGCCATTGGAATCAGCCTGCTGTCTCCCTCCTGGGATCTAGGAGGGAGCAAGATCACAGAGACAAAAGACCATTGTCATCACATCCTATCCAGGGTGTGTGATTAATAAGTCAGTGTGATTCATTTCCATCGAAGGTGAACTTGTTCACCTGGCTAAGTCAGTGTTTGTCAGCTTTCTCTAGATATTCTACTGAAAAGTCTCCCCCTTCCCATAAAATGGCAGGTCAAAAATTGCCTCCTACTGGAAGCATCCCCATGTCATATGCACACACTATAGGTTTCTCTCAGTACTGAGCATACTAGTACTAAGTACTAAGCATAAGGTGTCTGTGAACTTGTCTTCCAGGTTTTTTTTTTCTATTCTTTTTTTTTTTTTTACCACCAGGATTATCTTGGGGGCTTCATGCCTTCATCATGAATCTATCCCTCCCTCCCATAGGTCTTTTTTTTTTCTTCTTTTTTTCTTCTTTTTGATAGACACACAGAGAAATCAAGAGGGAAGAAGGAAACAGAAAGAAAGAGAGCCACATGCAGCACTGCTTTACTGCTTTGAAGCTACTCCCTACAGGAGAGAAGTGAGGGGTTTGAACCCAGGTCTTTGCACATGGTAGTGTGTGTACTCCCCTACGTGTGCCACAACCTGTCCCTCTGGTTTTGATACCATGCTCTATGAGGGCAGTAAACTAATGCCCAGAAGCAACAAATCCATAATAAAGAGGGGGAAAAAGTGGCCACTTAATAGTGTTCACTGCATTCCATGTCCATACTAAGCCGCTCACAGGCACAGTCTGCAGGCACACCACTGAGGAGGATGTCTTATTGCTGCCAGAAAGCAAGGCTGAGAGCAAGGGTCTGTGCAGCCTGTGCTGTTAGCCTTCTGTTCTGAGCTGCTTCTCGTGAGTGTGCCAAGCTCTCAGTGTACATCAGCCACAGGTTCAAGAACAAGGTGCTGCAGGGTGAACCATGTGCCTGATTGCCTGACCTCAGCCCAGACCATGGCAACCCCACCTCTTGAGTCCTTGGTGCCCACCCCCCCCCAGGCCTCCCATCTTTGACTTCTAGAGACAGGGGAGTCACAGCTGGGCACCCAACATGCTGCCTCAGCAAAAAGCCAAATGATGTGTGTGGAGCCTGGACATGGTCCCAAAATTCTTGTTTTATTAAATTTTAAACTTTAATAAGACAATGACATGTTTCAAGAGCCAGCCCTGGGCTTCCCCACCCCCTCCAGCCCCATCAAGAGACCTCTCATGAGGTAGTAGGGGGTTAAGTTTACAGCATCAAACATATCTTGGGGTTATTGATCTCTAACACTCAAAACCCTGGCAGGAGATAGGTGAGGGGCCAGACCAGGGAACCAGGGCTAAGTAGGAGAATAGAAGAAGAAAGTGACTTGGCCCGCTCTGAGCTGGGGGATCATCTGCATTCTTTTGCTAAAAGTGGAGACCAGTGTGACATCTCCAAGGCCCAGAGTCTATTTGGACCTTCAAGATATCAGCTGGTCCAGGCCCAAGAAGGAAAGAAGATTGTCCATGAACCCATGCCTTAACACAAGAGGTTCCCCACATTTAAGACAGGAGACAGCTGGTGCTGGCAGCTCTGGTTTCAGTGAGACTCCTCAAAGATGAATAGTGCCATCAAGAACCAGAGCCCCTAGTTTCTTAGCCAAGGCTCTGGATAGAGCAGCAGGGATGTTCATGGTTAACTCACTGCTTGGCCATGGTCAGAAGACCATGAGGAAGACAACACTGCCTCTTCCCCAGGCAGCTTCCAAGGCAGCCCTGTCTACCACCTCTTCTCACACCCCACTGCCAACCCTAGACCCAGCATAGAGGCTATCAGGTTACCTGTAATCAAGTCACTCCTGAGCCCACTAGCCTAAAAGTCCCCTCTCTGTGTCCCATGGCCAGCATCCTGAGAGCAGCACTCAAACATCCTCACTGTGTTCATTTGAGTCCCCTGGCCCAGCCCCTCTGCTCCCTTCACTCAGTCTTGTTCTAGCACTGACTCTCTCCACACCTCCCTGCAGACCTCTAAGACACCACACACACACACACACACACACACACACACACACACACACACACACTGGGCCTGACCTAAACTGTCCATTTATTTAATAACTGAAATTGGGACAGAGGGAAATTGAGAAGGAAGGAGGAGAGAAAGGGAGGGAGAGAGAGAGAGATAGGGAGAGAAATGATCAGCACAGCTTCATTGCTTGTGAAGCCTCCCCCCTGCAGGTGGGGGCCAGGGATTCCAATCCAGATGCTTGCACATAGTAACATGGGCTCATCCAGATGCACCACCACCCCACCTCTTAGACTCTCCTTTCAAAGACAGTCCCATCACGTGCCACAGCACCAAGAGAAAGAGCTCTTCCAGCAAAAGCTTCCCATGACCCAGAGTCCTACCTCTTCCTGATACCACAGAGGCTCCCCTATAGAAGCCCCTATACTCCTACTGATAGTTTCCCAGCTCCTGGCCACCAGGGGCCACCTCCTCACCCCTTGAAGTACCCAGGCAGTGCCAAGCACCATGGACAAGTGACGAGACAGAATGGACACCCATAGGAAATAAGGAGAGAGTCTGGGAGGGCCAGCAAGCTCCCTCCTAAAGTCAGACAGACAGACTGACTTAGAGCAGTCCCATAAAGAGCAGCCCTTGCTCCCTGCCCTGCTCCACAGTTCCTTCACAGCCACACAAAATGCAGGGAACAAAGTGATCAGAGTCCCAGACCCAGGCAGTTGAGACACATCCCTAAACTTTCCTCTTCTCTCCCTCTCTCTCTCCCTCTCTCTCTCTCTCTCTTAGTGATTCAATATTGATTTACAAAATTACATGTCAACAGGGGTATAATTGCATACCATTCCCACAACCGGAGTTCTGAATCCCTGATCCCTTCATTGCAAATCACCGTGGTTCTCCCAAGGTTGCAGACATGGGATAAAACTAAAACTGTCTACATTTGTACATAATTGCCCCCTTTTTCTTCAATGTCCAGTCCTCTCTTCCCCTCCAAGCCACATATAACCCTAGTACTACATCCAAATACCTCTCCTTCTTTCATCCTCTCTCTCTGAGGCCTTCTTCTTCTAGCGTTTGCCCTTCTTCCGTAGCCTGATGGAGCTGGAATCCAGGGCTCTCTTCACCTCTTCCTCTTATCACTTCTCCCCACTAGGAATATAGATCAAAATTGTTTATGGGGTGCAGAAGGTAGGAGTTCAGGATTCTAATTTCTTCTCCACTGGAGTTGGGCATTGGCAGGTTGATCCATACCCCTAGACTGTTTCTTCCTTTCCCTAGTGGGTTAGAGCTCTGGGGAGGTGGGGTTCCAGGACATGCTGGTGAAGTAGTCTGCCCAGGGAAGTCAAGATGGAATCATGGCACCATCTGCAACTTGGTGTCTGGAAGGTGGCAGAACATAAAGTGAGACAAAATGGTTAATGAACAGGAACCAAAAAGTAGGAACAGAACAGATAAGAATGGGGATCTTAGGGTGGAGAAAGCTAGGAAGTCCATTTTAGGCTTGTTTCTAGGGGCCTACACATATGGTAGTTTTTGCTTGAGTTTGATAGCTACAAGCTTCCCTTCTCCAATCACACTTTTCCCTCTGAGACTCTGGACCTTGGGGTGTCACACTAGCCCCCACTTTCAGCAAAAGAGGGCAAAGGGATCTCCTGCTCAGGGAGGGTCCCTTGGCCTCCCCCATTCTTTTATTACAGAGTAAGAGCCTCCAGGACCCAGCGTGCAAGCCCCCAGGTGCACCCCTGCCTCACTGCACCACATCTAAAGTAAGACTTGGGCAGAGACACACTGGGAATGCCTCATGGGGGGAGCTAGTGAGGGAACCTGCAGGACTGAGAGACTGAGTCCATGGAGGTCAAGCTCCAGAGCTCAGCTCTTTTCAATGATGAGCTCCAGCCATAATTTTCTTTGTTGCTTTTTTTGTTCTTTTTTTTTCCAATTGAGAAATCTCATTGGAAGGATGGGACAAAAGAGAGGTATCTACCACCCCAGAACTAATCCCTCATCCTTGCAGCTAGTGGCCTCCCCTCCCGTCACCCTTATAAAGCACCCAGAGAGACAACTTCCACATGTCATGCAGGTGCCCCCCACCCCACCCACACACACACACTTCCAGGAAGCTAGAACTGCAGACCCCTCCCTGGGGATCCGGAGTGGCTGGCTCAGAGTCTAAAACTTCCCTCCTCACTGGCAAAGCATGTCTGTTCCTCTTCCTTCCACTCTCAATGCCCTGAAAAGAGACTTTCCTTAACATGAAGGAGCAGTTTCCCTGCTGCTTCCTGCCCTAAAGTGCAAGGCCGTTTTACAATGAGGAGAGCAGCTGGGGTCCAGTTCAATCAGTCTGAAGGCCTAAGCCCACCAAACTCCTCTTTCATAATTGAAAGTAATGAACTTTAATAAAAACACAGCGCAGCCCCTTCAGCATCACATTAGATGTCAGTGAAATTCATTGAGCTCTGTCTGTCAAGGCTCCTTCCACAAGGCTCCCATGAGAGCCTCAAGGGGAGGGGGGGGGGGCGGGGGGGGAGGCAGGAGGAAGAGGTGGGGCTGCAAGCCCATGCAGGGCAAATCCTGCCCTCCCAGGATGCCTCTCTCTCTCTCTCTCTCTCTCTCTCTCTCTCTCTCTCTCTCTCTCTCCAGGGAGGGTCCTTCCATCATCTAATAAGAAGCTTATGGTCCTCCCTAGCCTAAGAGTGCTCAGCTCAGCCAAGACCTCACAAGACCCTCTTCTCCTTGTATGGGCCTATGTGGAGCACAACTCCACAAGTCTTCGCCCCTCCCACCACCCACCCCCAGCATCTCCTGCCCACATAGCTGGTCCACCTGCCTCTTGTCTTCTTGCCAATTTTTTTTTATTATTACAAAAGTAATGGATGTTCATTACAGAAAATTCAGGAAATATAGATAAGCAATAAGAAGAAAATGAAAACCTCTCATAACATCATGACTCTGAAATCACATTAACATTTTGGTTTCTGGCCTTTCACACAGTTCTCTGAGCATGTGAAGGCATGTTTTTCTTTTTTCTAGAGTTTTCCCATGGAGAAAATAAAAATAAAAAAATTAAAATGTAGGGGGATAAGGGCTAGAAAGTTAGATCATGACATCATCTCCCCAGACAATAACTTGGATCCACCTGCATATCAGACGTCAGGCTCAGGCAAAAACTAATAAAGTCATGGGCCCCTTGGGATATACCTAAAATAGACCTACTAGCTATTTCCAAAACAGAGACCCCAAATCTCCATCTGCAATATTCCAGCCTTTAGGTTCATGATTAGGCAATAATTTGTTCTGCTTTCTTTTTATTTTTTTAATTTTTTATTTATAAAAAGGAAACATCAACAAAACCATAGGATAAGAGGGGTACAACTCCACACAATTCCCACCACTAGAACTCCATATCCCATCCCCTCCCCTGATAGCTTTCCTATTCTTTATCCCTCTGGGAGCAGGGAGCATGGACCCAGGGTCATTGTGGGTTGCAGAAGGTGGAAGGTCTGGCTTCTGTAATTGCTTCCCCGCTGAACATGGGCATTGACAGGTCGATCCATACACCCAGCCTGCCTCTCTCTTTCCCAAGTAGGGTGAGGCTCTGGGGAAGTGGAGCACAAGGACACACTGGTGGGGTTGTCTGTCCAGGGAAGTCTGGTTGGCATCCTGCTAGCATCTGGGAACTTGGTGGCTGAAAAGAGAGTTAACATACAAAGCCAAACAAATTGTTGACCAATCATGGACCTAAAGGCTGGAATAGTGCAGATGAAGAATGGGGGGGGGGGTTCTGTTTTGTAGATAGCTAGTAGGCATATTTTATTTATATTCAAAGGGCCTGTGGCTATACTAGTGTTTTTGTTTTGTTTTGTTTATTTGTTTTTGCCTGAGCCTGAAATCTGATATGCAGGTGGATCCTAATTATTGTCTGGGAAGATGATGTCATGGCTGGCAGAAGGACCAGAAAGCTGGATCAGAGAAGAGAGTAGTTCCCTAATATGGGAAAGGGGTATAAATATTGTTGACTGTAAACCCCATTGATTTGATTTGGTCTAGGGCCCATATTCAGCTTAGGAGCCTATGTGACCACTGCATCCCTGTAGATCTGAGCTCACAGTCTGTGGTCATGAGTAGGAACATTCCAAGCTGCCCCAATATCAGGACCCATCTTCCTCAGGTGTAGCACAGAGTATGTGGTCCATACTCCCTTCGGAGGATGGAACATTCTCTACCATTGTCGATCCAAGTTGAGGGCAAGGTCCTATGGGGGCCCACAAAGGGGCCTATTGTGTTGTTCCTGATATAAATGACCAGTTACAATGGAGAGAGGGATTTATGCAAGTTCTAGGCCCATCATGTCTGTTTGGGAATCTCAGGACTCCCCGATTAAGGCCCCAGCTGATGGGGTGGCCTGATAGTGACTAAAGAGGCATCATTAAAGTATGCCAGTCTCTTGCCCTTATTCAGCTTTTGCAGTCCTTGCTTTGATAAGGTTAGCTTTGGACTGAGTAAGAGAACTGTAATAAGAAGTAGGTGAGGAGGACATCTAAGTCTAAGTAGACTCTATTTCATTATGAACTTTATACTGACTCAACTACAGACTACTGTTTATTTTTGCTTTCAGGTATATATTTTGCCCTAATTTTATGGATACATATGAACATATGTTCTATCTTATGGGACCTGGTCTATATTTAGGTTTGGGGACCTGTTCTGCTTTCTATCTTAACTCTTTTTCAGCCACCAGATTCCAGATGCTACCATGATGCCAACTGGACTTCCCAGAGTACATGACCCCACCAATGTGTCCTGGAGCCCTGCTTCCCCAGGGCTCTGTCCCACTAGGGAAAGAGAGAGAGAGGCTGGAAGTATGGGTTGACCTGTCAATGCCCATGTTCAGTGGAGAAGCAACTACAGAAGCCAGACCTTCCACCTTCTGCACCCCATAATGACCCTGGGTCCAGGGATAAAGAATAGGAAAGCTATCGGGGGAGGGGATGGGATACAGAGTTCTGGTGGTGGGAATTGTGTGGAATTGTACCCCTCTTATCCTATGGACTTGTCAGTGTCTCCATTTTATAAACGAAAAAAGGGGATCAGATGCATAACATAGTGTATTCAAGGTCACTGAGAACCTCTGAATCCCCCTCCCAGGAAACCCACACCAGATTCTCACAAACCCTGAGCACCTGCTCAGCTGCCTCTGGACTGCACTTCCATGGCCAGATTGTACCCCAGAGCCTGTCCCCTCTTGAATCTCCTCTGGTCCCACCTCCATCTCCAGAGGGGAAAAGGAAGAGTGAGTCACAGGTTTGTCTTGCAGACCCTCCTTGGCACTGTGCAAAGCTCCACTAACTGCAATGGAACCATCATTCCCAGGAGCTGGGTAAATCTTAGTACTGTCCAGCAATGGAGTACAACACTGCCATGAACACTGGTGACAGGAGAGAATGTTTAAGACATGGAGAAATGTTTAAAAACAGTTTTAAAAACAGTATACAAAACAATATTTACAGTAAGCTCTCGATTACACAAAACATGACGTGTCGGGGGCTGGGCAGTATCGCAGCAGGTTAAGCGCACGTGGCGCAAAGCGCAAGGTCCGGCAGAAGGAACCCGGTTCGAGCCCCCAGCACCCCACCTGCAGAGGAGTCGCTTCACAAGCGGTGAAGCAGGTCTGCAGGTGTCTGTCTTTCTCTCCTCCTCTCTGTCTTCCCCTCCTCTCTCCATGTCTCTCTGTCCTATGCTACAACAACAATAACAACAAAAATGATAACAAGGGTAACAGAAGGGAAAAATATCCTCCAGGAGCAGTGGATTCATAGTGCTGGCACCGAGACCCAGCAATAACCCTGGAGGCAAAAAAAAAAAATCTAAAAAAAATAATAATAATAATTTTTAAAAAAACATGGCGTATCTAGAGGCATACACATATAGTTATAACAAGGAAGTTACAGGTGTGATGATCCAGTATCAAATTCCATTTAAGTTAAAGCTCCTCGTATTTTAGTATTGTAATCCTAGTTTTTCTAGCATATTTAAATTTTAAAGATAGCATAATAGTTATGCAAAGAGATTCGTATGCCTGAGGCTCTGAAGTCCCAGGTTCAGTCCCCCACAGTACCATAAGTCAGAGTTGATTAGTGCTCTGGTAAATATATATGTTTTGAGGGGTTTTTTTTAATTGATAAAGTGAGAGGTCAGAACTCCTCTCTGTCATATAAGTATCCTACTTTGTTTTTGTCTAACATATTTATGCTATGCCAGGGATAAAACCTAGAGCCTCACACATGCCTGGTATGTGTGCTACCATTCAGACACCTTCCCCAGACCAAAATGTTTTATTTCCATAAATGTAAAAGGTTTTAGAGGCTTCTTCATAAATATAGGTGGAGAGACAGAAAGAGAGAGAGAGAGAGAGAGGCAGAGAGAAAGAAGTGAAGTCAGAGAGCCCAGAACTTCTGCATCATCCTACTAATGGTAAGGGAAGCCAGCCCCCAATCCAGCCTAGAAGCAGTCCCCTTCCAAACAACTAACTCTCAAGACATCCATGAAGATACTGTGAGATCATCCATTTTTTATTTTTTGTAGCAGTTTGTTAGCAGTTTTGTAGCAGTGTGGACAGCAAAGGTGCCTGGTGATGGAAAGGAATAAGAACCAGACACAAGAGGACAGGCACAGGTGCAAGCACATAGCAAACAAGCTGCAAGGAGAGTTGCCATAATTGTTTCATTTCTTGTTGTTTCTCTAACAAACTGCCACAAATCTCAAAGCATAACAACAGCACAAACTGGTTAACTTACAACAGATGTCCAAAATGGATCGTGCAAAAATCCAAGCAGAGCTGTCCCTTCAGGATGTGCTAAAAGAGAATGCCCTGCTGTTGTGACCCCAACAGGAGTTTGGGACAGTTAGCATACGAATGACGTCAGCCTGAGGCGGAGTAGACTGATATATTTAAGGACAGACTTGGAGCAGCTTGCCCTCTTGATTCTATGACCTCCACCATGGACTCTCCATTTGCTGTGGCTCCCAGACTGATCCGGGTCTTTTCATGTGGTGATCTTGGGTAACTTAGTTTGCGGGCTTTGAACTTCTGCCTATTTTCCTAGCTAAACTTCTCCCCTCACATTCTCAGTGATTTTATTGAATAAACCTCTTTTGCTTAACCTTAAATGGAGCTGCTTGTTTTGCAGCACCTGGATATTTGTCTTTTACCCGTTTCACCCAAATAAAACCTCTAATTGTTTAAACCCATTCTCAGCAACCTGCAGTCAACCCTTTATGCATGCAGCCTAAGCCACTTTTAAGTTTCAAGTTACAACACCCTGCCTTGACCAGTTGTAAGAA
This sequence comes from Erinaceus europaeus, assembly GCF_950295315.1. NCBI lineage: Eukaryota > Metazoa > Chordata > Mammalia > Eulipotyphla > Erinaceidae > Erinaceus > Erinaceus europaeus. The sequence continues at coordinate 37,151,336 of NC_080163.1, forward strand.
GCTGCCCACATGCCTTGGTTGATGGGAGCATCATTCCAAATTCTGCTTCTGTTGTCACACTGCTCCTACCTCAGAAACTTCTTCCTTCCTCTTAAAAGGAGTCTTGTGGTTGCACTGGTCCAACGTGGCTAATCCCCTCTCACCCCCTCCTCCAAGCAGGGAAGCATGTTAGCAGGGGCATCAGGTCAAGGACATCTTGCAGGGCCATGATCTGTGATGAGTTTCTGCTTCTGCAAGCAAAGCACCCCCAGTGCCATCAACTTGTTCCTATCGCCCAGGACTTCATTCACCTCAACACCCTTCATGTTCCTGTCACCCGACTTCTTTTGAAAATCAAGCTCAGATGGAAAATCCTGACACTGTATTCCTCCAGGACTAAATTTAATAAGTGAAGACTTGGGCTCTCACACATTTTGCAACACTTCTGGAAAACAAACAGCATCTCCTCCCCTCCCCTGCTAACACAGTTATCAGCATGAAAATTCCACCATTGCAGCTGCTGCAGTTGTTCACTCACATGAGAAAAGGTGAATTATTCAGCACAGTGTTTAACGGGTATTTAATATTTGATCAATTAGCATCCTTTGATCCACATGAAAACCATAGGGTGCCCTTGGCTCTGTAGTTGGATGGACTAGGTTTGCTATTTCTCAGTGTGTGTGTGTGTGTGTGTGTGTGTGTGTGTGTGTGTGTGTGTGTGTGTTTGTTTGTGTATGTTTGTGTATGTGTGTGTGTGTGTGTGTGTGTTTGGGGGTGGAGGGAGGTTACCTGTCTGCTCATGGGTGTGCAAGGGAAGAGAGAGGTTGACACACGTGACCTGAATCTGAAACACATCAGGGCATGAGCAGCCCATAATCCAGAGAAGGTAGGCCAGGGAGGAGCCTGAAGGACAAGCATGCATGGTTCCCAACTGGGTAATGTGGGCATCACCCTGGGAATGCCCTGTCTGTCCCCCTCCCAATGCCTGGGGGCTCTATTTCCCTCTTACCACAACACTGGGCAGCCTGGCACACAGCCAGCATGAGACCAAAGAGACAAATGAACCCAATCTGGGAGCCTCAGTGGAATATCCACTTCCAGACCCCTCAAGTGACTGGACACAGAATCAGGGCTCACCTCTCCCCTCCATATCCAGTCCAGACAGTCCAGGCCTCCATAGGCCTTGAAAGTGTTATACAAAGTGTTCTTTGCAACTGGTGAAGCAGGACTGCAGGTCCTGCTCAATTTCTCTGTCTCTATCCAATAACAAATTAATAAATAAATAAACAATAATTTTAAAATCAAAGTGTTCTTTGTCCTTCTAAGAAAGTTAATGAGCCATCCTCACTGTCTTTTTTATGTGCTTTTTTAATTTATTCATTTATTTATTGGGTAGAGACAGAGAGAAACTGCGAGGGAAGGGGGAGATATAGAGGAGAAAGAAAGACTCCTGCAGTACTGCTTTACCAATCATGTAGCTTCCCCCTTATAAGTGGGGACTAGAGGCCTGAATTCAGGCCCTTGCTCATGGTGATATGTGACCTCAACTAAGTGTGGCACCACCTGGCCCTCTCACTATCTTAGCAATCTGTCACTCACCTGGATTCTTGGATTTAGGGATTTCTAAAATGGGAAGAATGCAAAATAAGGGTGCTACATCTTGATTCATTAGGGCAAAATCTGGGCAGCAGACAGACAGACAGACAGACAGACAGATTTCTCCAGGCAAGCACAGACCATCTTGACAGCTAGGAATTCTTAAATGGCAGACTTCTAGGAAGTATGGCCAAGGAGTAAAAGGGAACAGAACAGATCTCCCCCAAAACACAAATAGCAAATGTTACAAACTCACCAACTACAACTGAGACATCCACAGAAGCACCACAGTCTCAGCCACCAAGTTGCAGATGCTGCTATGATACCACCCTGACTTCCCTGGGCAGATGACTTCACCTATGTGTCCTGGAACCTCACCTCTCCAGAGCTCTACCCCACTAGGGAAAGATGAGACAAGATGGGAGTATGGATCCACCTGCCAACATCCATGTCCAGTGGAGAAGAAATTATAGTGGCCAAAACTCCCACCTTCTTCACCCCAAAAACAATTTTGGTCCATACTCTCAGCAGGGGAGAAATGTTAGGGGAAGATAACCAGAGGGCTCTGAATTCCAACTCCATCAGGACCCAGAGAGAGAAGAGGAAAAAGGGAAGGACATTCAGAAGTAGTAACAGATATTGATATGACTTGAAAAGGAAGAGAAGACTGGACCATAGGGGGAAAAAAAAGAGGCAAATATATACAAATATAAACAGACAGTTGTAGAGATGATGATTAACCCATATCTGCAACCTTGGGAGAATTTCCAGTGAAGGGAATGGAGATCCAGAACTCTGGTAGTGGGAATTGTGTGGAATTATACCCCTGTTATCTTATAATTTTTTAAATCAATATTAAGTCACTAATAAAATTAAAATCAAGAAATAAAGATTCTGAGATGGCCTACAGGGGATGTGCTCTCCCAGGTACCACAGCTCAGTTCAAAGTTCCTGCATGGAGGGAAGAACTAGCATCTTCCCCAATTTCTGATCATCAGCACTACAAGCAAGGTATGCTGTTTAACCAGCCCAAAGTGGTATTTTTCTATCAGAAGGAGAGTTTCAACACTTCTCCCACCAAGAAGTGATTTCTTCCTCGCCCCAAACTGCGAAAAGCACCAAGGCTTTTGTTGGTTGGTATTATTAACACAGTCATCAGCCACCTCCCTCATCTGTCATTGATTGAGATAAATGACACCTTTTTTTTTCTCTCTCTCTCTGGAAAAAAAAAAAAAATCTACGCCTAATGAAGCCTCTTTTGTGCCACGATCTCAGCAGTAGAGATAAATGAGAAACAATTTCTTGGTATCCATTATTTTAAATTACAGATATCAACTCTGATGCTGTTTTCAAGGTTTATTGAATTTTCATAGACTGTTATCAGCTTCTCCATTCCACACGTGTAATAGAAGCCTGAACCCAGAAAGTTTTATGGTTTCCTTGTAAAGCCTGAATGAGAAAGGACCCCATTCCTCAGCCACCCCAAGAAACCTTCCAGAAAGTTCTAGGCTCTCTTAGCCATACCAAGAGAGAGGAGAAGGAAAAGGGAAATTGGCAGAAGGCAGACAAGAAGAGACTGGGGACACAGAGCTTTGGTGTTAGGTGCAGGGTGAAATTATACCCTCCTGTAATCTTACAATCTAGTAAAACCTACTATTAATCAAAATTTTAAAAAGCAATAAAAAAGGAGGAGGAGGAGGAGGAGAAGGAGAAGGAAAGGAGGAGGAGGAGAAGGAGAAGGAAAGGAGGAGGAGGAGAAGGAGAAGGAAAGGAGGAGGAGGAGAAGGAGAAGGAAAAGAAGCACACAGTAAAACAGAGTTCTTGTCTTGCATCTGCCTTCCTCAGCTTCTTGGTAGCCACCCTCTCCAATAAGTCCCATAGACAGGGCTTGACTGTGGCCCTGAGTTCTTAGAACATCATTTGCTTCAGTAACCCCCACTCACAGAAGTCCTTCCCCCAGGCTATCCTTCCAGGGTCATGGAAACTTTCTGTGGCTGCCACAGTCTATGGGGCATATCCAGGCCTTCTGCACTGAAGATGGACAAAGAGACGTCACACACCTGGCAGGGCAGGGGAGGCCAGAGCTTTGGGGCTCTGTCCACATGCAGGACATGGGAGCTTCTCTCATCTAGCTTCTAGATGGTCCAGGTCCATTTTTAGCAGAGCAGCCTGTGAAGAGGTCCAGTATAGAGCGCCACATGTAACACAGCTGTGTTCTGCCTTCTACCTCTCTCTCCCACAAAGCCGTCTCATATGAATTGAAAAATAAATCTTGAGCTGCCCCCCACTCTACCCATCCTGGGGAAGGTGTCCCCACATCCATCTCCCAGACTGCCAGCTAGACCAGCTCCCTGATGTGGCAGAGGATGCTGGGAATAGGCAGGCTGCAGTCCCACACTCAGTCCCGTGTTCCTTTGCCCATCTGGACTCTGGCAACTGTGTTGTGTGTATGCTCAGTTCCTGTGTTTTCAAAGAAGTTCTTTCAACTTTGCAAAATAATGAAGTCCCCACCATAAAAATACAGAGCTTATCCCATCAGCTGCAATATGCCATTATATGGTTGCTGGGACCCTCTGTTGAGCGAGTGTGTCATCTGTAAGACAATCTAAGTGCTAATAATATTTTCCAGGGAAGCATTTCTCACCCTTACAAACATAAACTGCTATTAGGGGGTATATTTGTTAGCACTGATGAGACATAGATTATGCGGCTTCTGCAACAAGATGAGAACAGACTGATTGTTTTCCCCTCTAAGCTGTTCAGCCTCTGGAAAAAAATTAGCATAATGTGCTGAATGTTCTACACAATTCTAAGTTAGTCTTGAAAACTCCTTTGTGATTCCTCTCCCATTAAAGACTTTAAATATCTTTATTCTCTTTTAATAGAGTGATTCATCAATGTAATCCTCTAAAAGGTAAGTAATATAGATGAATTAGATGGAGACATGTTACATAAAGAGGAATGCTATGTCAGAATTAATACTTTAATACCATAACCTGGCACTTAGTAGGTGCTTAATAAATGGATATCATATTGGTTGATTGACTGTCATTTCCTAACATTTATAAAAGAAAGCCTATTGACACCATTTCCATATTAGAAAGTGTAAGAAGTGCTTAATCATCATTTTCTGTTTCATTTTAAGGTTAGGTGGATTGTGAGCAGCCTGAGCTGAGCCTCTTCTCTGGTGTGGAGCTCAGATTTCGAGAGACCGCCACCTACTGTCCAACCCTCGCCACCTCCTGTCTCCTGCTCTCAGATCATCATCCCACTAGGTTGGACCAAAATGGGTGCAGTCTAGAACATTCCTAGCTATGACCACAGAATGTGAGCTCAGACCTACAGGAATGCAGAGGTTATATAGGCTCCTGCACTGAATATAGGCCACAGATCAAATCGATGGGGTTTACAGTTAATAGTATTTCTACACTTTCCCCAGATTTGGGAGCTATTCTCTTCCCTGGTCCAGCTTTCTAGTCATATTTCCAACCCTGATACCACCTCCCCAGATAATACCTTTGGCCCACCTGCATGTTAGCTGCCAGGCTCAGGAAAAAATTAATATAATCATGGGCCCCTTGGAATATACCTAAATAGACCTACTAACTTTTTCCAAAATGGAGACCTCAAATTTCACCTGCTATATTCATGCCTTTATGTTCCTGACACAAATTGCAGATACTACCATGACGCCAACCTGACTTCCCTGGGCAGACAACCTCCCCAATGTACCCTGGAACCCCATCTCTCTGGAGCCTTGCCCCACTAGGGAATGATAGAAACAGGCTGGGAGTATGGATTGACCTGCGAACATCCATGTCCAGTGGAGAAACAACTACAGAAGCCAGACCCTCTGCAGCCCATAATGATCCTGGGTCTATGCTCCCAGAGAGATAAAGAACAGGAAAGCTTCCAGTGGAGGGGAAGGAATATGGAACTCTGGTGGTGGGAAATATGTGGAATTTTACCTCTCTTACCCTATGGCTTTGTCAATATTTTCTCTTTTTTTAATTTTTTTAAATTTTTTTTTAACTTTTATTATTTATTTTCCATTTTGTTGCCCTTGTTTTATTGTTGTAGTTATTACTATTGTTGTTAATGATGTCATTGTTGGATAGGACAGAGAAATGGAGAGAAGAGGGGAAGACAGAGGGGGAGAGAAAGAGAGACACCTGCAGACCTGCTTCACCACTTGTGAAGCGACTCCCCTGCAGGTGGGGAGCTGGGGGCTCGAACCAGGATCCTGATCTACGTGTGCTTAACATGCTGTGCTACTGCCTGACCCCTCTTTTTTTTATTTTATAAATAAATAAAATAAATAAATAAAGTTCCACAAGGAGCACCAGACAATGGGACTTTTATCACCATGTATTGGAAACACCATGATGTGTCCTAGGGACGCAGACAAGCCCAAACAAGTCCTTGCCGGAAGGTGGTCAATCTATGGAAGTGACAGATCTGAAAGGAGAGACACCCACCCCATGGTGGGTTACAGGAGAGAAACCCACCCCAGCTGCCAACAGCCCCCAAGCATCCTTTCCCAGCAAGTGAGTCTCCTTCATTCTCTGGGAAGCCTTCCCACACCCTCAAATGCCAGGTTCCTCATGACCCTGTCCTCTGCCAGGGCCCGGTCTTTAGAGCAGCATGTATAGGAAATTTACAGGTGCGAGTGCTCCAGCGGGCTCTCCACCCAGGTCTGCGCTCCACAAGGCAAACGGATTGTATCCCCATGTTGGCAGAGACACAATTAAGCTATTGATCTGAGTACAAAATGGGCCTTGATAGATCAATCTGGAACTGATGGTGTAGACAGATAAACAATGCGTGTCTTCAAGAGGAACCGCACGTGTGAACAATTCCACGCAGGTCAGTATCAGGGGAAATCCTTCCTCCATATGGCCAAGGACCCCAAAAACTGTTGGGGTGGATATGTCGTGGCAGCTTTTGCTCTAAATTGATGGTCGTTTCCTTATTTCTTCAAGAAGCAAAGATGGAACACCTCTGTGGAGCCTCTAGTTAAGTACTGGACCTGAGGACACAGGGACAACTGAGCCCTCTGCCCCTGCTATCCCCAGGAGCTCTTGCCCCAGGGTAGAGCTGGTGGAATATTGTCTCTATTCTCTGGGGAGACAGGATTGCAGAGCAGGGCTAGGTCCCAAGCTGGAGAGTGGGAGAGATGGCCCTCTGGCACCTCCCATAGCCAGAGAAGCAGGAACTACTGACCTGGTTTCCTAGCAGCAGAAAGTGAAGATTAGAGAGGTCAAGTGTTTACACAGCTTTTAAGTGGAAGCACGGTCATTTGAAGCCAGGACTGCCAGTACTAATGCCTGACTCTTCTCTAACCTGATCTGTGCAGCTAGTGTCTTGGGTCTGAGCACCCATCTGCCTGTTTCCATAGCCACAGACAAGCAGCACTGACCACATAAGCAGGGGACTCAACCACCAGCCTGACCTGGAGACATGGGTCCATAGCCAAGCACTCCAGCAGGTGTGTGAAGCAAGAATCCATTCCCAGACACTGCTGAGTGTCTTCCCAGGCATCGCAAGCTCACTTCCCCAGCCAGCAGAACCCCAGACCTCCATGCAGAAGGCCCTCCACAGAATGCTTACTTGGATTAACCTTCAACCAATCAGAGTCATCTTTTTTATTGCTACCTGAGGTATTACTGAGGCTCAATGCCTGCACCACAAAGGCACTACTCCCAGTGACCATTATTCCATTTTTTTAAGTTTTTATTTTTTTAATTTTATTTGATGGAACAGAAAGACACTGAAAGGGAAGAGGGAGATAGACAAGGAGAAAGAAAGACACCTGCAGCCCTGTTTCAGCATGAGTGAACTTCCCTAAAACAGGTGTGGGCTGGGGACTTGAACCCTAGTCCTTGAATATAATAATGTATGCACTCCACTTTAGTGATGGTCCTTTTGGTCACTACCAGTCCACCCCATCATCCAGGGCCCTAGTCAGGGAATCCTTGGATTCCCATACAGATATGATGGGCCTACACCTCTAACAGATCCTTCTCTTCACCATCACTGGTCATCTCCACTAGGAACAGCATCATGTACCCTCTTGTGGGCCCCTACAGGACCTTGTTCTCAATGTGGAACAACAGTGGTAGAGACTGCCTCACTCTCCAAAGGGAGACTGTGTCAATATGCTCTGCCTCTCAAGGAAGACAGGTCCTGAAATGAGTGCAGCCTAGTATGTTCCTAGCTGTGACCATGGAATGTGAGCTCAGACCTACAGGGATGCAGAGGTTACCCTGTGCTAAATATGAATAGACATGTGCCCTAGGTCAGATCTATGCTGTCAAGTCTTCACATGAAAAAGCATCTACTCAAATGGCACCCCCAGAAATCCATTTGGACCCCTGTTCTCTGACATCGCCCACAAGATGGCATGACTACAATGCACCCCCCCCCCAAAACCAATGATGTGACCTCCCCCGCCCCCGAAACCAATGATGTGACCTGGCACGACCTGAAGAAACTGATTCACAGACTCCAAAGCTCACTGTCTACAGAAAAGTGGAATTACAGTGGTTGACCTTCCCCATCAAGGCAGACATGCAGTATTTCATCCCCTGGCATTTAATCCGTGGTCATCTGCTTTGGACTGATGCTTCTATTGGACTTACTGGTACACCTCTTGGACACTTTACACAACTTTACAGCAGTTTCCCTTTACACTGCTGGGTTTCTCAAAGACTGGCTGCAGCAGTCCATGGACTTTGCAGCCAGACCCTTGGGACTCTATAGGCAACGCCCCCTCACCTGCAGGCCCTGTTCCCAGAGGCAGGAAACCCTCCCTCCTTACTAGGTCATGCCCACAGAGGCAGGAAAAGCCCTTTGAGGCATGAAACACTCCCAGAGGCAAGAGATGCCCACAGAGGCTGGAAACGCCCTTTGAGGCAATAGATGCCCCCAGAGGCAAGAAACACCCTTTTGCCTGATATGCCCTGCCCTTTGAGGCAGGAAATGCCCCTCTCAGGCCTCCCTTTGGCATCACACTGGTTCTTGCTGCTCTCTTACTTGTTCCTCTATGTCTTGTACCAGTTCTTTTGAAAATTCCTGTACGATATAGGTCTGTTCATCCCACACTCCTGATACTATGGCCATTAATTAAAAAGAAAGGGGGAAATGTTGGTCTGCTTCTAAATTCTGCTTCTAAGACCCCTTCTGTTGCATTGCTTGACAGTGTGGTCTATTTACATAATCAATGTTTTGAGACCCACACTGGTTTAATCCCTACTGGTTTGCATGCTTTTTCCTTCTCCCCACCACCTATCCTACGTACATCCTCTTCTGACCTGACATTTCTGCCTCAGGAGATATATAGGACAGAATTGTGATTAGAGATTAGATTGTTGAACTGCATCCCCGCTTGTCAATAAAGAATGAATTGTGTTCCCAGCTCAGCCATGAGTCCCTGGTTGTCTCTCTCCTGCCTGTGAAGCTAGCCCAGCATCTGGCGCCCCGAACTGGGACCGGCAACTATCTTCCCAGACAATATTGCTAGGCCACCTGGATGTTAGCTGTTGGGCTCTGGCAAAAATTAGTAAATTCATGGGCCCCTTGGAATAGGCCTAAAATAGATTTCCTAGCTCCTTCCAACATGAAGACCCCAAATTTTATCTACTATACTTTTACCTGTAAGTTCCTGATTATTAAACAAATTGTTCTTCTTTATATCTTAATGCTTTTCAGCCACCAAGTTGCAGATACTACCATGACACCAACCTGACTTCCCTGGGCAGATGACCTCACCAATGTGTCCTGGAACCCCACCTTCCCAGAGCCCTACTCCACTAGGGAAAGACAGAAATAGGCTGGGAGTATGGATCAACCTGTCAATGTCCATGTCCAGCAGAGAAGCAATTACAGAATCCAGATCTTCTACCTTCTGCACCCCATAAAGACCTTTGGTCCATATTCCTAAAGGGATAAAGAATAGGGAAGCTTCCAATGGAGGGGATGGAATATGGAATTCTGGTGGTGGGAATTATATGGAATTATGCCCCTCTTATACCAAAATCTTATCAATCATTATTAAATCACTAATAAAAAATTCAAAAGAAGAAAAAATAATAAAAATATGTGCACTCAATCAAGTGCACCACCACCCAGCCCCCAGAATCATTTCCTTTGGCCAACAGTTGGCTTGGGAAAGGGCACATTACAACGTCATGGCCAAGGGGACTGGGTGGTAGCACAGTGGGTTAAGTACACATGGTGCAAAGCAAACGACCCACACAAGGATCCCAGTTTTAGCCCCTGACTCCCCACCTGCAGGGGGGATCACTTCACAAGTGGTGAAACTAGTCTGCAGGTATCTTTCTCTCCCCTTCTCAAGTCTCCCCCTCCTCTCTCAATTTCTCTCTATCATACCTAACAACAATGACAGTAATAACAACAATAATGATGATAAACAACAAGGGCAGCAAAAGGGAAAAAAAGTAGCTTCAGGAGCAGTGGATTCTCATAGTGCAGGCCCAAAGCCCCAGCCATAACCCTGGAGGCAAAAAAAAAAAAACAAAAAAAAACAAGTCATGGCTGAGAAGATATTGCCCAATAAAACAAGCCTGCTGAAGAAGGTCCTAGGTATGGGTGCTTAGCTCTATTCTCCCATCAAGTAGGCAAGAATCCAAAACTGTGAGCATATCTAGTTGATATGGGGAAGCAAAGCCTTCCTTCACTGCTAGTGGGAGAATTAACTGGCACCAAGCCAGGAAGGGACACTTGGTAACATCTGTCAAGGTCACCAATACATATCCCTTTTATCCCAGCAATTCTCCTTCTGGGGATGTATCTTATAAGGAAACTAACAGATTTGCTGGATTTATTACAATAGAAAATAAGGGGAAAACAACCTAAATATCTATCAAAAGACAACTGGTTAAACAAATTAGGTTATGTGCATAAAAAGCAACACAATACAGCTATAAAACAATATTAAGGATGTGCTTATGTACCAAGATATTTTGCTAGGTAACAAAAAGGTAGCACTAAAAAATGTCAGCAGTGTGCCATCATTTGGGGAAAATGGAAATGGTGTAGATAAAACTACATATTTATACTAAGATGAATAGATACACTTATATACAAATATAATGTGATGGATTAATACAAAGAGACTCTCAAATGATAAATAGAAATGTCCTATTAGTGACAGGGTATATGTAGACTTTTTTTTATATTGACACCAGGTTATTGCTGAGGCTCAGTGCCTGCACAACAAAGAATCCACTGCTCCCAGTGAATTTTTGTTATTGCTGTCGTTGTTGAAAGAGACAGAGAGATATTGTGAGCAATGAGGGGGGAAGAAAAGGAGAAAGAGAGATACCTACATCACTAATTCATAACTCTTGAAGCTCCTCCCTTGCAGGTGGAGAGACAGAGACTTGAACCCTGGTCCTCATGGTAGTAACATACACTCTTATCAGGTACATGACCACCTGGCCCCAGGTAGACTTTTAATTATGTACTTTTGAGTGTTTTAGATGTTCAACCCCATGGATATAATATGTATTCAAACATGTTCCTATGATTTAAATGTTTGTGTCACCCAAAAATGTTTATGTTGAAATCCTAACCTCTACAGTGATGACATTGCTAGATGGGGCTTTTGGGAGCTGACCAGGTTATGAGGGCAGAGCCTTCATAAATGAGGTTCCAGGGCCAGGTGGTATCGTACCTGGCTGAGCGAACATGTTACTATGCGTAAGGACCCAGGTTCGAGCCCCCAGTCCCCACCTGCAGGGGGAAAGCTTTGCAAGTGCTGAAGCAGGGCTGCAGGTGTCTCCCTGTCACTCCCCCTCACTATTTTCCCCTTCCCTCTCAATTTCTGGTTATCTCTATCCAATAAATAAATAAAGATAATAAAAAATTTAAAGAAATAAAGAAATAAAAAAGAGGTTCCAGAGAGATCAGTTACCCCTATGCTATGAGAAAATAGTGAAAAGAACAGTGAAAAGGCTATGGCCACTGCCTTGACAGAAAAGTAGAAGCCACGCATGCCATTATTCTGGACTTCTCAGCCTCCATAACTGAGAAATAAATGGTTGCTTTTTACAAATCACACAGTCTACAGTATCTTGTGATAGCAGCATAAACAGTGTAAGAAACAACTCACCTGGGGAGTTGGGCAGTAGCGCAGTGGGTTAAGCGCACATGGTGCAAAGCGCAAGGACGGGCTTAAGGATCGCGGATCCAGCTCCCAGCTCCCCACCTGCAGGGGAGTTGCATCAAAGATGGTGAAGCGGGTCTGCAGGCCTTTGAAGCGGGTCTGCAGGTGTCTATCTTTCTCTCCTCCTCTCTTCATTTCTCTCTGTCCTATCTAAATAATAATAATAATAATAATTATTATTATTATAAATATTTTAAAGTTTAAAAAGCTATATAAAAAGAAAAAAGAAACAATTCACCGGCAGGGGGAGCATTTCATGAGTAGTGAAGAAGGTCTCTTTCCCTATCTCCCATTATCTCTCAATTTCTCCATCCTATCAAGTATAATAGAAAGAATAAAAAGATAAGGGGAGGGGAGGAGTGGAGGAGAAGAGGAGGGGGGAGGGGGAGGGGAGGAAAGGTAGAGTAGAGTAGAGTAGAGTAGAGTAGAGTAGAGTAGAGTAGAGTAGAATAAAGAAAAAAAAAGGGGCTGGGTGATGGCATACAAGGTTAAGGGCACATATTACAATGCACAAGGAGCTCAGTTCAAGTCTCTGGTCCCGATCTTCAGGGAGAAAGCTTTGCAAGTGGTGAAGTAGTGCTGCAAATGTCTCTCTTTCTCTCTCCTCTCTATCTGTCCCTTCCCTCTTGATATCTGAATATCCAATAAATAAATGAATATAAAAATTTTTAAAGACTGTGGTCCAGGAGGTGTCTCAGTGAATAGCATAGGACTCTTAAGCATAAGGTCCCAAGTTTAATCCTGGCAGCACAGGTACCAGAGTGAGGTCTGGTCCTCTCTCCCTCTCCCTCTTTCTCACCTTCTCCTTCTACCTCTATCTCTCTCTCTCCCTCCCACTGTCCCTCTGTATCTTCTTTATGAATAAATAAATAAAATCTTTTTTTTTTTTAGTAGAGTAGAGGTGGTGCGGACTAGCAGGCGGGCTGCTCCAGACTTCCCAGGATGCGGCGAGCAAGGTGGGTGCGCAGGGCATTGTCCTCAGCCCGGGAAGGCGGCTCCTCCGCCGGTTGCAGAGCGCTGCTGGGCGGCCGGCAGAGGACCGGGAGGGAGCACTGTAGCTCGGGGCTTTCTCGTGGGAGTCTCCGGGGACCACCGTGACCCTGAGGGCAGATCCGAGGACTTCTTGAGGACAGCTCTCATTGGATCAAAAGGACTTGGAACTAGTTTTCATTTTTGAGAAATCCTTTAAAAAAGTCTGGAGGGGATGGTTTCCCGGAAGATGGCGGACTGAGAAGTTGCTAGTGGCTGAGCTCTGACCACATCTCCTGGAAACGGTAGGATTTTCTGCCTTTAGCAGGCCAGCCAATAAGGGGTCCTAGCGGTGACAACAAGGAGGTGACTATAACTTAATTTGGGTTAAGAATTAGAGTAGGGAAAAAAGGGGGAAAAATTTTTTTTTCTTCCTTTTAATTTTGAAGCATACCTCCTTCCCGGCCCCCCCCCCCCCATAAGCAGTCCCTGGGGACCAGCTCCTAGCAGTATACCCAACACCACAAAACAGGGTGCTTTTTTGAATTCACTGATACACATTTGGGAATTTCCTTTCACTGCTCTTTAATTACAACTCTTTTTCTTATCTTCTCCCTTTTCTCTCTCTTGTCTCTCTCTCTCTCTCTCTCTCTCTCTCTTTTTTAATCTTGTCATACACTTCTTCCTTCTTCTTTGCCTTTCTGAATTTGTGAATTATTTTGGGGAAGAAATGTGACTCAGAGTGGACTCTCTATGTGTGTATCTCTGCTCTAGTCCCCTTTCCCTTCTTGTTACCCCTAGAATATACAGTGGATAGCAGATTTGCATAACTGTCTATTGTTACTATCCTTTCTTTCTTTTCTCTTTCTTCACTGGGATTTGGTTACTATTTTTTCACGGACTGGAGAAATTGTTAGGCTAACTGGTAACGATTAAACTACTTCAATACTTACTTCAGTTGCTACTGTAATTCCTGAGGTTGGTGAGTGCAGTTGTCATAAAGGTATTTAGTACAGTGTTACTTGTACTCAAGACACAACAACTGAGGAACAACAGAGCATAAAAAAAAGAAACACATAAATAAAAAAATGGGTAGATCAAAAACAAATAAAACTGCTACTCCAATGAATGAAGACAAGAGCCCAGAAGAAACTACAAATCAGCCAGAAGTAACCATAGATAAGAAAAGTATGCAAGCAATAGTAAACTTATTAATCACAGAAATGAAAACAACATTGGAGGAAAGGAATGGTAGTATTAGGGAAACAACAGTTGAGACCCCCAATGAAAATACTGATTATCTTGAGGCAATTAGAGAACTGAAAGCTGAAATAGCTGTAATGAATAAAGAAGCTGAGGCAAGGGAAAGCAGAGTAACAGAAGCAGAAAACAGAATTAGTCAGACAGAGTATGACTTACAGAAAATGAAGAAAGAGATGAAAGAGCTTAAAAAGAGATTGAGAGACACTGAAAACAACAACAGAGACATATGGGATGATCTCAAAAGAAGTAACATTCATATAATTGGCCTGCCAGAGGAAGAAAGAGAGGAAGGGGAAGCAAACATTCTAGAGGAAATAATAGAAGAAAACTTCCCAGACCTGAATAACAGAAAGGATATCGAGATTCAAGAGGCCCAGAGAGTACCAAACAGAATCAACCCAGACCTGAAGACACCAAGACACATCATAGTCACAATGAGAAGAAGTAAGGATAAAGAAAGGATCCTAAAGGCTGCAAGAGAGAAACAAAAAGTCACATACAAGGGAAAACACATAAGATTATCTGCAGACTTCTCCACTCAAACTCTAAAAGCCAGAAGGGAGTGGCAAGATGTCTATCAAGCCCTGAATGAAAAAGGGTTTCAACCAAGGATAATATATCCTGCTAGACTTTCATTCAAACTAGATGGAGGGATCAAAACGTTCTTAGATAAACAACAGTTAAAGGAGGGAACCATCACCAAGCCGGCCCTGAAAGAGGTTCTAAAAGACCTCTTATAAACAAGAACATCACTATAATACTTGCAATATATCAGAGCAAACAAATTTTTTTTTGAACAATGGCACTACAATATATTAAATCCATAATATCAATAAATGTCAATGGCTTAAACTCACCCATCAAAAGGCACAGGGTAGGGGGATGGATCAGAAAACATAACCCAACCATATGCTGCTCGCAAGAATCCCATCTGTCACAATAAGATAAACACAGACTTAAAGTGAAAGGATGGAAAACTATCATACAGGCTAATGGACCACAAAAAAGGGCAGGAACAGCCATTCTCATCTCAGACACGATAGATTTTAAATTAAATAAAGTAATAAAAGATAGGCAAGGACATTACATAATGATTAGAGGATCAATCAGCCAAGAAGACTTAACAATTATTAACATCTATGCACCCAATGAGGGACCATCTAAATACATTAAGCACCTACTGAAAGAATTTCAAAAATACATCAATAGTAATACAATAATAGTGGGAGACTTCAATACCCCATTCTCACACTTAGACAGATCAACAAAGCAGAGAACTAATAAGGATACAAGAGAATTGAATGAAGAGATCGACAGACTAGACCTCTTGGACATTTTCAGACTCCTCCACCCCAAAAAACTGGAATACACCTTCTTTTCAAATCCACATAACACATACTCAAGGACAGACCACATGTTAGGCCACAAAGACAGCATCAATAAATTCAAGAGCATTGAAATCTTCCCAAGTGTCTTCTCAGACCACAGTGGAGTAAAACTAACATTTAACAACAAACAGAAAATTATTAAAAGACACAGAATTTGGAAACTAAACAACATGCTCCTTAAGAACCACTGGGTCAGAGACTCTCTCAAACAGGAAATTCAAATGTTCCTGGAAACTAATGAAAATGAAGACACACCCTATCAAAATATTTGGGACACAGCTAAAGAAGTACTGAGAGGGAAACTTATAGCCATACAATCACATATTAAACACCAAGAAGAAGCTCAAATGAACTACCTTACTGCACACCTCAAGGACTTAGAGGAAGAGGAACAAAGGAACCCTAAAGCAACCAGAAGGACAGAAATCACTAAAGTTAGAGCAGAAATAAACTACATCGAAAATAAAAGAACCTCACAAAAGATCAATGAAGCCAAATGTTGGTTCTTTGAAAGATTAAACAAAATTGACAAACCCCTAGCCAGACTCACCAAACAAAAAAGAGAGAAGACTCAAATTAATAGAATGGTAAACGATGGAGGAGATATCACAACTGACACCACAGAAATCCAGAGAATCCTGTGAAACTTCTATAAAGAACTATATGCCACCAAGCTAGAGAATCTGGAAGAAATGGAACAATTCCTAGAAACCTATGCACTTCCAAAACTGAACCAAGAAGAACTACAAAATCTAAATGCACCAATCACAGACAAAGAAATTGAAACAGTTATTGAGAATCTTCCCAACAACAAAAGTCCTGGACCAGATGGCTTCACAAACGAATTCTACAAAACTTTCAGGAAACAGTTGTTACCCATACTTCTTAAGCTTTTCCATAAGATTGATGAAACAGGAATACTCCCTTCTACCTTTTATGAAGCCAACATCACCCTGATACCAAAAGCTGATAGGGACAGAACAAAAAAGGAAAACTAAAGACCAATATCTCTGATGAACATAGATGCCAAAATATTAAACAACATCTTGGCCAACCGGATACAGCAACATATCAAAAAGATTGTTCATCATGACCAAGTGGGATTCATCCCAGGAATGCAAGGTTGGTTCAACATCCGTAAGTCAATCAATGTCATTCACCACATCAATAAAAGCAAAGCCAAAAATCACATGATTATTTCAATAGATGCAGAGAAAGCCTTTGACAAGATCCAACACCCATTCATGCTCAAAACTCTACAAAAAATGGGAATAGATGGGAAATTCCTCAAGATAGTGGAGTCTATATATAGCAAACCTACTGCCAACATCATACTCAATGGACAGAAGTTGAAAGCATTCCTCCTCAGATCGGGGACTAGACAGGGCTGTCCACTGTCACCGTTACTCTTCAACATAGTATTGGAAGTTTTTCCATAGCAATCAGGCAAGAGAAAGAAATCAAAGGAATACAGATTGGAAGGGAAGAAGTCAAGCTCTCACTATTTGCAGATGATATGATAGCATACATAGAAAGACCTAAAGAATCCAGCAGAAAATTACTGGAAGTTATTAGGCAATATAGCAAGGTATCAGGCTACAAAATCAATGTACAAAAATCAGTGGCATTTCTTTATGCAAACACTAAATCTGAAGAAGAAGACATCCAGAAATCACTCCCATTTACTGTTTCAGCAAAATCAATCAAATACCTAGGAATAAAGTTGATAAAAGAAGTGAAAGACTTGTATGCTGAAAACTATGAGTCGCTACTCAAGGAAATAGAAACTGATACCAAGAAATGGAAATATATCCCATGCTCATGGATTGAAAGAATAAATATCATCAAAATGAGTATTCTCCCCAGAGCCATATACAAATTTAATGCAATACCCATCAAAGTTCCACCAAGCTTCTTTAAGAGAATAGAACAAACACTACAATCATTTATCTGGAACATGAAAACACCTAGAATTGCCAAAACCATCTTGAGGAAAAGAAACAGAAATGGAGGCATCACACTCCCAGACCTTAAACTATATTATAAAGCCATCATCATCAAAACAGCATGGTACTGGAACAAAAATAGGCACATAGACCAGTGGAACAGAATTGAAAACCCAGAAATAAATCCCCACACCTATGGACATCTAATCTTTGATAAGGAGGCCCTACAAAGGGTGAAGCACAAAATAATGAGGTCAACATCCAAAGACTAGTTAAGAAAATAATCACAGGAGTGAGTAAAGAGTTTGAAAGAATTGTCATCAGAAATGCAGAAACAACAAATGAGACTCTGAAAGAAAACACTAATTCTCTCAAGGTTATTAGAGAGCTGAAAGCTGAAATAGCTGAACTAAGAACACAACTAACTGAACAAGCTAAAACACTATCAGAACAGAATAACAAATAGATGAACCCCAGAAAACAGTAGAGGGGTGAGAGAATAGAATAAACGAGGCTGAAGACAGAATTAGAAAGATCAAGGATGGATCAGAGACAAAAAAGAAGAGATGTCAAAAAGAGATTAAGATATTATGAAAACAACAGAGACCTATAGGATGACTTCAAAAGAAAAAATATACACAATATTGGCTTATCAGAGGAAGAAAGAGAGAGAGGGGAAGAAAGCATTCTTCAGGACATACTAGCTGAGAACTTCTCTAGTCTAGACAATATCAAAGACATAAAGGTTCAAGTAGCCCAGAGGGTACCAAACAGAATTAACCCAGACATAAAGATACCAAGACACATCCTATTTAGAATTGAAAGGAATAAGGATAAAGAAAGGATCCTGAATGCTGCAAGAGAATAACAAAGCGTCACCTACAGAGGAAAACCCGTAAGATTAGCAGCAGACTTCTCCACACACACACACACACTGCAGGCCAACAGAGAATGGCAAGATATCTATCAAGTGCTCAAAGAGAAAGGCTTTCAACCAAGACCACTGTATCCTGCTAGATTGTCAATCAGACCAGATGGAGGCATAAAAGCTGTCTCAGACAAGCAACAGTTGAAAGAGTCAACTATCACCAAGACTTCCCTGAAAGAATTTCTGAAAGGTCTCCTATAAACAGTCAGACAACCATACATATGACATCTATCTGAACACTCTTAAACTCTACAAGAATGGTGTTAAAATATCCTCAATCATTGATACCAATAAATGTCAATGGCCTGAATTCACCTATTAAAAGGCACAGAGTAGAAAGATGGATCAGAAAACACAACACTGTCGGGGTCTCTGGCGGGGTGATCTCCAGGAGATAGGTAACGGACTGGTTCTTTCTCGCTCGCGCAAGGGACAACACGAAGTAAAGACACCAGGGAGACCTGCAGCATGCTCAGACCTCAGGTCTCATTATTAGCAGGTGGGCAAAGTTTCAGTAGAAAACTAAAGAACATTATTCAAATATGTCAGAAATTACAGGTTTCTTAAAGGTCAGCTTGCCCCTATGGTAGGGGGCTGGTATGACACGAATTGATGCAGATACATAAAGGTCAAGATAATTAGTCTCCTGATGCAGACATTTAATTACCCAAAGGCATTTGAGGGGAGGAGAGGGGTTGAAACAGTTAAGGCAAGATAGAAAGAAGATAAGCAAATTAAAGACATCAAAGGGCACTGCTAGGAATGTGTGATAAGGTGTGTTCTCCTCTGTGAACTTTGAGTAAGTGAATCTTAAAGTAGGTGACCATGTGGCCTGCAATGAATGGAGAGAAGTATTGAGGTCTCTGTGGGCCTGAGAGACTAACAAGGCAAGCTTAGTTTGGGAGACTTTTTCCCTCTTGGCTCACCTCTATGATGAGAGAGACTTATAAGCAGGGTGTCTATCCAGACCTCCATCCAAGGATGGGAGAGCTTTCTATGCTCTACCAAGCTATCACATAGTCCTATACAACACAACAATATACGGTCTACAGGAAACCCACCTAAGTCAACAAGACAAAAACAGACTCAAGTGAAAGGATGGAAAACTATCATACAAGCCAATGGCCCACAAAAAAGGGAAGGAACAGATATTCTCATATCTGGCATGATAGACTTTAAAATATAGAAATTTAAAAAGATAGTGACAGATACTACTTAATGCTCAGTGGATCAGTCAACCAAGAGGACTTAATAATTATTAACATCTATGCATCCAATGAGAAGCCATATAAATACATCAAACATCTACTGAAAGAGTTACAGCAATATATTAACAGCAACAAAGTAATAGTAGAGGACTTCAACATCCTACTCTATCAACTTGATAGATCATCCAGGCAGATAATCAATAAAAACATGAGGGAGCTAAATGAGGAGATAGATAAACTAGAATTATTGGACATTTTCAGAGTCACTCATCCCAAGAAACTGGAATACACATTCTACTCAAGTCCAAATGGATCATTCTCAAGGATAAACTATATGTTAGGCCACAAAGACAGGATCAGCAAATTCAAGAGCATTGCAGTCATCCAAAGCATCTTCTCAGACCACAGTGGACTTAAAATATACTTGACAATCAACAAAAGATTAGGAATAGGCCCAAATTGTGGAAGCTCAACACTACACTACTTAATAAGCACTGGGTCAGAGAGGAAATCAAGGAAGAAATCAAAATGTTTTGAGAGCTCAATGAAAATGAAGACACAAGCTATCAAAATATTTGGGCCACAGCTAAGGCAGTACTGAAAGGGAAGTTCATAGCAATACAAGCATACATTAGGAAACAAGGAAAAGCACAAATAAACAACCTGATTGCACATCTTAAAGACCCAGAAGAAGAAAAACAAAACAAAGCAATGCTAACACAACCAGAAGGACAGAAATCACTAAAGTTAGGGAAGAAATAAATAACATTGAAAATAAAAATGTCATACATCAGAAAAGGTAGCAGCAGCAAATATTGTAGAGGGTGTGGGGGTCAAAGAAACCCACCTGCACTGCAATAGTCTGTACACAATATTCTGTACACAATAGTCTGCAGTGAGTCAACCCAGTGGAGCACTCTGGAGAACTCTCAGAAGGCTAGAAATGGACCTACCCTATGACCCTGCAATTCCTCTCCTAGGAATATATCCTGAGGAACCCAACACAACCATCCAAAAAAATCTGTGTACATATATGTTCTTAGCAGCACAATTTGTAATAGCCAAAACCTGGAAGCAACCCAGGTGTCCAACAACAGATGAGTGGCTGAGCAAGTGGTGGTATATATACACAATGGAATACTACTCAGGTATAAAAAAAATGGTGACTTCACTGTTTTCAGCTGATCTTGGATGGACCTTGAAAATTTCATGTTAAGTGAAATAAGTCAGAAACAGAAAGATGAATATGCGATGATCTCACTCTCTGGCAGAAGTTGTAAAACAAGATCAGAAATGAAAACACAAGTAGAACCTGAACTGGACTAGGCATGTTGCACCAAAGTAAAAGACTCTGGGGTGGGTAGGGGGAAGAATGCAGGTCCAAAAAGGATGACAGAGGACCTAGTGGGGGTTATATTGATATATGAAAAACTGGGAAATGTTATGCATGTACAAGCTATTGTATTTACTGTCAAATATAAAACATTAATTCCCCAATAAAGAAATTTAAAATAAAATTTAAAAATAAAAGGGCCTTAGACCAGGGAGAACAGAAGCAACCAGTGGGATGGCTATATACAAATAATGTCAAAGGACATAAATTATGGTGATGTTGTATATGATACAGCAAATGCTAACAAAGGGATTTTTCAAAATTAACCCAATTGCCAGATATGTGATTATAGCAATAACTATCTATTGTCTTCTTAACCCTAAGACAGCAGGAACCTCCCACTTCCCCAGTAGAGCCTATATTTCCCCCAGTCCTGGAACCCTAGGGTCGGGGGCACTTTCCTGCATGCTTCTCTCAATTCATTCCAAATGATATTGCATCCGCTGATCCCAACCTAATCAACTCAATGAGTACCACCTCAGCATGCTTCACTTCTGACTGTGTCCAGAGCCGTCAATCATGGAATGTCATCCCTTCACCCTCATTACTTGGGTGATACCTTTCCTTTCATAGTATTCTTTAATTCCATTCCAGGAGGTTCACTTCCTAACAAAGTTACAAAACTTAGATATATACCAGGTCCCCATGAAGTAGACCATATGTCCACATGTATCCGTAAATTAGGGCAAAATATATACCTGAAAGCAAAAGTACACAATAGTCTGAAGTAAGTCAGTATAAAGTTCCTAATGAAATAGTATCTAATTAGACTTAGATATCCTCCTCACCACCTTCCTATTAAAGTTCTCTCACTCCAAAGCTAACCTTATCAAAGCAAGGACTGTAAAAGATGAATAAGTGCAAGAGACTGGCATACTTTAATGATGACTCTTTAGTAACTATCAGGCCACCCCATCAGCTGAGGCCTTTTTTTGAGAATCCTGAGATTCCCAGACATGATGGGCCTAGACCTCAAATAAATCCTTCTAGCCTTGTTAATAATCTCTATCAGGAACAACAAAATATACCCCTTGTGGGCCCACATAGGACCTTGCCCTCAACTTGGATCAACAATGGTAGAGAATGTTCCCCACCCTCCAAAGGGAGGATGGACCACATACTCTATGCTACACCTGAGGAAGATGGGTCCTGATATTGGGGTAGCTTGGAATGTTCCTACTCATGACCACAGACTGTGAGCTCAGATCTACAGGGATGCAGTGGTCACATAGGTCCTAAGTTAAACATGGACCCTAGACCAAATCAAATAGATGGGTTTTACAGTCAACAATATTTATACCCCTTTCCCATGTTAGGGAACTACTCTCTTCCCTGATCCAGCTTTCTGGTCCTTCTGCCAGCTATAACATCATCTTCCTAGACAATAATTTGGATCCACCTGCATATCAAATTTCAGGCTCATGGAAAAAAGAAAAAACTAGTATATCCACAGGCTCTTTGGAATATAACTAAAATATGCCTACTAGCTATCTACAAAATGAAGTACCCCCTAACTCTTCATCTGCACTATTCCAGCCTTTAAGTTCATGATTGATCAACAATTTGTTTGACCTTGTATGTTAACTCTCTTTTCAGCCACCAGGTTCCAGATGCTAGCAGGATACCAGCCAGACTTCCCTAGACAGACAACCCCACCAATGTGTCCTGGAGCTCTGCTTCCCCAGAGACCCACCCTACTAGGGAAAGAGAGAGGCAGGCTGGGAGTATGGATTGACCTGTCAACACCCATGTTCAGCAGGGAAGCAATTACAGAAGCCAGACCTTCCACTTTCTGCATCCCACAATGACCTTAGATCCATACTCCCAGAGGGATAAAGAATAGGAAAGCTATCAGGGGAGGGGATGGGATACAGAGTTCTGGTGGTGGGAATTGTGTGGAGTTGTACCCCTCTTATCCTATGGTTTTGTTGGTGTTTCCTTTTTACAAAAAATAAATAAATAAATAAAGGCTTTTTAAAAAGGGGGGGACTAGGTGGTAGTGCACCTGACTGAACACACAAGTTACAATGTATAAGGAACCAGGTCTCTTCCCCCTGGTCCCCACCTGCTGAGGGAAAATTTTGCTAGTGGTGAAGCAGTGCTGTAGCAATCTCTCTTTCTCTCTCGCTGTCTCCCTCTTCTCTCTCAATTTTTGGTGGTCTCTTTCCAATAAATAAATAAAGATGAGAAATAAAATAATAAATTAAAAAAGAAAAGAAAAAAAGTGAGAACCAGGAGCAGTGGATTCATAGTGCTGGCACTTGGCCCCAGCAGTAACCCTGGTGGCAATTAAAAGAAAAGAAAAAAAAAAGACACAATTAAAAGAGTGTGAAATGGCAAAGGGTTGTTCTCTTTTCTGCCTGTGAACATTTGAAAACTGAGTGGAGCTACAACATTCATTATGTGACCATAAAAACCTCAAGCAGGTGGAAAATGGGAAAGAAACATGTACCTTCTGTGACACTGTCAAACTATTACATTGACCAGAGCTGCAGTGACTCAACTCAAGTTTCTCTATATAAAATAAATCCCTCTATTGCTTAGACCATTTAAGCTGTGTTTTCTGTTACCAGCACACAGCTGCATGCCCACAAGGAGACAGAATGCTGGTAAAAGCCACCATTTTCCTCCAAACCCTATCTGTGAAGACAGGTAATAAGCAGTTGAACTGTGCCTCTGTTCACAGTACCATTACAGAGAAAAAAACATGGTGAACACAAATACTAAACATTTATCTCTGTTCCTCCCACGGGGGTAAAACTACTGCAAAACAACAACAAAGGTCTGAAAGTAACAGAAACTCATGAAGGCAAAGAAAGGGAAGATGGCATGAGACAAGCAAATCACCAGCAACTTGGAAACTAGAAATTAGAGAAGTAACAGCTTCTTCTTCTAGCGTTTGCCCTTCTTCCGTAGCCAGTCAACAGCGTCAGGTTGAGCCTGATGTAAAGTTTCGTGACCTCCTTTGAATCTGGAGAGGTGGCAGTCGTTGACTATGTGGGTCATAGTCTGTCTGTAGCCGCAGGGGCAGTTCGGGTCGTCTCTGGCTCCCCAGCGATGGAACATAGCGGCGCACCGGCCATGGCCTGTTCGATAGCGATTGAGGAGGGCCCAATCATAACGTGCTAGGTCAAAGCCGGGTTGACGCTTGCAGGGATCTGTGATGAGGTGTTTGTTCTTTACCTCAGCTGACTGCCAACTCTGTTTCCAAGAGACTGGAACAGAGAAGTTCAGTGTAGGCATAGGGGACCAGATTGGGTGACAAGAAGTCAAGCGTTGGACAGGGTGGGCAAAGATATCCGCGTATATTGGCAGGTCCGGTCGAGCGTAGACGTGGGAAATGAACTTAGATGATGCCGCATCCCAACGAATATCTGGCGGGGCGATGTTGCTAAGAACTGGCAGCCAGGGAACTGGGGTGGAACGGATGGTTCCAGAAATTATCCTCATGGAGGAATATAATTTGGAATCGACCAAGTGGACATGGGGGCTACGGAGCCATACTGGGGCACAGTATTCTGCAGTGGAATAGCATAATGCCAGAGAGGATGATCGTAGTATGGAAGCGCTCGCGCCCCATGAGGAGCTGGCCAGTCTTGCAATGATGTTATTCCTCGCGCCCACCTTTGCTGCAGTTTTTATGAGATGTTTGTGAAATGACAGGGTGCGATTGAGAGTAATGCCAAGATAGACTGGCTGGGCTTCATGCCGGATTCTCGTATCACCAAGCTGCACATTAAGCTCACGCGAGGCCGAGGCATGGTGTAGATGGAAAACAGATGATACCTTTTTTGCAGTGCTAGGGATTAGTCACCATTTTTTACAGTAATCAGATATCAGAGACATGTCTTCGTGAGTGTTTCCTCGAGGATGTCGAACTTTGATGCCTGAGTTGCACAGCAGATGTCATCGGCGTAGATGAACTTCCTTGAAGAATTGACTTGGTCAGAACATAGCTCACCATAAGGCAGGTGACTTGCCATGCACATGACCAAGGTTCAAACCCCAGCACCACATGAGAGTGTCATGGCACCAAGGTAAGCTCCAGGGCTGTATATGTTTGTGTGTGTGTGTGTGTGTGTGTGTGTGTGTGTATGTGAGAGAGAGAGAGAAAGAGAGAGGTTGAAAGAATGAAATAACTGGCTCAGGAACAGCGAGCCTCAGTAACCACACACACACACACACACACACACACACACACACACACACACACACATAAAGAGTTTAGCAGATCAGAGGAAGTTGGCACTTGAGTTTGTATTCAAATGAGCAAGCCCCTTGGGAACCTAGAATGACCCAGGAATTGAGGGACTAGCAAACACTGAAAGGAATAGGCACAGATGGGGTAAAGCATGGAGGGTCTGTGGAAAAATCCCACCTCCTCACAAAAAGACCACCCTACATTCACAGTCAAGAGATGAGAGGTGGCACACACATCAGTGTATAAAGACTTGGGTTCAGATCCCCACCTCCCACCCGCAGGGAGGAAGCTTCACAAGCAGTGAGTCAGTGCTGCAGGTATCTCTGTCTCTATCTCCCCTTTGCATTCCATTTCTCTCTACCTCTATCCAAAATTAAATATATACATTTTTTTGTGAAAGAAAGATCCTCTTCTATGCTTTTTGTCAGTTTCCTTTTTATTCATAAAAACTTAAAAGAAAGAAAGGAGAAAGGGAAGAAAGAAGAAGAGAGAAAGAAAGAGAGAAAAGGAAAGAGAAATGGAGAGAAGGGAAAGGAAGGGAAGGTAGACAAGTTTCTGGAGAGACTGGGTGAAAGAGATTCCAGAACAGCAGGCATAGCTGAACTGGGGACCCTTCTGCTATGTATCTGGAGGGTTCCCTTCAACAATAAGCAATTCTCAGACACGAAAAAGCTGTCTAGTTCAGATCAATTCTGAAACTATTTGTCCACAAATAGCATCAGATGCCACAGATTATCAGTTTAGGGCTCTAAAACTGTGAAGGAATAAGTGCCCCAAGTTGATTTAATTAGAAATTCCTCTACATAATAGGTAGAAGTAACCCTTTATGAAGACTAGATAATAAAGGAATTTCCCCTATTGCCCTAATAAAAGGCAGGAATGAGTATATGGTCAACTAGAATGTTTGTAGAAGAGATACTGAAGTTTCCCTTACCCCACTACCTTTGTACTTTAAGAATTACCTATTAACCTGCATTCTGCTTCTATAAATCCTTGCTTGCCTCTGGCACCATATGTTAGTTGCAAAATGTTCACCTTAAGTTAAAATATCAAATGTACTCATGTAACCTTTTTCAGAGACCTCCTCTCCAGGACCCTTTAAAGGAGGACGAATTTCAAGCCTCAACATCTCAGAGCCACGGGGTCACACTGGCACACTGGCGTGGGATCTCCTAGGTAGGATTTTTCTCTTGTCTTTGTCTGTGTAAGTCTGTGTACTGCCTTATTTTCACTCTTTCAAACTTAAGAATAAATTCCTTATACTTCACTTATATATGGGAGTCATGTCAGTTTGTGTGGGTTCAGATCAGAAGTGCTCTTTCAAAACTACCCTCCACCCAGACTATCAACTATACCTCTAACCAGCCAACTATGTACAGAGGCTTTCAGAAACCTCTCCAGATGCTGCAGGTGCATTCACAAGCCCAGGTTAGCACCTGTGCCTCTCAATAACAGGAAGTCAGAGATTCCCACGACCCTCTCTCAGTTTCCATTAGTTTACTCACTAGACTACAAACTTGTTGCAAAGAACACTAAAAGCATGAAAATCAATAGTTATTATGTAAAAAGTCCTTCAAGCCTGAGGCACAAAAAGACCCAGGTTCAACCCTCAGCACCTTCATAAGCCAGGGCTGAACAGTGCTCTGATAAAATGATAATTATTTTCAAAAGATAGCTTAAGAGGGATAGGATGAGAACCCAAATGTTTCTGTCCTCAGAGTTTAGAGCCCAAAAAAGTGAAAGTTAGAAGCATTTTGATTCTTCAGCCTGCAAGCTCTCTAAAAGCCTCTCCATTTGAGCTTTTGTGGAGGAGGTTCCTTACACAGAATTGCTGATTGAATCACTGCCTTCCCCCATTCAGCATCCAGCCCATCCCCTCTGGAGGTCTGGGGACTTTCTGACCTCTAATTAAGTAGTTGATTCCCCTTCTAATAGCTCCCATACTTAAGTGCTTCCCAAAATGCCACCTGATTAACATAACAAAAGATGCCTTCATTAAGCTCTCTCTAAGGGAATTCCAAGGTTTTGGAGAGTTTAGAGTCAGAACTGTGGATGAAGGTCAAATATGTATGAGAAATATGTGTTCTGGTCATCCAAATGACCCTGAGTCACAGGGGCCATAATAAACATGGGGGGGAAGTCTATGAACTTAACACTGAAAAACTCTAGCCCCTATACAAAAGCTTTTCATGCCTGAGGCTCTGAAGTCCCAGGTTCAATCTGTGACATCATCATAAACCAGAGTTGAGCGGTGCTCTCATCTCTCTCTGTATCTGCCTCATTAAAATAATAAGAGATAATATATTAAAATGCTGTAAGAAGTAAAGATTGTTTCATCTTTAAAGTGTATATAATCATAATAGGACATGTGTCATCTTAGTGTTTCACAACTCTCCCAGCCACCCCCACCCCCACCCCACACCTTCCTTCCAGGAACAAAATTCCTGCCTGGGGACCTACTGACAGTCATTTAGGAACAATTGAACTGCTAATATAAAACACTCATATGTAAAAAAATCTCACACAATTATATAAATAGGGTCTAAACTAGCCACCAACCTAGAAAAGAAAGAGTCCCCCCTTCCCCCAAGTAGCCCTCCCCCTCTTAGCCAATTGTGATGAGACTGTGAATCTGTATCCAATCCATGGAGAACAGGGCAGTTTCAAAAGTGTGTTGGGGGGGTGGCGGGTGGTGGCACAGCAGGTTAAGCGCATTTGGCATGAAGCGCAAGGCACGAAGCACACGGACCAAAGCATGGATCCAGCTTGGAAGCCCCCCCCCCCCACAAGCAAGTCTGCAGGTGTCTATCTTTCTCTTCCCCTCCTCTCTCGATTTCTCTCTGTCCTATCCAACAACAATGACAGCAATAATAATAACAACAACGATAAACAACAAGGTCAACAAAAGGGGAAAAAAAAACTCTAGGAGCAGTAGATTCGTAGTGCAGGCCCCCAGCCTCAGTGATAACCCTGGAGGCAAAAAAAAAAAGTGTGTTAGGGAACAAATACCTGGTTGTGCTCTCTGGCTGCTGAGCACCAGCATGGTGAACCCAGATTGGGCCAGTGCCCAGTTCTGCACAATCGAATAAACTGTCTCATTTCTTGCCTTTCTCAAGTCTCCCAAATCCATTCTTGGAGTTATCAGTTCAATCATTTCTAACAAATGAAGGATGCATTCCTAAAGCTAAGATCACCAACGCCAGATGCAGAAGGATCACTGTCATCCTTCCTTGAATCTTTGAATCTGTGATCAGTGGGACTTCTATGGAAATTCCCCAACACAAAACTGAAGAAACCGTTCCTTCCCGCCCTGCTCCCTTCGGGAACTTGTCACCCATATATACCAGCCCTAGACACCACTCTTGTCTCTTGGAGTCGTCCATCACAGGCTTCTCCAATAAAGCCTGCTCTTGTCTGTTGCTCTCTGCATGATCTTTCTTACTCTAATATCTTACAACAATGCCACTGTCTCCCACTGACTTTATAGAAAATCCTCCACCATACTATACTCCCTCCTGCAGGCAGATAATTGGTGTTTCTCTTTAGAAGAACTGCCATGCCAAGATACTGACAACACTGAATCCCATGTAGGATTAGCCAAGTTACCCCACCTGAGTAACCCTAACACAGAGCTCCTGGCCTCTCTGAGCCTCAGCCCTATATGTAGAGGAAGTCAGAGAGCACCAAATGTTGGAGACCAGTCTCACCTGAAAATCTCTATAAGCAAGCACGAAAGAAAAATAATTCCAAAAGAAATAGAAAGATTACAGGAAGCAGACAAAACATACCCAATGTAAAATATTACATTTCATACAGTAAAAACAAGGAGTTATAAAAATGAACATTGAGAAAATAAGATAGAACTTTTGGAAATTAAAAAAAAAGTTTTTAAACCAACAGACTATTTTTTAAAAAATGAAAACACAAGAAATCTCCATAATGGTAGGAAATAAGAAAACCCAAAGATTAATTCAAAAGGTCTATCATTTGTGTAATAGAAGTAGCAGTAAACAGGAATATAAAGAAAGCAGAGAGGACACAATCATCAAATGAAGAAACTAAGATTCAAAAATAAAGTAATAATAGTAATAAAAAGAATAAAGATGCTGCTCCAGAATTGAAGGGAAGAAAATCAAAGATTGGACCAGGTGGTGGCGCACCTGGTTGAGCACACATGTTACAGTGCCCAAGGACCCAGGTTTGAGCCCCCAGTCTCCACCTGCAGGGGGAAAGCTTCACAAGTGATGAAGCAGTGCCGCAGGTGTCTCTCTGTCTCTCTCCCTCTCTATTACCCCTTCCCTCTCAATTTCTGACTATCTAAAAAATAAATAAAGATTAAAAAAATTCAAAAAAAAGAATAAAAAAAAGAAATCAAAGATTTAAGAATCTCAAAGCTAGATTTCTAAAAGGTTTAATTTTTTTTATTGTTAAAGCCATTTCAAGGAATATCATCTTAAAATGTAGAACAAAGAAATAAGCCTAAAAGAGAAAGATGAATATGTAATAATCTCACTCATAGGGAGAAAGCTTACAAAATAAGAACAGAAAGGGGTAACAGAGTAAAACTTGAACTGGGTTTGGTGTATTGCAGAAAAGCAAAGGACTCTGGGAAGAAGAGTAGAGAGTTGGGGAGGCCTTTGGGGTCCTGGTGCATGATGAAAGAAAAGGACCTAAATTGTTGGGGGGGGGAGTGTTTTGCCAGCACCTATCACAATGAGATAAAATATATTACCCAGGGGGCCCGGTGGTAGCGCAGCAGGTAAAGCACGCATGGAGCGAAGTGCAAGGATTCTAGTTTGAGCCCCGGGCTTCCCACCTGCAGGGGAGTTGCTTCACAGGCAGTAAAGCAGGTCTGCAGGTGTCTGTCTTCCCCCGCTCCTCTCTCAGTCTCTCTCTGTCCTATGGAACAACAACAGCAATAACAACAACAAGGGCAACAAAGGCAACAAAAATGGGAAAAATGGCCTCCAGGAGCAGTAGAGTCATTTGTAGTGCAGGCACCGAGCCCCAGCAATAACCCTGGAGGCAAAAAAAAAAAAAAAAGGACGAAAGAGAAAAGAAAGAAAAGATAAATTACAGCTTTGCGCAGTGGCAGTATCGTAGCCAATGAGGTTTATCCGAGGCGCGATTATTGCTAATTGAAAAGATAAATTACCTATGTGTCAGTGAGTGTATTGTAAATCATTAGCCCCTCCCAATAAAATAAAATAGAGAAAAATTCTAAACTCTCCACAAGTAAATAAGCAGGTCATACACAAGCCTCAAATCTGAAATGTGTGTGATACCTCAAGAACAGTGCAGCAGGAAACAATAGGACAATCCTTCCAGACAGCTGAGCTCTAGTCTAGAGTCAGTTGCACTATCAATCAAATGTGAGGTCAGAATACAATCAATTTCAGAGCAAAAAGACCTTGTAAAATTTGCCTCCTACTCACTGTCTTTCGGGGAGCTGCTGGAGAAAGTATTGCTCCCAAAAGGGAAGAATCCAAGAGAAACGCCTCATTAGGGTCGGAGGGGCAGAGATGTCCTGGAAGAAGGTGACAGAATGTCTCCCCTATAATACCTGGTTCTTCTTGCAGGAGCCAGGTGCTCCTGTCGACAGAACAACGTAACACAAATTGGACATTGAGTGGGTCTAGACTATTCAGAAATCGTCATCTCTGTCAAGGAGTTTGAACAATCATTTCTAATCGGTACAAACAAAAACAAAAGGGGGGGGGGATGATTGTGAACTTCTGAGAAAAAATCAAAACTTACCAGAAACCCTGGTTGTAGCATAAGAGGCACTCTGTGAAGCCAGGCAGTCCCATGATCCCAAAGCAGCCTGTTCCTGGGAAACTCCCCCCCATAAGCCAGAGCTGTGTCAGGAGAAGGCTTGATTGCCATTAGATGATACAGAAGAGAAAAAAATCCACACTCCCAGACTCAAAATAACTTACCAAATCATACAAAATAACAGAGAACGTCTAAAGTGGCATTGGTAGCTTCTGGATCAGAAATGACACAAACACAGCCTGTTGGGGGTCACTGCCAGCACACTACTGACCGTTGGCCAGGAGCCAATGCTTCTGCTGCCAGGAAACCAAAATGCTTCTTCTGATGTTTTTGTTATTGAAAGCAGGTAGCAACAGAAATCTTTCAATAAAGTAGTTTAACAGAAACTGAAAAATGGAGGGGAACTGTAATAGTCATAATAATGTAAACACTGACTAATGATTTCATCCCAAATGCAGATGTGGTACACACAGGAGGGTGGGAAAGGGTAGGCAGGGAAGGGTGTGGGAGGTACAGATAATAACAATTAAAAACCTGGGGCCAGGTGGTGGCACACCTGGTTAAGCACACATAGTATAGTGTGCAAGGACTCAGGTTCAAGCCTCTGTTTCCTACCTGCAGGGGGAAAGCTTCACAAGTGATAAAGCAGGGCTGCAGGTGTCTCTCTCCCTCTCTATCTCCCCTTCCCATCTCAATTTCTCTCTGTCTCTATCCAGTAATCAATAAGAATATTTTTAAAAATCTAAAAACCTTCCCTTCCACAAAAGGAAATCAATGAATCATCTCTTAAAAGGGAGAAGAAAAAAGATATCTAAAAGTAGCAGTTGAATCCAGCATTATAGAAATATGAGGAGTTCAAGATAAACTACTTTAAACATTAGAAACAGGGTCACAGAGAACAGAGTGGGCAGACCAAAACAGTCGCTCACTGTATACAGGCTTACTGGTTATTTGGGTTCTGAAACTATCCACACAGAAACTGTATAAAATATTTTAAAAGAAAGAAAACCAGAGAGTGTTGGGACTGCAGAGAGAGCTCATCAGGGTGGGTGCCTGCATCACTGAGTGTGTACGCCAGGCTCAAATACTGACACCACATGGGAGGTGCTGTGACAACAAAAGATCTGATGCTGTGGCATCTCTCCTTTTCTCTATCAGTAAGAAAAAGTGGCTCAGGGGCCAGCTGGTGGCACACCTGGTTAAGCGCACACATTACAATGCACAAGGACCAGGGTTCAAGTTCCTGGTCCTCCCTCCCCAATTCTCCTGCAGGGGGAAGCTTTGTGAGTGGTGAAGCAAGGCTTCTCTGTCTCTCTCCCTCTCTATCTCCCCACTCCTCTCAATTTCTCTGCCTCTATCCAATAGTAAATAAATAAACAAATAAACATTTTAAAAGGAGGCATTCTTTATTTAAGAAAAAGAAAAAGGAAAAAGTGGCTCAGCAGTGAAATTGTACATGCACATGACCTTGGTTTGGCAAGAGAGAGATGATCTCCAGCAGATCTGAGTCCTCTCCTGGGAGACTGGGAGGCGGCCAAAGACTCAGCACCTGCCCTCAGGAGCTTACAACCCAGCTGACATAAGGGACCACAAAAGAGGACATGTCTCAGTGTTGCCCCATCAGACAGTGCTGCCTAGACACCAGTAACCTGGAGTGCCTCTGGGCTCCCACTGGTGCATCTATCTCTAATCTAGAAGTTCAGGAGCCAGTCAGGACAAAGGTCTGCCTGCTTCAAATGTTCATCAATACTGCGAAACTGCCTTCTATGAAGGCTGCCCCAGCGGATATCACCCTCAGAGGGCCACAGTTCTCCCTGTCTTAGCAGACACTTTCATACAACTATTTGAGTGTCTGCCCAGCTACCATGTGAAAAAGTTCTATTTGCCCTTTTTAAATTCTGCAGCTGGACAGCTGTGAGAGAATACCTCAGAGTAGGAGGCTTATTAACCAACAGGAACACACTCCTTGCCAATTCATATTTGCAAGGTGAGAAGTCCCAGACTAAATGCCCTGCAGATTCAGTGTCTGCTGACAGCCACTGCCAGGTCCATAGATGGTTTACTGAGTCTTCATATGGCAATTGTGGCCAGGCACCTCACTTGGGCCTTTTATAAAGGCACTAATCCCATTCATGAGGATTCCACCCTTCCAGCCTAATAACCTCCCTAGGATTTTACCTCTCAACATACAGATGTGAGGGAACACAAGACATCATTGCATATTCAATAATAAATGGGAGGATACACTGCAATATTTTAAAAGGAAAAGGTGTTGGCATGAAAATATCTCCAAGATGCACTGTTCAGTGAAGAAAGTAATTTGCAAACTATAAATACCAAGTGATACCATATTCGAACTCACATACACAAAATCTCTGTGTATAGGTAAGCTCGTGAAAAAGGTCTAAAAGAAGACACAGCAAATAGCAAGCAAGAATGTAGGAGAAAGGGAGGAATTCTCAAGAGGACTTCCACTCTCTCAATAAGCACAGCAATCAAATCCACGGCTCTGAATCCCCCTGCCTGGTGTAACTCCAGCTTTGTAGCATCTCAAAAGGGGTTCTGTTGTTTTCTTCTATAAAATTGGGGTAGGAAGGCTGGCATGAGAGCTCATCTAGGAGAGCACCCTCTTTGTTATGGTGCACGACTCAGGCTCCTTCCTAGCCCTTACTGCAGTCAGGGAATCTTCACTATGCTATGGTATTTTCCCCTCTTCCACTCTGTCTCTGTGACTCTCTCTTTTATCTGAAAAAGCCAACCCAGCACAGAAAAGCCCCGGCAGCAACCAAATAAAATAAATAAAGGCAGCAAAATAGCTTACCTGGAGGGGACAGGAGGTAGCACACCCAGTAGAAGACACATACTGCCATAAACAAGGACCCAGATCCAAACCCCTAGTTCCCACCTGCCCGGGGGTGTGGGGTGGGAGGGGCAGCTTCATAAGCAGTGGAGCAGTGCTGCGTCTTTCCTTCTCTGTCTCTCTATTCCACTCTCTCTGTCACTCACCCTCTATCACAAAGAAAGATAAAGTGAAAAATAAATAAATAACCCCCAGGAACGATGGCATCCTGCAGGCACGGAGTCCCTATAATAAACCTGGTGGCAAATATATGTGTGTGTGTGTGTGTGTGTGTGTGTGTGTGTGTGTGTGTACGCATATGTATAATATATGTTATTTTTTTAATACAGCTCATTTGGATATTGAGGCACTTTTGCTTCGTGCACAGCAGCACAGGTTTGAATCTGGCCCTCACCACATCTCTCTCTCTCTCCTCTTTCTCTTCCTCTCATCAATAAATAAATCTGTATGAGGATTAAATATATCATACTACAGATGAGTGTCTGAAGATCAGCTCACAGTCTTAGCTAGCATCACAAATAGTCTTTGGTTTCTTAACAAGGTTGGTTTCATGTAGTGATTGCACACTTTTAAAAAAGAAAAAAAAAGTTAAATTAAACCAGAACAAAGCATAGCCAAAGACCTCTTGAGTCAAGTGTCCACACAGACAGAACCCACTCAGGATCTGCCCCAGAATGGCCACCGCCAGATGCCAATCACTCCTCTCTTCTCATTTCTTCAGCACCACATAATTAAATTGATGTTAAAAAAAAAAAAAAAAAAAGACTAACAGGAGAAAAAGCTAATTGCATATGTACCTGACCCCCATAAAAGCATGGCTGGGGCTTTTACCTTTCAGCAAGAGTTAAGGAGAAGAGAGGACCAGATAGTCTGGGGTAGGGAGAAGGACATATACAGGTGAGCATATGCCAGCCTGCCTGCAGGCAAGTCTGCTCAGACCTAAAAAAGTCCAGTTTGCTAGCAGTTCTCCCCTGACTCCTGACTTTGCTAGCAATTCTTCCTTCAGATACTAATGGAAAAGTGAAAAACCTTCCCCTTTCTTTGGCCTGGCTCTCCCTCCCCAATGTGGGAATGCAAAGATCAGTCTCAGAGGGAGTTGGGCCCTCACACAGCGGGTTAAGTGCACATGGCATGAAGTGCAAGGACTGGTGTAAGGATCCCAGTTCGAGCCCCTGGCTCCCCACCTGCACGGGGGTTGACTCACAGGCAGTGAAGCAGGTCTGCAGGTGTCTATCTTTATCTCCCCCTCCCTGTCTTCCCCTCCTCTCTCCATTTCTCTCTGTCCTATCCAACAACAATGACATCAATAACAATAATAACCACAACAGTTAAACAACAAGAGCAACAAAAGGAAAAATAAATAAATAAATATTAAAAATTAAAAAAAAAGATCAGTCTCAGTAAGCCCCATATTCAGTCCAGCACTGTGGACCCCATTTGCCCTGGGCCCTCAAAAGCACTCCTCTTCTGCCCACTGTGTCTGACAGCAGTGGCATTGCAGTTCCAGGCTGGCTGGGCATCTGCCACCTTCTGACCAAATGTCCCCTGTAAGCACCTGGCTTTCCCAGCTCAGAGCCCCACAGGTGCCCCACACACACACATGCACTCTTTTTAAGACACTCCACACAAAGGTGCTTTCATCTGCTTTAAAAACAAGCTCTAAAAGCTTTAAAAGTCCTTTGCAATGGTTTCCCATGTCCTGGTCTCTTTCAGATGATAATAGTTTTAATTATAACAATCATTATAGCATAATACCTTCAATTTAGGCAATCAGCTTCATTCAGAATATTCAAATGGGGGAAAGGGTGATTGAGGCTTTCTCAGCACTGAGGGTAGCTTCAGAAAGAAGTTCCCTGGGCCCAGAAGTTACCGGCTATAGTGGGGAGTGGGAGGAGGCCAGTTCCTGGGCAGGTGGGGGATGCTACAGGTGAAGTCCTCCAGTGCAAGAGCCTGGACTTCCCACAGAGGAACCCACTGCAGTGGTAGCAGCACAGGAATGCCCAGACCTTTCCCAGGAGAAACACTATAGCCCTCTGAGACATGCCATGGCTCCCTACTGCCCAGAGAGTGAGATTCCAATTCTTCATCCTGTCCTAAACAACTCCACCCTCATCTTGAACTAAAGCCTCCTGGGGCCTCTACATGTGGCCTGGCCCACATGCTATGTCCACACAAGACACAACAGCTGCCACCACCCATAAGTCTCCATGCTAATGAGTGACCAGTCATCCTCACTTGCCTAGGACTGTGCCTGAATTTGCTCTAACAATTCCAGACACAGAGGGAGGGCTGGTCACCCAACACACCATAACTGGACACATAGCCCTGAGTGTGCAGGTCCTCAGACCAGAGGGGAGGGAGAGCTTACAGGTGGCATCAGTGTCCCTGGGATGCCCTCAGAGAGCTCACAAGCTGGTTGACTTGA
This sequence comes from Erinaceus europaeus, assembly GCF_950295315.1. Lineage (NCBI taxonomy): Eukaryota > Metazoa > Chordata > Mammalia > Eulipotyphla > Erinaceidae > Erinaceus > Erinaceus europaeus. The sequence goes on from NC_080163.1 coordinate 37,187,456, forward strand.
AGCCACAGAAGTGCATCATACATAGTCCAGGAGGCCAGAGCTTGGCCCTGGTGCAGACAGGGCTGCCTCCTCTGGAAGGCCATCAGGGTGGATCTGTCACATCTCCCCATCTGGGACACACAGCCTAAGACCTGGACACACTCACTCCACTCTGTCCCCACCATCCTGTCACCCTGTCTGTGCAGCACCATCATCTCTGCATGTGAGATGTTAGTCTTTGGACTTGGGGGACCCTCAAAACCCTGTATGATTTCACCTCACCATCACTAACTAGGTACCTCTGCAGAGACCCTGTTTCCAGCCAAGGTCATGTTCTGAGGCTCTGGGTAGATATGAATTTATGGGGTTGGGGAGACATCATTCATCCCACTTTATGAATATATTCAGGAAGTGCCAGGGGAGACAGCATAGTGGTTCTGCAAAAGATGTTCATGACTGAGCCTCTGAGGTCCCAGATTAAGCCCACCAAGTCTCCATAAGCCAGAGCTGAGTAGTGCTCTGGCATAAAAAAAAAGAAAGGAAGAGACAGAGGGATAGAGAGAGAGGGAGGAGGGCAGAAGGAGACATGGAAAGGAAGGGGGAGAAAGGAAGGAAGACCACCTGAAGTTGACAAAAGTCTGAAGTGAGCAGAGGAGAGGGAGGCACAGAGGAAGATGAGGCTGTCTGAGGACAACAGCAGCCATTGGCATGTTGAAGAGTGTGAGTCTGTGAGCCTGGACATCGGGACAGGGTGGGGCCATGCCGGGCTAGCATTGCCAGAGAGAGAAGAGACCAGGAACTTGTGTCGGAGCGGGAACGCAAATCTTTATTCACACGAACGCTCCAGAATTGGGTGTGAGCACAGTGGGTTTAGGCCATGTGGAGCTAGCAAAATGGCCACCTCCTGTTATGCATGCCAGCCCTTCTCCAGGTTGGGACATGGAAGAGAAAGAGAGAAAGAGAGAGAGAGAGAGAGAGAGAGAGAGAGAGAAAACAGAAGTGACTTTTATAGGAGAATTCTGGAAGTGGCAAGTCTGGATAGAATTGGCTAGGAAAGGGGGTGAAGAAAACAAGGCACTCTGGGAAGGTAGAAAGCTTCTGTAGCAACAGTTGCTAGGGTTTTAGCTGGCGGGAATGGGCGATACCCTGAGGGGGTAATGTGGTGGCAGAGGAGTCATTTTTAAAACAAGACAGAAGATTGATATGTAAATAATAATACTCGAATGGAAATATGGTGGTTTGTGGGTCCTGCTTAACTCAACCACATCTGTACAATATCTCACAGCAAGAGCTTGAGACCAGACTCAACAATAGTGCAGACCTGAGAGTGGCTGGGAGTATCAGCAGGATTCCTAGCTCCTTCACTGCCTCCAACCCCCCACTCCCCAATTAATGGGAGTAGGGGTGGGGTGGGAGCAGGAGCAGAGCTTTGTCATCCTGCCCAGCACTCAGCCAGTAGGACCAGTGATTCCAGATACTTTCATCTCAGTGTCAGCCCTGGACCCTCATGAGGATTAAACACAAGTGTGGCTTTTCCTCAGGGTCAGGCCCCTGCCAGGGATTCCAGGATCACTCTCCTGAGAATCTTAGAATACAGTTCAAGGTCTTTCTCCTTCAGGAAGTACTCCCAGATTCCAGCTTCTTATAGCTAGTGAGTTCACTTCCTCTTGCTTCCTCTTCAACTAGACCACGTGTGTGTTTCAACTGTCTATGAAAAGCATGTTGTAACCCTTGGGAGAACTATGATGGTTATCGTGGGGGTGGGGGTTATGTGGCATAGGCACAGAACTTAGGTGACAGTTGCAGAAGCATTCCCATTAGTGTATAATCTTGTATATATTAATAAATCTTTACTTTAAAAAAACTCTAAAAGGAAGAAAATTACATTCCCAACACTCCACTCAACCTGCTCACTGTCTCAGATCCTGACCTTACCCTGTACCTGTTTCAGTCACACACCCACTGAAATTCCCCCACCAGAGATCCCCACTCTGGGGTGGAACCCATGCCTCCTCAGTCTCCATCTCCTCCACTGTGAGTACACACACACCCCTCTCAGGGACAGCTGACTTCCCAACCCTGCCACACAGGACTGCACACTCATAGGAGTGTGTCATGTCCTGGTTCCCCAACCCCAGTGTCTAAACATGGGCTCTGGCCAAACCAGCAGATGATCAGCCTGCTCCAGACTGCACAAGTGCCACCCCTAAACTGACCTGCCATGTGTGGAAGAGGGGCATCACCCCCTTCCTGAGGGGCTATGAGAAGAAAGACTAGTTCTTCAGTAAAACTAGAAAACTGCTTACTGAGCAGGAGAAAACAGTCACACAACATACACCTGATGAGGGGTTAATATCCAGGATCTAAAAACAAAAAAGCATGATGATTAAAAAAAAAAAAAAAAGCAAAACTGAAACAATTCCACCAAAAAGTGTGGGAATGATGGCACAGTATGGGATGACCTAATGGTAGAGTACAGAACTTGATGCCTCTGGTCCTGTGTTCAATCTACAGCAGTGCTCAGACCCTCTATTGCTATATCTATCTATGAAATAAGTAAATCTGGGGCTGGGCGGTAGTGTAGTGGGTTAAGCATACATGGCACGAAGCACAAGGACCAGCATAAGGATCCAAGTTCAAGCTGGCCAGGTCCCCACCTGCATAGGAGTCGATTCATAGGTAGTGAAGCAGGTCTGCAGGTGTCTATCTTTCTCTCCCCCCTCTGTCTTCCCCTCCTCTCTCCATTTCTCTCTGTCCTATGCAACAATGATGACATCAATAACAACAATAATAACTACTACAACAATAAAAAATAAAGGGCAACAAAGGGGAAAAGAAAAAAATAAACAAACCTTTTTTTTTTTTTAGTAAATCTTTTTTGAAAGTAGACTGAAGGGCTGGAGAGACAACATAATGGCTATGCAAATGGCTTTTAAGACTGAGGTTCTGAGTTCCAAGATTCAGTTCCCAGCACGACCATAAGCAGAGCTGAGCAGCGAAAGAAGGGGGGTAGGGGGGACAAAAAAGGGAAGAGTTGAAGAAACACATTATCATAGAAGATATACAGATGGTCAACAGATAATGAAAAAAATGCTCATTATCTTGCATTATCAGGGAAATGCACATCAAAATGACAATGAGCCATCACACCACACCTGTGAGAGTGGCCTCTAATAAAAAGACCAAAAACCACAAATACTTGCCTAGATACAGATGAAAAGGAGCTCTGGCACAATGATGGTGGGCTTGCAAATAGTTTCAGCATCTATGAGAAACTGTACAGATATTCCTTGGAAAAATTAACAATAGAGCAACCAAACAACACAGCAGTTTCACTCCTACATGTCTTCCTGAAGAAGCCCAAAACAAGTGCCTGACTAGACATATGTTCACCTATGGTGACTGAAGCACTATACACAATAGCCAGGAAATATAAAACACCCAAGTGCCCAAAGACAAGTGAGCAGATTAAGAAATCTCAGGAACAATGAGATGTCACCTCACAAAAGGAAGAATGGCCCACATCATAAAAACTGAAAACAGATGTTGGTGAGGATGTGGAGAAAAAGGAATTCTGGTACATTTTTGGTGGAAATGCAAAATGGTGCAGCCACTATGGAAAACAGCTTGGGGAGTCCTAAAACAATTATAAATGTAAATACTCTATTATTTAGAAATACCACTCTTGAGGTGGGGCTACAAGCAGCAGCAGCAGCTGTGTTTCTCTCCTCTCCTCTCCCAGGTCAACTAGGAATACCAAAGGAGACCACCTGGGACCGCAACAATATATGACTAGAATGACTTCAGGAACCCATCAAATCACCAGTGAGTGCAAACATGTGGCTCCTGGACAGACAGGAGCCTAGGGAGAAATTAAGTGGCTGGTAACAGTCTGGCAGTTTACCAGCTGAGAAACCACCTCCAGTCTGTTTCACCAACAAAAAGACAGCTGAAGGGAGGAGAGGACTCCCCAAAGCCTCACCAAATGCAAATGTGAGTCTCCATTGCTACTGCCCTCAGAGTCTGGAGCAGCAGGGGAGAGGCCTTGGGCTGACACCAGAGGACAGAGAAATAACCAGGACACCTAGGAGAATATCTATACCTCGGTGGCCTAGCGGTGAGGTTGTGAAAGACTCTTTGCATAACTACTGGATTATCTCAGCCCCACCCTGCTTTATCTCTGGGTTAGGAGTCAGGGATTAAGCTAAGAAGCCTACTTATACTTTAAAAGCCATCAGGCTCCCATAGCCTACAGGGAAGAAAAAGAACAAAAGAGACTTATAAGCCACTGTGCTCCAACTCAGGGATTAAAATAATATTGAAACAACTGTCAATTTCCACAATTGTGAACCCTTTACATATCTAACTTAGACACAAGTCAATCCAGGCAAGAATGATCAGTAATTTGAAAAGTACTGAGAGAGGAACCTCATAGCATACTATATAGAATGGTTAAAGCAACAAGAAGAAATATTGGAGAAATTAAACAGGACAAGAGTTCAGCTGAAAGTCCCCCAAAGGTTAAAGCACAAAATAACGAGGTCAACATCCAAACACTACTTAAGGAAATAATCACAGGAGTGAGTAAAGAGTTTGAAAGAATTCTCATCAGAAATGCAAAAACAATAGATGAGACTCTGGAAGAAAACACTAATTCTCTCAAGGTTATTAGAGAGCTGAAAGCTGAAGTAGCTGAGCTAAGAACACAACTAAATGAACAAGCTAAAACAGTATCAGAACAGGGTAACAAATAGATGAACCCCAGAAAACAGTAGAGGGGTGAGAGAATAGAATAAATGAGGCTGAAGACAGAATTAGCAAGATCAAGGGCAAATTAAAGAAAACTAGAAAAGAAGTAAGAAATCTCAAAAAAGAGATTAAGAGATACTGGAAATAATAACAGAGACATATGGGATGACTTCAAAAGAAAAGAACACACTATTGGCTTATCAGAGGAAGAAAGAGAGAGAGGGGAAGAAAGCATTCTTCAGGACATAATAGATGAGAACCTCTCTAGTTTAGACAAAATCAAAGACATAAAGGTTCAAGTAGCCCAGAGGCTACTTGAACCAAACAGAATTAACCCAGACTTAAAGACACCAAGACACATCCTATTTAGAATGGAAAGGAATAAGGATAAAGAAAGGATCCTGAAGGCTGCAAGAGAAAAACAAAGAGTCACCTACAGAGGAAAACCCATAAGATTAGCAGCAGACTTCTCCACACACACACTGCAGGCCAAAAGAGAATGGCAAGATATCTATCAAGTGCTCAATGAGAAAGTCTTTCAACCAAGACTGCTGTATCCTGCTACAATCATTCAGACTAGATGGAGGCATTAAAACTGTTCCAGACAAGCAACAGTTGAAAGAGTCAACTATCACCAAGACTTCCCTGAAAGAATTTCTGAAAGGTCTCCTATAAACAGTCAGACCACCATACATATGCCATCTTTCAGAGCACTCTAAATATCTACTAGAATGGTGTTAAAATATCTTCAATCATTGATACCAATAAATGTCAATGGCCTGAATTCACCTATTAAAAGGCACAGAGTAGGAAGATGGATCAGAAAACACAACCCAAGAATATACTGTCTACAGGAAACCCACCTAAGTCAACAAGACAAATACAGACTCAAAGTGAAAGGATGGAAAACTATCATACAAGCCAGTGGCGCACAAAAATGGCAGGAAAAGATATTCTCATATCTGACATGATAAACTTTAAAATTTTAAAAGATAGCAACGGATACTACTTCATGCTCAGTGGATCAGTCAATCCAGAGGACTTAACAATTATTAACATCTATACACCTAATGAGAAGCCATCTAAATACATCAAACATCTACTGAAAGAGCAACAAAGTCATAGTAGGGGACTTCAACATCCCACTCTCTCATCTTGACAGATCATCCAGGCAGATAATCAATAAAGACATGAGGAGCTAAATGAGGAGATAGATAAACTAGAACTATTGGACATTTTTAGAGTCATTCATCCCAAGAAACTGCAATAAACATTCTACTCAAGTCCACATAAATCATTCTCAAGGATAGACCATATGTTAGGCCACAAAGACAGCATCAGCAAATTCAAGAGCATTGAAATAATCCCAAGCAACTTCTCAGACCACAGTGGAATTAAACTAACTCTTAACAATGAAAAAAACATTAGTAATAATCCCAAAATTTGGAAGCTCAACAGTGCACTACTTAACAACTACTGGGTCAAAGAGAAAATCAAGGAAGAAATCAAAATGTTTCGAGAGTTCAATGAAAATGAAGACACAAATTATCAAAATATTTGGGACACAGTGAAAGCAGTACTGAGAGGGAAGTTCATAGCCACATGCATTAAGAAACAAAAAGAAGCACAAATAAACCCCCTGACTACATATATAAAGGACCTAGAAGAAGAAGAACAAAGGAATACTAATGCAACCAGAAGGACAGAAATCACTAAAGTTAGGGCAGGAATAAGTAACATTGAAATAAGAAAACCATACAAAAGATGAATGAAAGTAATATTGGTTCTTCAAAAGAGTGAACAAAATTGACAAATACTTAGCCAGATTCACACAACAAAAAAGGGAGAAGACCCAAATAAATCAGATAATAAATGAAAGAGGAGATACCACAACAGACACTGCAGAAATTCAACATATCACGCAAGACTTCTATGAACAACTCTGTGCCACCAAGCTAGAAAACCTGGAAGAAATGGATAATTTCCTAGTTACCTATGAACTTCCAAAATTAAGTAAAGAGGAACTAGATAACATGAACAGGCCCATCACAGCTAATGAAATTGAAAGAGTTATCAAAAACCTTCCCAAAAATAGAAGTCCTGGACCAGATGGTTTTACAAATGAATTCTACAAAACTTTCAAAGAAGAACTAATACCTCTACTTTTAAAAGTCTTCCAGAAGATTGAAGACACTGGAATACTCCCTTCCAGTTTCTATGAAGCCAACATCACTTTGATACCAAAAGCAGACAGGGACACAACCAAAAAAGAAAACTACAGACCAATATCTATGCTGAACATAGATGCTAAAATATTGAACAAAATTTTAGCCAATTGGATACAGCAGTATATTAAAAAGATGGTTCATCATGACCAAGTGGGGTTTATCCCAGGGATGCAAGTTTGGTTTATTATATGTAAATCAGTCAAAGTGATCCACTACATCAACAAAAGCAAGACCAAAAACCACATGGTCATATCAATAAATGCAGAGAAAGCCTTTGACAAAATACAACATCCCTTTATGATCAAAGCACTATAAAAAATGGGAATAGATGGAAAATTCCTCAAGATAGTGGAGTCTATATATAGCAAACCTACAGCCAACATCATACTCAATGGTGAAAAACTGGAAGCATTTCCCCTTAGATCAGGTTCTAGACAGGGCTGCCCACTATCACCATTACTATTCAACATAGTGTTGATAGTTCTTGCCATAGCAATCAGGCAGGAGCAAGGAATTAAAGGCATACAGATTGGAAGAGAAGAAGGCAAACTCTATTTGCAGATGACATGACAGTATGCATAGAAAAATCTAAGGAATCAAGCAAGAAGTTTTTGGAAATCATCAAGCAATACAGTAAGGTGTCAAAATTAACATTCAAAAGACAGTGGCATTACTCTATGCAAACACTAAGTTAGAAGAAATTGAAATTCAGAAATCAATTCCTTTTACTATAGCAACACAAACAATAAAATATCTAGGAATAAACCTAACCAAAGAAGTGGAAGACTTGTATACTGAAAATTATGAGTCACTACTTAAGGAAATTGAAAAAGACACAAAGGAGTGGAAAGATAGTCCATGTTCATGGGTTGGAAGCATTAACATCATCAAAATGGATATACTACCCAGAGCCATATACAAATTTAATGCTATCCCCATCAAGATCCCAAACACATTTTTTAGGAGAATAGAACAAAAGCTACAAATGTTTATCTGGAACCAGAAAAGACCTAGAATTGCCAAAACAATCTTGAGAAGAATGACTAGAACTGGAGGCATCACATTCCAAGATCTCATAGGGCCACTGTCATCAAAAGTGCTTGGAACTGGAACACGAATAGACACACTGACCAGTGGAATAGAATTGAGAGCCCAGAAATAAGGCCCCATACATATTGACATCTAATCTTTGACAAAGATGACCAGATTTTTAAGTGGGGAAAGCAGAGTCTCTTCAATAAATGGTGTTGGAAAAAATGGGTTGAGACATGCAGAAGAATGAAACTGAACCACTATATTTCACCAAATACAAAAGTAAATTCCAAGTAGATCAAGGAATGGATATTAGACCACAGACTATCAGATACTTACAGGAAAATATTGGCAGAACTCTTTTTCGCATAAATTTTAGACACCTTGAATGAATGAAACTAATCCAATTACAAAGAAGACTAAGGCAAGCATAAATCTACGGGACTACATCAAATTAAAAAGCTTCTGCACAGCAAAGGAAATCACTACACAAACCAAGAGACCCCTCACAGAATGGGAGAATGCCGGCACTCGCGTGGGTTGACTCTCAGCTAGAAAGGTAAACTTTACCGAATTCCAATCACCAGTTCAAGAGACTGCGTGAAAAGAAAGAAACTCGGGGAGGATTCTGGTATGAACACACTCGTTTATTGGGGGTAGGTTTGGGTTAAGATAGAAGGCTAGACAAAGAACAGTTTTCACATACACCAGAATTTACAGGTTTCTTAAAGGTCAGCATGCCTCCTATGGTAGGGGGTTGGTATAACAAGAGTTGATACATAAAGATCAATACAATTAGTCTCCTGATGCAGGCATTTAACTATCCAAAGGCATTTGAGAGAAGAATAGTGGTTGAACCAGTAAGGTGAGATAGAAAAGGGAAAACAAGGCTTTAAAGACATCAAAAGGGCTCTAGGAAATAGGGTTTTGAGGGGCTTTTCACTTGTCCGGTGTTAGTGTGTGACAGGTTGTGCTCTTCCTTTGTGATCAAAAGGTGAAGTGGGATGTGTGAGCTTTGAGTGAGTATAACCATTTGGTTGACAGTAAGGGAGAGAGGAAATAGGCTCTTTGTAGGCTCTGTGGATTTCAGGAGTCTTACAGAGGCAAGCTGAGTCTGATAGACTTTTCTCTCTTGGCTCATCTCTACGGAGAGAGGCTAACAAGAGAGGTGTCTTTTCAGAACTCCATCCATGAAGATGGGGGGAGGTTCCCTAAGCTCTACCAAACTTCCACATAGTCCCACAGGAGAAGATCTTTACATGCCATACATCAGACAAGAAGCTAATAAGCAGAATATATAAAGAGTTTGCCAAACTCAACCACAGGAAAACAAATAACCCCATCCAAAAATGGGGAGAGGACATGGACAGAATACTCATAACAGAAGAGATCCAAAAGGCTGAGAAACACATGAAAAAATGCTCCAAGTTTTTGATTGTCAGAGAAATGCAAATAAAGACAGCAATGAGATACCACCTTAGTCCTGTGAGAATGTCATACATCAGAAAAGGTAGTAGCAGCAAATGCTGGAGAGGTTGTGGGGTCAAAGGAACCCTCATGCACTGCTGGTGGGTATGTCAATTGTTCCAGCCTCTGTGGAGAACAGTCTGGAGAACTCCCAGGCTAGAAATGGACCTACCCTATGATCCTGCAATTCCTCTTCTGGGAATATATCCTAATGTACCCAGTACAACCATCCAAAAAGATCTGTGTACACATATGTTCTTAGCAGCACAATTTGTAGTAGCCAAAACCTGGAAGCAACCCAGGTGTCTAACAAAAGATGAGTGGCTGAGTAAGTTGTGGTCTATATACACAATGAAATACTACTCAGCTATTAAAAACGGTGACTTCACTGTTTTTAGCCAATCTTGGATGGAACTTGTAATATTCATGTTAAGTGAAATAAGTCAGAAACAGAAGGATGAATATGGCATGACCTCACTCTCAGGCAGAAGTTGAAAAACAACATCAGAAGAGAAAACACAAGTAGAACCTGAACTGGAATTGGGGTATTACACCAAAGTAAAAGACTCTATGTCAGTGGGGGGGATAATACAAGTCCAAGAAGGATGACAGAGGACCTCATGGGGGTTGTGTTTTTATATGGAAAACTGGGAAATGTTATGCATGTACAAACTATTGTATTTACTATTAAATGTAAAACATTAATTCCTCAATAAAGAAATTTAAAAATAAAGAAAAGAAATACCACCCTTGGCCATATATTCAAAGGATATGATGGCTGGGCAGACAGCACAATGGTTGTCTGAAAGTCTTTCATGACTGAGGCACCAAAGGTCCCAGATTCTATCTCTAGCGCCACCATAAACCAGAACTGAGAAGTGCTATGATAGAAAGAAAGAAAGAAAAAAAGGAAGAAAGAAAGTTAGGAAGGAAGGAAAGTAGAAAGGAAGGAAGGAAGGAAGGAAGGAAGGAAGGAAGGAAAGAAGGAAGGAAGGAAAAGAAAGAAAGAAAGAAAGAAAGAAAGAAAGAAAGAAAGAAAGAAAGAAAGAAAGAAAGAAAGAAAAGGGTATTTCAATCCCTGGCACCACAATTAGCCAGAGCTATGGAATGCTCTGGTCAAAAAGTGTGGTGACACAGTATACCAGCGACCATGGATGGAAGTCCCAGCACAGTGCTGATGTCAGCCTTGGCAACAGAGTATGCAGTGATCTGCTCAGGTGCATGGTAGACTGTGGTTGGATCTGTCTGTGCTGGTGTGCAAAGCATTTTGGGTAGGATGAACAGACTTAAAAGTATAGCCAGCCAGAAGTCATGCTCTCTTTGGCTGCTGCTTCTCCTCCTGGTCAGAAGCATCTTGGTGGAGGTGGGTCATGGCTACTTCCCCTGGGAGCTAAACACATGTGACTCTGCTAGCCAGTAAACTTTTAGACCCCTCTACAGCCATGAGCATCCTTTACCAGAGCTGATAGTTTATCTTATGGGACTAAACTTTTGATAACTATACTCAGACTTTATGGACCTAGCATACTCTTAACCCTTGATGATGATTGCTTATTTTCCCTTTTACCTGTTTCACCCTAAACCTTGTATTGTTTAAACCAGTTCCCAGCTCCCATTGTGAATCCTTTTACGTACCACAGGAGCCCCCACATCTAACCCCTTTTTAAGTTAATTTACAACAAAAAAGAAAGAAGAAACAAAATACTGATTTGAAAGAATATATGCTTCCCTGTATTCTTAGCTGCATTGTTTGCAACAGTCAATATATAGACAGGTGATCAGATAAATACAAGGTGTATACTGTGTTGAATACTACTAGGCCATTAAAAATAGCTTTGAAATGTCTGGAACTCAAGGTAGGAATGTGCTAAATGAAAAACTTAAAGAAGTGAAGGACAACTATCAGATGGTTTCAATCAAGGAATGTGGAGCTCATTGTAAACACTGAATGCAGCCTCATCCTCCTATCATTGCATCCCTCCAGCCCCCATCTTTCCCCAGCTCTGCTTTCTCAGCACTTCTCACCATTGGTAGCCACACTCTACTTGGTGCTCACCTGCTGACAGGCCAGATGTCTGTTTGGGAATGCAAGGAACCAAGTTGCCCAGTATGGCACCCAGCAACAGTGGCACTCAATAATCAGTACCTATTGATGACAAAGTTGCCGTGGTTGCCTCTGCCTTCAGGTGGGAAGGGATATCAGAGGAGGGAGGTGACTGGCAGAGGTGTGTCATGACAGCTGGACCCCAGCCCCCAGGGACAGGGAGCCAAGGAGCACACCCACACTTACAGGCTGGGTTTTCCACATATCTGTGTCTTCACCTGCAAAAGGCCAATGGGAAGAGTCCCCAATCCACTACTGAGGGCAGCCTCCTCACTAGGAGGAGCAGAGCAGGTCCTGTTCCTGCTCCTGCCCTGCTGATGGCCTCACAGCTCACCTTCCCTATGACTGTGCCTCCTCCATTCTTCTGGGAGGATGGGTTGGGTTTCAGGGCCCAGGGAGAGTTCCAGAAGCACATTTCCATGTCATTATCTCTAAAGACTTAACTACCGTAACTAATGCTGAAGTAATACAGAGCCCCATTAGACAACTCCCCAAACACCACCACTTATACAATCTCACTGGTGACAAGGTGTGCATGTGGGGGAGAGGATGCTTTTAATAATGGTGGTGGCTGGGCTAGGGTCAGTGGGATTCAGCGGGTCCGATTTCCCTCTCTCCCACAAAAGACACCACAGATTGTAGGTTTCAGTCAGGAATGCTGGGACCAGAGGCAGGTACAGACCAAGTCCCTGTAGGCCTCCTGGGGAGTGCCAGGCCGTCTTCCCATTGGACCCTACCTGGCCTGGGTTCTGAGCAGGACACAGCACTATGAGGCTGCAGGAGTTAAGTGACAGGACCTTGTCATGGGACTTTGTGACTCACGGGCAGACTTACAGAAAAAGAACACAAGCGGCCAAGTTCAGAAACAAGAAAGTCAGATTCTACTTGGAGGGCCTGGGTGCTGCCTACAGAAACATTAGGCAGTGGCCCAGCCAGATGCCCACAAGTGCTGGCTCTCTGGGCCTCACCCCTCTCTGGAGCCCAGGAAGTGCCCACTGCTGCCATGGGAGGCTTTCACTAGGCGTGTGTTTTATGCAGTGTCACAGGGGACCACCCATATAGGCAGAAGGCATGGTGCCAAGTTGCCTCCTTTGAACTTTCACCCCACTAACTGCTTCCTCAGCCCCAGTGCCACCCCCTGCCCACAGCTCAGCTCCTGAACTTGACAGAGGTTCAGTTGTGCAGTCTCTACCGAAGGCAATTCTCTACTCTGAGGGCCTGGTCACTGAGCAGTACACCGGCCCCATGATCGTCTTTCCTCCGTCTCGGCACCACCTGCCAGAACCCCTGACTCATCCCCCACAGATGCTCAGACCTGCTCGTGCACAGTAGCCCAGCCCAGGCTGTTAAGCAGGTCAAGGACTGGGTAGTAGTGCACTCAGTTGAGCACACACGGTACCATGTGCAAGGGCCGAGGTTCTAGCCCCTGCAGGTGGAAGGTTCATGAGGTCTGCAGGTGTCTCTGTTTCTCTCCCTCTCTATCTTCCCCTCCCTTCTCAATTTCTCTCTGCCCTATCAATTAAAAAGAAAGGGGAAAAAAAGAGAGATAGAGAAGCAGGCTAGCCCTCAACATCAGGACTAGCAGCCAAGAAGGAGCCCTGCTTGAGGGAGGCCATTCTTGCCATATATGAAATAGGAGTCCTGGGCGTTTGAGCTGCACCTCCAGCCGGTGGCTGCTTCTTTAGATGCCAAGAAGATGGGCCCCCCACCAGCAGCCAGGTTCTTCCCCAGGAGGGTCTGGTCTCTCCCTGAGCCCTGGAGAATGTCTCTAGTGTTCTCCTGTCTGCGCACAGAATGCCAGCTGCTCAGCAGAAGCTAAGAGCCTGCAGCACCCAGGCACTCAGCATCTCCCTGGTAACAGTTGTCCTACATCCAGCTGAGAAATCAACCCCCATCATCATCACCAGTGATGCCTCCACATCAGGCAAGGCAGTCAAGCAGCAGGGCCTGATGCTGTAGGTCTCCTGAACAGGGACAACCCCCCCATACACACACACACACACACACACACACACACAATGGCCCTGCTGACCCAACTCTGCCAGAAGCTCCTCAGCCCTGAAACAAAGGTTAATAACACAGGCCTGGCTCTCCTGAGGGAAGCACCAGGCCAGTGAAACGCATACACTTCGACACTGATGGGAGCCATGTTTCTGCTGTTTCAAAGACTGCCCACCACGGCCCCATGAGTTATTGCTTTGCAGGTTTTCAGGACACTCTGTCTGCAGTGCCTTGGGAATTTGAGTAATTGTATTTTATCTGTTTGCCAAGAGTTTTCAGTAAACTCCTTTAATGCACTTAAAACTCCCAGCCCCAAATAACAGTGCATGCCTTCTGGCTGATGCACCAGGCTCTGAATAAACATAGGGTGATATATGGGGCTGGAGCGGACACTATTCATATATTTACACCCTGCACCAAAACACACATTCATCTTCCTGACTGTACTCACCACAGGGCTCAACTGGCAGTGCTTGTGAAGGTCACACACAGGCCTCCCCTGGAGGGGGCCCTGGCCAGCGATGATTCCCAAGTTAGTGCCTATATGAATAGTTCCAAATTTGGGCAATCTGCTCTCCCCACTGCACCCCTAGGAGCCAGAAACCTGAGACAGGAAGCCATCACCTGTTGTTTTCGATGGGTTATGTTGTTTTCGCCGGGCTGGCTTCACGGGCGGGTAACAGATGACCAGGGACTCATGGTTGAGCTGTAGGCAGTATCTCTTTATTCATGCAGGACACAGCGCAATCTAAGCCGAGCTGAGCTAAACTAAAGGTACAGTACTCTAAAACTCACAATGCTGTCTTTATATATACTTCCCAAGTAGGGTGGAAACAGGATGTGACATAGAGAGGGTGGAGAGAAAAGTGACTGGTGAAAATCAGGGTGTGATAAAGAAGGGATCAGGGTGTGACAAGGAGGGGGGCTGGAGCAAAAACATATCATGAAACAGTGGGGATTGAACCAATGCCCTGGAGGGAGGTGCTTGTTAACAGCAGTTATGTAAATAGAATGAAGTGGTTATGTAAATAGAATAGTGTTAAGCAGGGGGGATTTAAACCAAATGAAACAGAAGGGGTCTCATGCATACCAACAATCACCCTCCCCACCACCACACCCTCATCACAGGGCAGCTTAATGGCATAAAATGTAACCTCCCATCTAGACTCCAGCATCAGGCACCCCAAACCAGCTTCAACATATCGTGCAGCCAGGAGAAGGGAGAGAAATAAGACAAGCAGAGGAGATGAAAGGAGAGGGAAGGGGTGGGTGGAGTAAGTGCAGGAGGGGAGGGCTAGAGGAGGATGGTTGGTGAGTGGATAAGGAGGTGTTGGTGTATATACAACAGAGCAGTACTCAGCAGTGAAAGAGATGAAACCCTATCTTTAGCTAAAGCACAGAACTGGATAGAGACCTGGCTAAGCAAAACAAGCCAAGGAAAAGACTCATACCAGATAATCTCACTCATGGGTGGGATTTAAGAAACAAAACTAGGATGGGGGCTGGGTGGTGGTGCAGCTGCCTGAGCACACCGGTTACAGTGTACAAGGACCCAGGTTTCAAGCCACAGTCCCCACCTGCAGGGAGAAAGCTTCACAAGTGGTGAAGCAGGGCTGCTAGGTGTCTCTCTGTCTCTATCCCTATCTTCCCCTTCCTTCCCTCTCAATTTCTGGTTGTTTCTATCCAATAAACAAAGATCAAAAAAGAAAGAAAGAAAGAAAGAAAGAAAGAAAGAAAGAAAGAAAGAAAGAAAGAAAGAAAAAAAGAAAGAAAGAAAATAAGAAAAAATACAAGGTGAAACATCAATAAGCCATGATGGAATTCAGCTGTTTAAAGAATTCAAAAGGGGGAACCAGGTGGCGAGGCACTGGTGAAGCTCACATAATACTAAGTGCAAGGTTCCTGGTTCGAGCCCCCGGTCCCCACCTGCAGGTGGAAAGCTTCACAAATGATGAAGCAGGACTGCAGGTGTCTCTCTGTCTCTTCCCCTCTCTATCTCCCCCTTCCTTCTTGACATCTGGCTGTCTCTATACAATAAATAAATATAATAAAATATTATTATAAAAAAATAATTCAAAAGGGGATCCAGGACGAGTTGGGACCCAGTGTGCTGTGGTAGAGAGAGACGGCAGTTGGGTGGTGAGTGGGGTGTGCTGACAAATGTCTGGGGGAGATGGGAAATTGTGCCCCATGACAGAAACAGTCTTGCAAAATATTTCCTCAATAAAAATAAATCAATAAAAAAAAGACAAAGGAGGATGGTGGCATGTGAAGAGGAGGTATTTGAGGGGGGTTGGGACACATGGGAACAAGACTGAGCAGCTGGCATTCTGTGTGCAGACCGAAGAACACTAGGGCCATTCTCCAGGGCTCAGGGAGAGGCCAGACCCTCCTGGGGAAGAACCTGGCTACTAGTGGAGGGCCCATCCTCTTGGCATCTAAAGAAACAGCCACCAGCAAAAGAGAAGCCCCCATGTGGCCTGAGCAGTGCTGACAGATTAAGCCTTATCTAACTGGTGCTTCCTGCATGTGGCTTTGTCTCCCTTCTGAGACCTGAGGTAGTACTAGGAAATTTTTAGCCTTCTGCCCAGACAGCTAACCTCACAATGTAAACTGATTTTCTCTAGAACTGGGAAGTGGCACACCTGGTAGAGTGCACACATTACTGCATGGACCTGGGTTATACAAGGACCTGGATTCGAGCCCGCAGTCCCCACCTGTGAAGGGGAAGCTTCACAAGTTGTAAAGCAGTGCTTCAGGTCTCTCTCCTTCCCTATCTATCTCCTCCTCCCCTCTCAATTTGTCTTCATCCTATCAAATTAAAAAAATAATAATAAATAATTGTTTAAAAAAAAAACCTTGCTTTTCTCACTCCCAGTTATGCCATACCCTCGTTGCTAAGAATGCCCTGACAGGCCCATCTCTCTGCTCACCTAAGTTCACCAGGCTTTTAAGAGAGTCAGGAATTCTCAGAGATGATTCCTGCCCCCTTCCCAAAACTAAGCCTGCCAGTCCCAAAACCCAATCAGACCAAAAACCTCAGAGTCTAGTCTGCCTCCCTCCTTCCTCTCCCTGCCACCTCCACTCCATTGGTGGGTCCTGTCAGTCCCCCCAGGTCTCCCACCCCCCATTCCTGGGGCCCCTCACCCCCACCAAAGATGCACATGCACTAACTCCTGGAATCTGGGAAAGCATTGCCTCACACGACAAACAGAATTAAGATGTGATCAAGGCTCAGGATGGGGAGATTGTCAGAGGTGTTCTGGGTAGAGACTCTGAGATCAGAAGCTCTTCCCAGCTTTGTTCAGAGAGAGACAGAGTCATCACAACAAAGAAGGCCAGAGGGAAGGCATCGTGTAAAGCATGCTTCACCATGCCAGCTCTGAGCTATAGCAGGCTCCTGGAGTCTACTGGGACTGAGGGAAGGCCGGGTTTGTGGTCCACAAGAAAGTGGGCTCATACTGTAACAACTCCATGGAACCACACTCCACCAACCCCCAAGTGAGAGGGGAAGCAATGCTGCAAGTGTCTCTCTCTTTCTTGCTCCTCCCTCTCTTTTGTTTAAATATATTTATTTATTCTGTCTCAATAGAGATAGAAGTTGAGAGGGGGAAGACAGAGAGGGGAAGAGAACAGAGAGACACCTGCAACCCTGCTTCACCACTTATGAAGCTTTCCCTCTGCAAATGGGGACCAGGGGCTTAAACCTGGGTCCTTGAGTGCTGGGAAATTGTGCAGATGCAGTCACATCTGCCATGTTGTCCCCTCAGGCCACTGCTAGTTCCCGCGAGAGTTCCCCAATAAATAATTGTTCAAAAAATAAGAGGGAGGCCGGAATGTAGCACAGCAGATTGAGCTCACATGGTGCAAAGTGCATAGACCAGCATAAGTACCCAGGTTCCAGCCCTTGGCTCCCCACCTGCAGAAGGGTTGCTTCACAACTGGTAAAGCAGGTCTGCAGGTGTCTATCTTTCTCTACCCCTCTCTGTCTTCCCCTCCTCTCTTGATTTCTCTCTGTCCTATCCAATAACAATAACAACATTACCAAGGGCAACAAAAATGGAAAAAAATGGCCTCCAGGAGCAGTGGATTCATAGTGCAGGCACCAAGCTCCAGTGATAACCATGGAGAAAAGAAAAAAAAAGAGTTATGGGAACAGAAATGGGAAACACAAAGTAGAACTTGGGCTGGGTTTGGTGTATTGTACCAAAGTAAAGAATTCTGGGGGTGCAGGGGACTTTCAGGTTCTATACATGATGGTGGAGGAGAACCTAGACTGGGGGTGAGAGAGAAATGTTATATATGTATCAACAACTATATTTACTATAAACCATTAATCCCCCCAATAAAAAAAGTTATGGGTCAACATCAAGAAGAGAATATTCATACCACAGGAGTACAGAAAGGAGAAGGAAAAGAGAAAAAGGGACAGAATTCATATTTGGAGAAATATTGACAGAATTTTCCTCAAATTAAATACAGAGCTAGAGTTTCATATCTAGGAGGCTCAAAGGGCCCCAAGAAAATGATCCAAATGTAAATTCACCTGGGCACAAAATAATTAAAATTACAAAGATCAAAGCAAAAAAAAAAGATTCTGAAGATAATTAGAGAAAAAGAAACAGTTGCCTATAAGCAAAATTCCATAACACTATCAGCTGATTTCTCAACAAAAATTCCAAAGGCTTGGAAGGACTGGTAGGACATATTCAAAGTTTTGAATGGAAAAATGCTCACCTCAGAATTCTTTTTTTTTCATTTTTTAAAAATTTTGTATTATCCTGTGTATATTCATATTTAGCAGAGGAGACACAATAACCTCTGAGTCCCTGTCAGTCTGAGCTCGCAGTCCATGGTCACAGCTGGGAACATCCTAGGCTGCACTCATTTCAGGCCCAGTCTTCCATGAGTGGCAGAGTAGGCTGACTCAGCCTCCCTTCAGGGAGGGGAGGAGTCCCTATCACTGTTGGGGCTCTGTGTAAGCTTGATAGAGCTTAGGGAGAACTCCCCCCATCCTTGGATGGAGGTCTGAGAAGATACCCTCTTGTTAGTCTCTCTCAACTGAGGTGCGCAAAGGGAAGAAACTGTCTCTCAGACTTAAGTTCTTCCCTTCTTGACTCTCAAGCCCACAGAAACCTCAATACTGCTCTCAATTAACTGCAGGCCACATGGCCGCCTACTTTAAAATTCACTTACTCAAAGTTCACCTCACCTTCTGATCAGAGAGGAGAACACACCTTATCACACACTCCATCATACGCCTCAGACCCCAGACAAGAGAAATTCCAAACTATATGGCCTTTTGATATCCATCTTCTCTCTGTCTCACCCTACTGGTTTAATCCCTATGCTTCTCTCAAATACCTTTGGATAATTAAGTTGCTTGTGTCATGGAGAATAACTGTCTTGTATCTCATCATACCAGCCCCCTACCATAGGGGCAAGCTGACCTTTAAGAAACCTGTTATTTCTGACATGTTTGAAATATGTTCTTTGTATGGTTTTCTATTTAAACTCTTGCCCACCTCTAATAAACGAGATTTTGAGAACACATCATCTTCTCCCAAGTGTCTTTGCTTTGTTTTTCATCCCTTGAGCGAGCAAGAAAGAATCGGTCAGTTGCCTTCCTGCTGGAGATCACCCTGCCAGAAAGCCAACATACCACTGCTGCTTTATAGTGAGGGCAAGGTCCCGGAGAGTCCATTGAAAGAACGTATGATGATGTTCCTGATAGAAGTGACTGTCTCCTAATGGTGGAGAGAGGGGCCTGTTAGAGGTCTAGGCTCATGCTATCTATGGGGGAATCCTAGGATACCCTGACTTGGACCTCAGTGATGTACCATAGAATTCATTATCCTACCAGGCTCATGAAGTTCATGAAGTTTCATCCTCTAAAGCTGGGGACCAAGGGCTTGAACCCAAATCCTTGTACACTGTAATGTGTGTACTCTACCAAGTATGCCACCATGCAGCCTCCACCCCTTTCTTTTCTTTTCTCTTTGACTCTCTTATGTTATCTTCACTTTTTTAAGATTTTATTTATTTATTAATGAGAAACATAGAAGGAGAGAGAAAGAGTCAGACATCCCCAGACCACTTATCTTCACTTATTTTATTGACTTTTTTGTTGTTGTTCTTTTTCTTTTGATAGTTAGGGATGTCTTCCTCTACCTCATCTTCCTTCTCTCCACTTAGATCTTTGTTTTGTTTTTGTTTTTTTGTTTCATTTTGGGTTCTGTGTCATTTTGTTTCAGCAGATGTCCCCTCCGCTGTTTAGCTCAGTCACTAAAGTCTTCATTCCTTTTATCACTCGTAGGAAATTTTCTATAATTCCCCTCATCATTTCTCTGAATTTGTTGTAGTCCTCTGTAAATCTCAACTAGGCAAGCCTGCTTAGGACCACTGTTTTGACGTCTTCATCAAAAGGTTTATATAACACCCTTGAATTTGGAGTTTTCTTCAATCTGCTGCCTTGGTCCATCACCGCAAGTGGTTTTCTCTGGCAATTTTCTGCTGCCTACACTTGCCATATGGTTTATAGTTTTGCTGTCCTTTTTCTGCAGATTCACCAGGCTGGCAGAGGCAAAATTGGATGGGAGCAGCCTGCAGTGACAGAGTAGTTGGCTAGGTCAGGAGGGCAGTAGTGCTGCAAGTCCAGTAGTGCAGATTTCTGCAGTGATGGGAAGCTAGCAAGGAGGTGTGGAACTAAGCAGGCTGCAAATCCTTACCTTTCCTGCAAGTGTCTGTCCTCACACCTGGATTCTGGGCTTTTTTTTTTTTTCTTTTTATCAGTAGTTTGTCTGAGCTCCAATTTCCTTTCTATGATGAGTTTTCTATGTACCTTGTAGTTTTTGTTGTGATGGTGATGGCAAAAGAAAAAAAGACCTGCTAATTCACCACCACCTTTGCCATAAGTCTTTCAAGAATATTCTTCAGAGTAAGAGATTTAGTGGCCCTGGTTTATGTTCCCATGCACACAATGTCTGACTCTACAGTTGAAGGGATCATTATTTTATTTCTGCACTATATACATCATTTATCCTTGACTATTATCCAAGAATGTTAGAATTTAACTAAATGTCTCTTTCATCTTTGCCACAGGACAATTAACTATTCGTTCTGTAAGCATTAATTATATATAACAGGGATCAAGACTTTGAGGGATGTATCTGTAAGAGAAATCTATTGGCTGTTCCTGGATCTAGATCCCAGGTAGAATCTAGATACTTTGTTAATAAACTTTTCTTTAATAGGTTTTGAGTTCCTTTCACAGAGGTAATTACTGCAGTATTTACGTCATTACTGACATAATGACGTTGTAAGGTGGAATAAAAGATGTAATTAGATTGTGAAAACGGAACCTTCAGGATTAGGATTACTGCCCTTTTAAAAAGGTGCACCAGAGCAGTCCAGGAAGTGGCACAATGGATGAACCTTTGGGCTTTCAAGCATGAGTTCCAGAATTTCATCCTTAGCAAAGCATGCCCCAGAGTGATGCCTGTTATCCTCTCTCTCTCTCTCTCTCTCTCTCTCTCTCTCTCTCACACACACACACACACACACACACACACACACACACACACACACACTACTAAGTACAAGGACCTAGGTTCAAGCCCCCACTCCCTACCTGTAGGTAGGACACTACATGAGTGGTGAAGCAGGGCTGCTGGTGTCTCTCTTTCTCTCTCCCTCTATCTCCCCCTCCCCTCAGTTGCTCTCTGTCCTACCCAATAAAATAAAAAATAAGTTTTAAAGGAATTAAAAAGACGTACCAGAGAGCCGTCTACCCTTCCTCCCTGAGAAGTTAGAGCAATAAGTCCACTAGCCATCCATTAAAAAGCAAATCCTCACCTCACACTGAATCTTGAGCTGGGACTTTCTCATCTCCAGAATTGTGAGACACACATTTCTATTGTCTATAAACCACCTAGTCAATGATATGTGTTATACCAACCTAAATAGACTAATTCAGATTTGTTTATTATCGGTCTCTGCACTCCCCCTAACTAAAAGCAAGGATTTTCACCTCTCTATTATTCCCAAATCCTATAGCAGAGCCTCAGATGTAGTCAGTGCTTAGAAAAAATACCTTAAGAGCAAATGGCCTCATTCCCTAATCTCCCAGAAACAACACCTTAAGGTGAGAGAACTTCAGGAAGAGGGGGTGAAAGAGGTTTTCCTTGCACTGGGACAAATAACTGCGTCGCTGAGCCCTTTCTAGACTGTAATGCACTACTGACGACCCAAGGGCCTGGGTCCCTGCCACCCCCAGACCCACCTGAGCAGTGGCTCTCTGGGAAGGATGCAGCAGCCCTGGATGCTGTGTGAAAGAAAGAAGGATCATCATTCCAGGAGACCTGATCCTCCCAGTCCATCCAGCGACAATTCCCCCCTTCCTGATGGACTTCTCCACACGGGCCTACTGAGAACAGGCTCTGTACTTAGACCTGTGCTTTTGGGTGTGCAGGGGAGCAGAACACCTGTGGCCACTGAACACTTCAGATGTGACTGCTCCCAATGGAGATGAGTAAATAGAAATCCCATGGCACACTTCAAAGACAAATGGCAAGCTGATTAAGAGACAGCTATGCTAATTGCATATGGGAATGATAGCAGATTGGGTCAAATAAAATGGGTTATTCAAATTAATCTTGCCCATTCCTTTCTAGTTTTTTTTAATATTTATTTTATTTATTCCCTTTTGTTGTCCTTGTTGTTTTATTATTGTTGTAGTTATTATTGTTGTTATTCTTGATATTGTCATTGTTGGATAGGACAGAGAGAAATGGGGAGAAGAGGGGAGACAGAGAAGGGGAGAGAAAGACATACACCTGCAGACCTGCTTCACTGCCTATGAAGCGACCCCCCTGCAGGTGGGGGGGCCAGGGACTCAAACCAGGATCCTTATGCCAGTCCATTAGCACTTTGCGCCACGTGCACTTAACACGCTGTGGTACCGCCCAACTCCCTCCTTTCTAGTTTTACAATGTGGCTACTGGAAACTAACAAATTGTCTACAGGTTATAATTGCACAGAACAGTGCTGATTTAGAGAAAAGTGTTATCTGAGAAGTAGTTCAGCAATAAGAGTAAAAGACCTCTCCTCTGTACGCCCCCCCCCAAGCTCCTAGTTTGTTCCTGTGCATGAGAGCTGAGAGAAGGGTTAGGTCATCCCACAGAGCCAGAGTCAGGAAGTGTTGGAAGCAGGGGGCCCTAAAACCACTGCAGCAGCCTTGGGGAGTCAACTCTGCCTGAAATACGTGGGGATCCCCTTACCAGAGGGTCCCAGACTTTGCCAGTTCCTTAACAGAAACGTATCTAAGTTAGAAGAAGAGGCCTCTAGAATCTGTCCACAGGTTCAAGCTCCCAGTCCCACCTACAGGTGGGAAGTTTCATGGATGGTGAAACAGAGTTGCAGCCGTCTCTCTTTCTTTCTCCCTATCTCCCCTTCCTCTCTCTCTCTCTCTCTCTCTCTCTCTCCCTCCAGGTTATTGCTGGGGCTCAGTGCCTGCACTACAAATCCACTGCTCCTGGCGGCCATTTATTCTTTCTTTTTTAAAAAATGTTTTTTAATATTTATTTATTTATTTATTTCCTTTTTGTTTCCCTTGTTATTTTTATTGTTGTTATAGTTCTTATTGTTGTTATTGATGTCATTGTTGTTGGATAGGACAGAGAAAAATGGAGAGAGGAGGGGAAGACAGAGAGGGGGAGAGAAAGATTGACACCTGCAGACCTGCTTCGTCCTGCTGCATCCTTCCCAAAGAGCCACTTCTCAGGTGGGTCTGGGGGTGGCAGGGATCCAGGCCCTTGGGTCATCAGTAGAGCATTACAGTCTAGAAAGAACTCAGTGATGCAGTTATTTTTCTCAGTGCAAGGAAAACCTCCTTCACCCCCTCTCCCTGCAGGTGGGGAGCAGGGTGCTCGAACCGAGATCCTCACACAGGTCCTTGCACTTTGCACCACGTGCGTTTAACCCACTGTGCTACCACCCAACCCCCCCCCCTTTTTTTCATTTTATTGGATAGGACAAAGAGAAATCGAGAGAAGACAAGGAGATAGAGAGGGCGAGAGAAAGATAGATACCTGCAAACCTGCTTTACCGCTTGCAAAGTGACCTCCTTGCAGGTGGGGAGACACAGGCTGGAACCTGGATCCTTGCATGTGGGGGGGGATCCTTTTGCTTAATACTATGTGTGCTTAACCTGGTGCACCACTGCCTGACTCCCCTCCATTTATCTTTCTCCTATCAAAAAAGAACAGAAAAAGAAGGAAGAGGAGGAGGAAGAGGAGGTGAGGAAGGAGAAGATGAAGGAGAAGCAGAAGGAGGAGGGGAGGGAGAAGGGAGGAGGTGGTGGAGGAGGAGGAGGAGGAAGAAGATGGAATCTATCCACGGGGGCTAGATGGTAGCACACTGGATTAAGTTCACATAGTATGAAGCATAAGGACCCTCCCCCCACAAGAATCCCAGTTTGAGCCCCCAGCTCTCCACCTGCAGGGAGGTCACTTCACAAACAGTGAAGCACGTCTGCAGGTATCTATCTTTATTTCTACCTTTCTATCTCCCCTCCTCTCTCAATTTCTCTCTGTCCTGCCTAATAAAAAATGGGGGAAATGGCCACCAGGAGCAGTGGATCCATAATGTAGGCAATGAGTCCCAGCAATAATCCTTGAAGCGAAAGGAAGGAAGAAAGAAAGAAAGAAAGAAAAAAAGAAAGAAAGAAAGAGACCTTGAAGTGAAAGAAAGAAAGAAAGAAAGAGAGAGAGAGAGAAAGAAAGAGACCTTGAAGCAAAAGAAAGAAAGAAAGAAAGAAAGAGAGAAAGAGAGAAAGAGAGAGAGAGAAAGAAAGAAAGAAAGAAAGAAAGAAAGAAAGAAAGAAAGAAAGAAAGAGAGGGAAAGAAGAAAAGAATCCATCCACACTGAGATCCTGAAGGTGTGGGGTGAGACATGGGCAGCCCACCGCAGGATGGCTTCTGCATATCCCCACCACTCCACGGAGCCCAGGGGTATCATCCCCAGAGGAAGAGGCCTGCCAGAGGTGTCAACTGGAGCATTTGGAGCTGTGGCACTTTGTTATTAAAAATAGATGAGGCCCAAGTTTTTGGCACTAATGACACTCAGATCCTATCACCCTTAAAAATATCCACCAAAGATAGCTGTTGTCACTGCATTTTTAGCGCTTCCTGATGATTTCCAAAGTGCAGCCTTTCCAGGCCCTGCTGGGGCGGAGACTGCAGAAGTGTGAGTCTGTGGTGGCAGTAGTGGCAGTGGAGGTTCGATTGCCCCCTCTGGTGCTTCAGGCCCAGGGACTGACCAGGCAGCAAAGTGGGCCTCAGGGAATAGCACAACTTCCTCCAACTCCACCTCTCACTTCCCCCACCTTCGCACAGAGGTGAGAGATCTCTTAGGGACACATTGGAAGCAATACTCATGCATCTAAGGGCTGGGCTTCTACCCAGATCCCTGGGTTTCCACTGCAGATGAGAAGTGTGACCCCAAAACCCAAAGTCCACATTTACTACATGTTCCTTCTTTGGGAAACTCAGAACTGTCCCACTGGAATGATGAGGATTTAGAAGCTGACCTGGAGACCCCAAGATGGAAGCACAGACATTTCTTTTTGTCCTAAGAGGTTTGACTTTTCCAGGGTATCCTTCAATTTCTGGCACTATCACAGCCAGTTTCTCTGCAGAGACAGCCCATCTGGGGTGACACCTAACTTGCATGCTGGTTTCCATGGCCCTCAGTGAAGAACTTAAACTTTTTTTCCAGTAACATCATTAAGCTCTGGCTTGTGGTGGTGCTGGGGACTGAACCTGGAACCTCAGAGCCCTGGGCATAAAAGTCATTTTGCAAAACCTTTATGCTGTCTCCCCAGCCAGTGAAAGAAACTTACATGGTTGTGGGGGGAGGGCCAGACGATGGCACAGTGAGTTAAGTCCATACGATGCAAAGCACATGGACCGGCATATGGATCCTTGTTTGAGCCCCCAGCTCCCCACCTGTAGGAGGTTGCTTCACAGGAAGTGAAGCAGGTCTGCAGATGTCTCTTTCTCTCCTCCTCTCTGTCTTCCCCTCCTATCTCAATTTCTCTCTGTCCTGTCCAACAGCAATAACAAAAATATTAATAATACCAAGGACAGCAAAAATGGCAAAGAATGACCTCTAGGAGCAGTGGATTCGTAGTGCAGGCACCGAGCCCCAGCAATAACCCTAGAGGCAAAATAAAATAAAATAAAATAAAATAGAAATAAAGAGAAAAAAGAAAAGAAAATGAAAAACTTAAATAGGTATTTGTCAGTAACAACAACAACAAAAACCAGGCAGGAGGATGTGACCTGCATCCCAAAGCCCCCCTTTAATATCTGGGAGCTGCGGGGGGGGGGGGCTGTCAGTCACTGTTTTGAATCATTTTTTATGAAAATCATTGACTGTGGCACAGTAGAGAAGGGAGTCAAGGAAGGCAGGGCCCAGAAAGCATATATACCTCAGCCTCCTTGCCCACCTGATTATGGAAGTGGGATAGCAGGTGCTTCCTAAAAGCACCAGGCAGAAAGAGGCTCCAGGTGCAAACCATGGTCCTTCCATGTTCTGGCTTTGGGACACTGGAAGTGGGAATGAATATAAGATTTAATATAGAAAGTGGCTGTGACTCTGCAATGAGAAGCTTCTCCAGAATCCACTGCTGAGGGCAAGCCCAGGGCAGGCACCGGGTTGTGGCCTAAGCTCCCTACCTCTGCCTCTAGGGGGCAGGATGGCATATGAGGCAGCTTCTCTAAAGTGAAGGCTGTTCTTTGCCCATGTTTTCTGGCACTTCGGGTCCACCTACACAACATTCCTTCTAAAGCACAGGCCACTACTGATGATTTCCAAAGTGCAGCCGTTCTGGGCCCTGCTGGGGTGGAGACTACGGAAGTGTAAGTCTGAGACTCCACTGCAGTGAGAGACCAAGTCCAATTCCTGCAACAGGGCCAGGGCAGCTCCTGAGTCCTGAGCCACAGTCCCAACAAAGAGCTACCAGGGTTCATGAATGATTTCCAACCTGTTCACCCCTCTGCTCCTCTGCTCCTTGGATCATAGGCCAGGCCCACCCTCCGTCCCCATACACCTCCCCCCACACACACCCACACACCAATGAGTCAGTTCTGTTCCACGATGCACATGAGCTGACCTCCCTCTAATAGAAGAGCCTTCAGGTGCAGGGTCATCTCTGTGTCCCCAACAAACTTCACAGATGAATTCTAAAACAAACCAAACATGCAGTGCTGCCTAGAGAAACTTTCACAAATCCTACCCCTAGACAGCAAACATTCAAATATTGCCCTAAACCTTTATACACTGTTGGTGGGAGAGTAAGTTGGTACAACCATTATGGAACAAAAAGTGGAGATTGCTAATTTTTTTTTAAATGTTTTTCTCATCTTCAAGACTTCACCACTCTAGGCCGACATGTTTTTTCTTTTTTTTTCAAAAAGAAATGTTGAGACAGAGATGAGGGGGGATGAAGAAATCACACACCTAAGCTTCCTTTGATGTGGTAGGTGCTGTGCTCAAACCTGAGTCACACACACGACAAAGTAACACACTGTCCAAGTGATCTGTTTTGCCAGCCCCACCCAAAATTTTTAAATAGAAATTCCACAAGATGCAGCTTTTGTTGGGTATTAAAAATAAATAAATAAATCAGAGTAAGATTAGGCAGCAAGAAAAAAATCAAATAATCTCCCTTATTAGTGGGACTTAATAAAGTAGGGATGGGGAGGGAGAGCACAAAATGAAACAGGGACTGGACATGGTGTATTGCACCAAAGCAAAGGACTCTGGGGAGGGAGGAGAGAAAGAAAACTTTGTGGGCCTGGTACATAATGAAATTGTCGATGACTGCACTGTGAGGTATTAACCCCTTCAGTTAAAATAAATCAACACTAATTTAAAGAGTCATATGCACTACTGTGTTTAATGCACCCTTACTTCTAGTAGCTAAGAAATGAAGTCATACATCAGAAATGGTAACAACAGCAAATGCTGGAGAGGTTGTGGGGTCAAAGAAATCCTCCTGCACTGCTGGTGGGAATGTCAATTGGTCCAGCCTTTGTGGAGAACAGTCTGGAGAACTCTCAAAAGGCTAGAAATGGACCTACCCTATGACCCTGTAATTCCTCTCCTGGGGATATAACCTAAGGAACTCAACACAACCATCCAAAAAGATCTGTGTGCACATATGTTCTTAGCAGCACAATTTGTAATAGCCAAAACCTGGAAGCAACCCAGGTGTCCAACAACAGATGAGTGGATGAGCAAGTTGTGGTATATACACACAATGGAATACTACTCAGCTATTAAAAACAGTGACTTCACCATTTTCAGCCGATCTTGGATGGACCTGGAAATATTCATGTTAAGTGAAATAAGTCAGAAACAGAAGGATGAATATGGGATAATCTCATTCTCAGGCAGAAGTTGAAAAACAAGATCAGAAGAGAAAACATAAGTAGAACCTGAACTGGAATTGGTGTATTACACCAAAGTAAAAGACTCTGGGTTGGGTGGGGGGAGGGGTAAGAGAATACAGGTCCAAAAAGGATGACAGAGGACCTAGTGGGGGTTGTATTGTTATGTTGAAAACTGGGAAATGTTATGCATGTACAAGCTATTGTATTTACTGTCAAATGTAAAACATTAATTCCCCAATAAAGAAGTTAAAAATAAATAAATAAATCCCTCAAATTCAAGGTGTGAAATAAACCAGATAAATACAAATGCCATGTGATTTCACTCATATGTGACATATTGGAGAAAAGAAATAGATTATCCTGGAGTAGTAAGGCTCCAGGAATGACAGGAAAAAAGAAAGGAAGGAAGGAAGGGAAGAAGACTGAAAGGGAGAGAGGAAGGAAAAGAGAGAGACAGAAGGAGAGAGAAAGGGAGAGAAAGGTAAGGAAAGAAAAGGAGAAAGAAATAATTCACTAAAAAGGGGCAAATACAAATTTAATCTGATTAACTTTACATAAGAAAGTTCATTTATGTAAAATAACCTTCTTGAACAATCTTTAAATTTCAAATTCTGTCCACTTATCAAATTAATATTTGTGACAAAATGAATGTAACTTTGATGCATGTAACAATAATGTATAAATCAGTAAACCATTAAAAAGAATAAAATGAGGGGCCAGGCGGTGGCGCACCTGGCTAAGCACACAATTACAGCGTTCAAAGACCCAGGTTCAAGCCCCTAGTCCCCATCTGCAAGGAGAAAGCTTCACAAGTGGTGAAGCAGCGCTGCAGGCGGCTCTCTGTCTCTTTCCCTCTATCTCCCCCTCCCTTCTCAGCTTCTCTCTGTCTCTACCAAATAAATAAATAAATGAATAATTTTAAAAAGAATAAAATGATTCTTTCATCATTATCACTTAAATAAAGAAAGAAATAGATGTACTAAATACAACAAAACTGAACTGTCAGATTACGAGACTAACTAAGGTTAGGGGTGAGGGGCTGAGTAAATCAGAACAAAGCAGACAAATGTATATGAAGGACAATAACTGGACTTCCAGTGGTGAATTTATAATACCATATTACTTCATTGAAATGTTTGGTAAAATTTTGCCCTCATATCTGTTGCCTTAAGCAAGAGTTACAATACTGAATAGATCTGGTAACTTGCAGAAATTGAGGGGGTTCAGTAGCAGAAGGACACACCAAGTTACAGTAGAATCATTCATGAATCCACAGCAGCAGGCTGATTCCAAGATGTGGTCCAAATACCTTGGTCATGGGACTGAGGCAAAAAGGAAGGACAGAAATGCCCTCTGATGTCCAGTCTCCTCTCTGAGCTATGGATTTCCCACTAGGGAAAGAGAGAGAGAGAGGCTGGGAGTATGGCTCGACCTGTCAATGCCCATGTTCAGCGGGGAAGCAATTACAGAAGCCAGACCTTCCACCTTCTGTACCACATAATGACCCTGGGTGCATAATCCCAGAGGGTTAAAGAATAGGAAAGCTAACAAGGGAGAGGATGGGATACAGAGTTCTGGTGGTGGGAACTGTATGCCTCCTTATCCTATGTTTTTTGTCAGTGTTTCCATTTTATAAATAAAAATTTAAAAAAAAGAAATATGACATAGGCGGTCCAAAAGGGAACATGGTCCAAAAGGGAACAATACATGTAAGGCCCTATATTAGTTTCCCAAGGGCTATACTGTAGCAAATCACACAAACTGAGTGATTTACAATGACAGATGTTTGAGTCTTCCCCATAGTAAAAAGCCTGTTCCTCACATG
The DNA here is from genome assembly GCF_950295315.1 of Erinaceus europaeus. Classification (NCBI taxonomy): domain Eukaryota; kingdom Metazoa; phylum Chordata; class Mammalia; order Eulipotyphla; family Erinaceidae; genus Erinaceus; species Erinaceus europaeus. Next base: position 37,217,297 of record NC_080163.1, read on the forward strand.
TGTGAGTTACTGAGTTCAAGCACCAGAAGAGGTCAAAAAGAGACAGAACAGGTAGAATTCCTTCTCTGTAGAGATGGTGAAGCAGTGCTTGGTCTCCATCTCAGAGAGAGACAAAGTCAAAAACTGACCTGAGAAAGTAAGTCAGCAGCTGAGCACACATGTTGCATGCATGAGGAATCCCTAGCACTGCACTTGAAAAAAGAGACATTTATTCCCTCACAATCCTTGAGGCCAGAAGTCTAAAGGCAAGCAGGCACCATGACCATGCACCTTCTGAGAGCTGGTGTAGAATTCCTAACCTGCAACTGCGTCCTACCAATCTGCCCATGTCGCACCAATTCCTGCCTCTATTTCTCTCCAATCTCTTCCTCTGTGTCTCTCCAATCCTTGTCCCTTTGTCTCTCTAAGTCTCTGCCTCTGTGTCACCCCAACCCCTGTCCCATCAACATATGATCTTCGTTTCCCTGTGTCTATGTTCAAATTCTCTTCTCCCTGTAAGCCCACCCATTATACTGTTAGAACTACCCTAATGGCCTCATCCTAACTTGATTATATCTGCAAAGACCACAGCTCCAAATTAGGCCATATCCAGAGACACGAGTATTGGGACTCTGACCTATATTTTGGGGGGACAAAAGTCAACCTACCGAAGAACTCAACTACAAAGTAAAAGGAGCATTTTCTCTCAAGTGTACTGGAGAGACTAAGCATCAGATGCTGGAGTTCTTGCAGCCACGCTGAGTCACTTCCACTCATTTATTCACATCAATGAAATCAATATATTCCCCAAGTCTTACAAATCTGATATTATTTGTTGTAGCTCATGTTTCATTTCTGTTTTACTTGTTTATATATTTGTTCTTTCTTTGATCACTTGGACTAATGGCTTTGTGGACCATTTCCAAAGGCCTAAGTATTAGCTTTGTCCATCAATACTCATTTTTCCTAATCTGTTTATTCAGTTTATTGGTTGCTTTCCCAGCTCCCTTGGCCTTACATTTCTAAGATCTTTAATATAGAAGCTCAATTTACAATGTGTTTTTTTTTTCTTAACCTCTCTTCAAGACAGACAGGTTTAGAATAATCAGTAGTTCTAAATGTAATACGTTTGACAGCATTCCATAAGTTTTGATATTTCTACTGCATAAAAGTTACTCTGGAAGCCAGAGGGTGTCACACTCAGTTGAGCACACATGTTACCATGCACAAGGACCCCAGTTCAAGCCCCTGGTTCCCATCTGCAGGAATAAGCTTCACAAGTGGTGAAGCAGTGCTACCGGTAATTCTCTCCCTCTCTACCTTCCCCTCCCCTCTCAATTTCTCTCTGCTCCTATCCCAATAAGTAAATGAATAAATAAACAAATTAATTAATAAATAATGAAATATTTTTAAAAGTCACTCCTTTTGTTCAGGATTTTCTTCTTGAGCACTTTTAGTATTTAATTGGGCATACCCAAAATTATCTTTTATTTACTAGAGTTGAACAGGTGTTAAATGGAATCTCCCTCTCAGCCCAGGTAAAAAATGGCACTGTTTGTAATTCCAGCCATCATCACTGGACTCATGTGGTGTGTGTCCGTGAATGCATCCAAGCTCTCAGGCTGGGCACCAAAGCAAGTGACAAACAGAGTTCAGCCTGCCTCATGGGCCAGTCTAAGCATTACTTTCCTTTCAAAAAAAAAAAATCCCACTCTAAAAATTAGATAAAATTACAAAGCAAGTTAAACCTCTATTCCAGAAGCAGATTTATTCACAAAGCAAGCAAATAAATAAACAAATCTTAGAATTGTTCGGTTTTTATGCACACTATTAGCATCACTCCTTGCCCCCATAACTGTAGCTCCCTGACCTTCTCTGTCTGTCCCCCTGACATTGTTCTGTCTGCTCCCAGTCAACTTTCTGTTTCTTTGGCCTTCCCAGTGGAAAGTCTTTTGGGCTAATCACAAAGAGACTGAATTCTCTGGTTTGGGTGGGTGGGAGAGGAGGCAGGGAGAGGAAGCAGATTGGACTGTCTTCCACCAGACTCCTCTGTGAAAGAGGCTCCTCTCTCCCTGCTGAAGCCAGAGACGTCAACAGCAGACGTTTCGGACCTCCCTCTGGGGACCTTGGAAGTGACACTAGGAAGCTAAGCCAACATCCTCAGAGCGCCTGTGGCAGTGGGAAGCACCTTTGTAGGAGCTACCACAGGTGCTCTGAGGTGGTTGGCTTAGCTTCCTACAGGTGCGTGGAGTATTTGACGGTGTGGTAACACCAGTGTGTGCTCGTGAATACTTCTGGAATGAGCCAGAAGCTGAGTCACAGGGCACAGGCTCAGTGAACCCTCCCCATATAAAATCTCTACAAAAGACTAAAATCTGGCAAGATAGCTCACCTGGAAGTGCACCTGCTTTTCTAGGTTCAAGCCCAGCCCCCACCACAAAAGAGGAACCTTCAATGCTGTAATGACTTTCCTCTGTTTATCTCCTTATTAACTGAAAAGTTAACCCAGAGCAGTCCCAGTAAAGAAACACACACACCCAAAGACAAATATGTAAAACCCACCAAAGGTATGGGTCTGGTGCTACAGTGACCTTCTCTCATGCATCTGTGTCTCATAAGATCGAGAGCTGTGTCTTAAGTTGGGGTGCAGCTGGAGTCTGTTCTCAGCCAGAGAAATAAAGTAACTGTCACCAGCTTCTAATTTATCAATGTAAAATGGGGTTATCCTTGGTTAAAAGGAAATGGTCTCTAAAGAACCTTATGGGGTGCAGTGAGTACATACATGGAAAGCCCACCCCTTTGGGTCTGCAATACAAACATAAACATGGGGTGGGAGATGCCCTAGGAGCCTTGTGGGTGTCTGACTTGGTGGGAGCAGAGACCAGCAGGGCTATCAGGCTGACAAGTTAGTTTGAATCCTAATGGTAACTTCCCAGAAAAGGATTTTCAGACTTGATCTGCAGACAACAGGATGACACTGGTGGTGCAGAAACACAGGGCGTGCTGATAGGTCAGGGTGGGGGGAGGCAGAGTAGTGAGGCTGTGATGTGAATGCATGCACAGAGTTGCGGGGGGGGGTGGCACTTCTGGCCCCAGCTGGTCCTCCCCAGGAGGCTGCTCTGTGGCCTTAAGGGTCTGTACACACACAGCATGATCAGAACCAGGAGCTGAATTCCCACAGAGCTACAGCCATTCCAGGCCAGGTTCAGAGATGCCCAGAGATGCTTCTGGGAATGAGGTGTGAAGGGTAGGGGAGGCCGATGGGGGAATGGACTGAAAATTATAAGCTGTCAGACAAGTTTTCTGCCTAGTTACACTTTAGCAATTTGGATCTCCAACACTAATTTGAATATTAATCATTGGGGGGGGGGAACATGCTCATGGAAATATTTTTCCCTTTAAACACCTGTCACCAAGGTCCTGATGAATGCCTTTCTCGGCAGCGCTACTCAAATCTCAGCCCAGCCTCAAGGACCCCACCTTCCTGGCCCTCCACTCCTTCTCAGAGCTCCCTGAAAGGCAAGATAGCCCCAACCTCCTGCTGCCTTCCCAGGAACCTGCTCTGCCTGCCCCAGCTGGGCCAGTGAAGAACGCTCCCATGAACCAGCTTCCAATTAACCTGGCTGTGTGTCCCTAAGTCACCTCTCATTCTCCTATGCACCCCAGGAGAATCTAAGCTGAGCCCAAGTATCTGAGCCAGAGCAACAGTGGCAGGTAAAGAAGGGAGCCCACCTGGAGGGTCTGATAGCCTGGGAGATTGAGTGGTGTGCATGGCACCAGATATGTAGGCATGAGTGTGATTCCCATATATGGAGGGATGTTTTGATTCTCTCATAAATAAATAAATCTTTTTTTTAAGAAGACAGTTGAAGGGGGGCTGGTGATGGCTTACCCTTTTGAGCACACATGTTATAATGTGCAAGGACCTGGGTTCAAGCCCCCGGTCCCCACCTGCAAGGGGAAAGCTTCACGAGTAGTAAAGCAGTGCTGCAGGTGTATCTCTCTCTCAATCTCCCCTTTCTTCTCAATTTCTGGCTGTCTCTATCCAGTAAATAATTTAATTAAAAACATTTTTAAGAAGAAGGAGGAGGAGGTGGTGGAAGCAGTTTTGGGCTTCCATGATGGCTATAGACAGGGAGGCAAGCTGCTTACTTGGGCCTCCAGGAAGACTTGTCCATTTGGGGCAGTAGATAAGCACCTGGACACCCTATTGGCACAAGCATAAGAGCTCAGCGGGCATTGGCTGTCACTGTGAAAGTCCATGCCTGCTGAGCCCTCCCCACATGCAGGGCATGGGCCAAGTGCTTTCACAGCACCCAGAATGGGGGCATCACCTCCACAGTCCAGGTTAACAGACAGCCTTCTAGAAAGACCTTCGTCCTTGTGCAGGGTGGCATCAGGACTGATCTCCAGGCCAGGCTGTCCTCAAGCATGCTCCCTGACATCACTCCTAAAGCCCTAACGGATCCCTAAAACCTCAGGTTCTCTCTCCTGTCCTGTCTGAGGTTGTCTTTCCTGCTGGTTCCCCAGGTCTCAGCCTCTCCTCAGTCAACAGCCTGGATCACCCCAGTTGCTGGCCCCTGTGGAGCCAGACTGGTTGCTCCCACATTCCTCTAAAGCTGAACTCCAGCTAAGACCCACACAAGGGACCTGCCTTGTCCAGGCAGGGCTTAGGGTCTGGTCACTTTCTCAGCAGGCATTTGACAAGATAGGCCAGTGGCCATGCCATGCCAGGCACAAGTAGAAGTGTGGATGGGCCCCTCCTTTCTCCCCATGGCCCCTTTCACTCAGGCTGCTCTGTGCTCTAATTGGGCACTGTGCTCTAATGTCCCCACCAACAGATAGTGACTCCAGGTCACTGTTGTCACTGGTATGGGAGACCACTTGTCCTACCAGAGCTGGAGTGGCAGAGGGAGGTGCCAGGACAGAGGTCAGAGCCAGACCCTGGCACGTGAGGAGTAGCAGCTCCCTAAGGAGGAAACTGCTCCCCCTCCCCAAAGGGATGTGTTGGGGAGATACTGACTGAGGAGGGGTTAGGGGATACCTCTCAGGAAGAACACAGCACAGAGTACCCCCATATACACACACCTCTCCTGGCACCCTGCAGATTCACTGTATGTACAAAAGCCCAACAGGGTGTGGGGCCCGGCAGTGCTGTTCCCACTTAGTAAATGGAGAGCTGAGGCTGAGAGAGGGGCCCTAATTGGCACAAGTCATAAGGGTTGGGGCCAACACAAAACTCACAGGAAAGTAAAAAGCAATGGATGCTCTCTTTGTGCCCACCTTCCTGAAGGGGTGTGTGGATGAGGTGTCCATATCACCCCACAAGTGTCAGAGCTGTGGCACACAAATATATGGCACTGTCTGCACTGCTAAGCTGGGGGGGGGGCAGTATACAGGACCTCAACCCCCCCACCAGGGCTGACTGAGCACCCTGTGTATCTCCACTCCAGGTCTAGGAACACTGAGCGTCACCTGTGACCTGCCACCCTCAGCCCCCCAACCAGTCCTCCCTGCCGTGACACATGAGAGAATCCATTTCCTCCAAGCTGAGCCCAAGAGTTTGCTGGCCCCTGTTGCACCTGCACTGTGTGGCCAGCACCCTTCTCTTCAGGCCCCAAGAGGCAGAAGAGCTAATTTATTCCAATGTGTGACAGCGAACAGGCTTATCTGACTGGAGTAAAATAATTTTATGAATTATTCATATGATATTTGAAATCATGATTATAGGAACAAATTAGCTACCCAAAAACTGGAAGTGAAGGCTGCCACATTAATAATGCATCAGGCCAGGCAGGCCAGAGAGCAGGAGCACCGGACTCCGCATAGGATGGGGGAGCCTGTCCCAGAAGTGCTCTACTCAGCCAAGGAGTATCTGAGGCTGCACCCTGGCTGCCTATGTCTCCTCCCTGAGCCCTAGGCCCTGGGCCCTGGGCCTTCTTATTCATTCTCCCCAGGTTTGTCCTCCAAAAATGTCCAGGACTCCTCCTACATCCCCTGCAGCCCCTCTGCCCGCCCTGCTCACATGCACCCCAGATGCATCTGCCACTGGTTTCATCCTCAGATCCCAGAAGACCTGGGGAGAGCCTGGCTGCTCCCCACTGTACAGGCCCACTCTCCTCCTGTCCCAGGACATGGAACATGCATGGGAAGACGGGCCTCTTAAAAGTCACCCCCTCCTCACAGGCCCAAGAGTTCTTATCTCTTTGAGACTTTGGTGATGGAGGGACATGTGGGAGAGGAGGAGGAGTTTCTCTGGCCAAACCTGAGCAGGCAAGGGTTCTGGGGTTGGGTAGGCAGGTAGCCTTTCAGCTTCCTCCTTTGGAAAATGGATTGGTAGTGGCTGACAGCCTAGGATAATGAGAGGTAACAGTTGAGGAAACTCCTCAGCAAGTTTAAATGTAAGGTGGTAAACCAGAAATGCCTGGTCAGCTATTCACTTAACTGTTCTGTAATTGTACCACACAGACTGAACACAACAGTGTCAGGAATGGACTCTCTAGTCATACCCCATTCTGACCCTCAGATCTAGAGAGTCCTCCCAGTTCCCTACCTAGCTCCTCCCAAGAGTCCCAGACTGGTAGGACAAGGGAGGGTTTCCTCCCTCAGTGAGGTTACCCGCCCCCCAGCCTAGCTTAGAAGGGTGGGTGTTTCCACAAACAGGGCTGGGTATGAGGGGGCCTAGTGGTGCTGCACCTGGTTAAGCATACATAGTACTAAGGAACTGGGTTCAAGCGTCCGGCTCCCCACTACCTGCATTGGGGGACACTTCATAAACATCGAATTATGTCTGCAGATGTCTAAGTTTCTCTCTCCCCCTTTCTATCTTCCCCTCCTCTCTCAATTTCTCTCTGTCCTATCCAATAAATTAGGAAAAAATGGCCACCAGGGGCAGTGGATTCTTAGGGACAGCACCAAGCCCCAGCAATAACCATGGAGGCAAAAATAAAAACAAAAAACAGAGCTCAGTGGCATGGGCAAGGGTGGGGGTGGGAGTGGGGGTAGGGGTGCACAGGTATAGTTGTAGTAAAAGAAGCTATGAAGGCTGGGAGACAGCTTGGACTGTTAGAGCACCAGCTAGCATGTCCGAGGTCACACACATTTGATTTCCAGTACAGCCTTATGCCAGATCTAAGCATAGTGATCTAGTGTTTGTTTTCTCTGTCTCTCTCTCTTCTCCTTGTCTTCCTCCTTTCTCATAATAAATATTTTTAAAAACCACTTCAGGGGGCAGCTATGGAGCCCCTGGTAGAGCATACACACTACCACACACTGGCATCCAGAGTCAGGCCCTTGGTCCCACTTGCATGAGGAGAAGCTCCACGAGTGCTGAAATAGGTCTGTGTGTGTGTTTCTCCCTCTCTCTCTCTCTCCGTATCTCCCTCTCCTCTCTCAATTTCTCTCTGTCCTATCAAATAAAAGAGAGAAAGAGGAGCTGGGTGGTGGCATACCTGGTAGAGCTCATATGTTACAATGCACAAGGAAGGACCCGGGTTTGAGCCCCCAGTCCCAATCTGCAGGGGGAAAGCTTTGCAAGAGGTGAAGCAGGTCTGCAGGTGTCTCTCTTCCTCTCTATCTCCCCCTCCCCTCTTGATTTCTGTCTGTCTCTATCCAATAAATAAGTAAAGATAATAATAAAAATTAAAAGAGAGAAAGAAAAGGTAAGAATGGCCTGTGAGAACAGTGGGCTTGTCAAGCAGGCATCAAACTCTAGCAGTAACACTGGTGGTGATAAAAAATAATAAATAAATAATATTTAAAAGGGCCAGGAGATGACTCACTCAGTAGAGCACATACTTCATCATGTACAAGGCCCTGGGTTTGAACCTCCAGCCACCACATGGAGGTTTCTGAGCAGTGAAGCAGTGCTTGTAGTCTCTCTCTCTTTCTCTCTCTCCCCCCTTCTCTGCCTTTCATGGTCTAAGAAAATAAATACACAAATAAAAAATAGTCCCCAGGATCAGTGGAATCCTGCAGGCACAAAGCCCTGGTGGCAGAGAGAAGAAATAAAAAGAACTGTGGGATCCCTATACAGTGCACTCCAAGTAAGGCACCTTCTGGACTGAGGGAAGGGCTGACAAGCATGCCGTTCATGATGTGGTGGATGAGGGGGGTTGCTCAGTGCCCCAAGCCTCAAGGCACAACAGGACCAGGGTGGCTGGGGGACCCCACCACAGAGGCTCTGTGCTGCCTGGGGCAGCCAATGTCACCCTTGCACATTATTATCACCATCACCGGCCCAAGAGGAGCAGGACAACACCCCACATTCTCCTCTGCGAGTCCATCAGCCTCCTCCTGGGTACCTAGCCTCCTCTGGTTAGCGGGGTCATCTGACCACACATCAATGTGAGGCAAAAAATCAACCAGGAGGTCGCATCAGAGAGGTGCCATCCCAGGGCCTGATTTTATTTCCCCCTCTGGAGGCTCCTCCACCTCCAGAGCAAGCCAACAACCTCTCTGCAGGGTAACAGTTGTCTTTTTTCCAAAAGGAGTGTCAGTGTGGTCTCTGAGGTTGATGTGGGGGGGAGGGGGCAGGAGTGAGTGAGGACCTTAGTCCTGCGTCACTAGCATGGACCAGACAGGTGATGCTGTGACCATGAAGAGGCTGCACTAACCTTGAGGGCTGAGCAAGGTCAGCAGGAGAATGAAGGCTCGCCCTGGAGTTCAACCCAGCAGGACCTCACTGCACACCAGCCCTGTACCAGGCTGTTGGAGGCAGGCATTTATGGAGGAGCGCCAGGGGGAGGCATAGCCCTCGTCACAGGCCTTAGCTCACTCTGGTAGGCGCTTCCTCAGCTTCTTCCTACACTCTGCTCCATAACACAGTTCCCCATTCTGCATTCTCCTCCTTCACCCAGCTTAGTCTTCCCCATCTTCAGTCTCAGTCACATCATCACTTCCTCTAGGGAGCCTTCCCTGGCTTCAGTGATGATGACTGTCAAGCCTCCAAGCTTTCACATCTTCCAGCACCAGGCTATGGAGGAGGTGTCTCTTTTTCTAGATATCTACCATGCTTATGCTTATAAATGTGTGTGTGTGTGTGTGTGTGTGTGTGTGTGTGTGTGTGTGTGTATAGACCTATATACAAGCTTACCTCAACAACACTGCAAGATCAGTTCACACCACCACCACAAAGTGAATATTGTGAGCTTAACAATAAAGCTAGTCTCAAGGATTTTCTGGATTCCCAGTGTATATAAAGTTATGCTTGTGCCATGCTCTAGCTCCTTGAGTCTGCAGTGGTACCGTGCCTCAAACATAGTGCATGCATCTTAATTGTGACACAGGGACACATTGTGAACCCCTTGCCACTGGACAATGGCTCTAACAGATGTTTCAATTTGTGAAGTCTGCCACAAACTTTCAACTGGTAAAGTTATGGTCTCTCTTGTGGCCTGTGAGATGGCTCAGTGGATAAAGTATTGAACTCTAAAGCTTGAGCTCCTGAATCTGATCCCTGGCAATGTGAATGTCCATGAAGTTCTGGTCCTCTCCTTCTAAATAATATTTTTTTTAAGATATATTTTCTGGAATCACAAACGAAGCACAATTAGGACGAGGTCTGCCAACACACCACAGGTCTGAATGCATAGCTATTCACTCGTGGTGCCCAGAGGCTAGAAACCCACCTTCTGTGAGCTCTGTGAGGGTGAGATTGACATCATCTGGCTCAGTGCATGCTCAACAAACACTTGTTGAATAAGGGCCCCATCCTGCTGGGACCTGGCACCGGGCACAGTAAAGAGAAACCTGGATCCTCACCCAAGCCTGACAGTCTGATACGGACTGTGGAACAGGACAAGCAGGAAGCCTTCCCCTCACAGGCTAATCCACACAACCTGTGCCCTCAAGCATCTTGCTGTGTGAACCAAAGCTGAGCAGGCCACCAAATCACTCCAAGAAAACACTCAATTTGGAGCTCCAGACTCCAAACAGAGCAACCAGCCAGAGATCAGGGCTGTCAGAAATCAAAACAGGACAAGGGCCTGGCCGTTGCCCCTCCATGAAGTGTAAAGTAGGTCGCTGGCTCCCTGGCGCAGAGGAGCTGTGTATTTTTATAACCAGGCTTGAACACTGTCGAGCGATGAGCTTGTAACATCGCTGTCCCCTAGGGCATGGCCTCAATTTATGAGCCTTATTTTAACTGGAGGGTAACGGTGCTGGATCAGACACTACTGATGTGTTAAGAGTCCCTGGGAGGAAGGTAAATAGCACAGAGGGAAGACAAGAGCTGGAGGGCGACCCAAACATGGAAGGCAGGCAGTGGCCAGGGAATCATGCACGTCTGGCATCCTCCACCTTCTGGGAAGTGTGGCTAGTTATCATATGCCTTCACCCTTCCTACTTTTCTCCAGGTCCCTTCTGGACATCTTTCTTGCTCCTCTGATGTCTCCAGCAGGCAGACTGGACTCACCAAGTATGGGGGCCACCAGGTGATAGACCTCATCATCAGTTAGTATTGGAGCTCCACCACAGCCCTGGCTTCACTCCTCAGGGTCTCTGGCCCTGCAATCATAGAGGGCTTCAGCAGGGGCACTGCAGCAGGGAGACACCCCAGCATTTCAAGGCTGCACTTGGCTGCCACATTGCCTGACCTGGGCCTGTTCACAGAGCACAGAAGTTTTTCTCTCTCTTCTAGGCCTCTTCTGCTGCCCACTACCCCATGATTAGGTGTGGACATGCAACTGAGCCCTACCTAGTGGAATATGGAACAGGGCTGGGGCAATAGCTTGACTTGTTAGAGCATAGGACTTACATGCCCAAGGTCCCAGAAGCCCCAGGCACCACCTTATGCCAGAACTGAGCAGTACTCTGGTGTGTGTGTGTGTGCGCGTGCGCGCACGTACACACGCACGCGTGCACACACACACACACGCGCAAACGTATGTCCTCATTCTCTCCCTCACAATAAATAATTTTTAAAAATTGTGACCTGGAGTGATGCAGTGACTAGAGTATTGACCATAAAGCATGAGCTTCTGAGTTCAGTCTCTGACATCACATGTGCCAGTATGATGTTCTGGTTCTCTTTCTCCTTCTCTCATATTAATAAACAAATATTTTTTTTAATGAAAATAGAGAGGCTGGGTGATGGCAAACCTAGTTGAGCACACACATTACAGTGCACAAGGATCCAGGTTCAAGCCCCCAAACCCCACCTACAGGGGGGAAGCTTCAAGAGTGGTGAAACAGTGTTGTAGGTATCCCTCTGTCTTTCTTCCTATCTCCTCTTCCCTCTTCATTTCTCTCTGTCCTATCAAATAAAATAAAGTGAATTTTTTTTTTTATTTGAAAAGAGAATGTGCACCTTGGCATGTGTCCCTTACAGGTCTGATCCACACAAACTTCCCAGCGGACAGTCACTTGCTGCTTGTCATTCTGGCTGGAATGTCTAAGTCCCCACCACTCCAGCGACCGCAGATCTGAACCCCAACATGGAAGGTGCCTGGGCTCCCCAAATCATTGAATCAGCTGCTGACCAGGGTCAACCATACTGAGCTCGGTGGGAGAATTAAACTTTGCAGTATTTCTGACCTAAACTGCAAAAATGTTCAGATTTTCAGTCTCAGCAGTGTTTGTCCAGATGGGTCCCAGGCACCCCAAGAGGCTGTGTTCAGTGCTGTCTGGCCACCTCTCCTGGCAAGCAGCAGGGTCAGAGTGGCCATTTCAGCATCAGGGGTCCAGCAAGAAACAGACATGAGGCATGCAGAACCAAAACCAAGACCCTCATGGGCTCAGGCCTGGCTAGAATTTTCCATGAACAGACACACCTGGGTCCCCCAGCACTCACATGGGTCACCAATCAGAAGCAGGCAATGGGAAGTACCTGCCCTGAGAAATCCAGGTCTCAAGACCCCTCTTCCCACCTGCACCAAAGCTGTTAGAGGTTCCTAGGTGAACTGAACATATGGCAAAGGCAAAAGTGTTTTGAGAAGTCAAGTCATGAAGGTACTTTGACTTTTCTCCTGAGGAACCTCCAGCCTGAATGTGTCCTCACAACTGTCACAAGATCAGCTGCAACCCTCTGGGAGGACATAGGAGTGTGAGGGAAGCACTGGCCATGGCCCCACTGAGCTGGGAAGAGGGGTCAGTGAGGATGAAATGAGGTGCCTATTTGAAGGCACTGTGCACACCATAATGAGTAGAAGCCCCTAAGCCTCACAATCTCCTGTCTACTGAGCCCCAGAGCAGGCCTCCTGAACCAGCTAAATTTGGCAGAGAAGACAGACATTAGCCCTGGGGTGCCAACTGTGAGCTGGCAGCCCCATAAGAAAGCAGCCTTACCTTGAGGTCACTCCAAGCCTCAGGGTCAGACAGATAGACCACATGCCTCTCTCCTGAGAAGGCAAGGGAGCAGAGGTAGGCAGGCTGCCATCCTGGGAACGCCACAACCCTTACAAACAGAAGCTACCAGGAAGGTGAACAGGCTGGAAATCAGCAAGACTGGGGCCAGCAATCAGAGCAGGCACTGACACAAACAGGCTCAGGGACCACAGGGCTTTGCCTGCCACCCACCAGAGGCCATGGCTGAACATCCCTCCTGCACTGTGTGTCCAAAGGAGTATGCAGACCAGTTGGAGGCCAGCCCAGAGGAAGTGGTACGTGGGAGCTGATAGGAAGGACCCCTATCTCATTAAGCCCCTGCATGAGTTCACCTGGACCTGAATTGTTCCCCTGTTCTGTTCCTGCAGCTTCTTCTGCACAACATCAAGTATTCACAATCACAGGACTATGCATTAGCACCTGGTCTTAACAAGCCCCTCAGAAGTCTCTCCCATTAGACTAAACACACAGCTGTGGGGGTAGCAGGTCACAAGGAGCCCTGGCTGACACTCCCTAGTTCCAAGGTATACCAGACATGTGTTGGAGACCCCTGGTGTCAGACAGGGTACACCCAGGATCTCCTTCCCCAGAGGGAACCCCAAACTTAGCCACCCCACATTGCACAGTGAGGTACCCTAGCAAGAGGCATGCCCCTTTTTCAAAGCATTTGTAACACTGCACCCCGCTCTTCAGTAAGGGCTGATTCTCAGCATGATGCTCCAGGCTCCTGTGAGGTTTCCAAGCGACCCAGCTCCGTCAGCCAGGTGAGGCTGCCCCAGGCACTCTTGCAGTTCTGAAGAGGCAAGCAGGCTCTCTCTGACTTTCCAGACTAGATCTCAGTGCCAGGCCACCACAGCAGCCCTTGTAAATGCCTTTTCTCTGTACCCCAAAACCAGGCATTGCTGATGGGTTACAGCTCAGAATTTAATAGGGATTTCCACTCTCTAAAATAAATAAATAAAAATTTTCTGAATTAAAACTTAGTTGGTGGAAACTTGAATTTAAAATTGGGCTTTCTAACCAAATTGAAGGCTATGCAATTAAGCAAATGAATGGCTAATGAAATGATTATAAAGCACTTTGTGCAAATGTTATGTAAATGCAGGCAGAAAATAACAAAATGTGATGACAGGCACACTGCTGTCGCTTCTGAGTGTAGTTCTGAGCCCTTCTACAAGGACAGCAGGCCAACTTCAGAGACACTTCATTGTCATAACAGTTCTGGAAGCCAGCCCCTTTGTGTATACTAACTCAGTGGGTGCACACCTAGGCACCCACTGCAGTCCATGTGATGGGCAATCAGGGTGGCTGTTGTTTGCTAGGAGCTCAACACTGTGTGGGGAAGTGCTCTTTCACAGATGCCTTGCCCCGCAAAGCAACCTGCAGTCCTGCAGATCAATAACTTCTGAGTCTTGAGACTACCTGCAGAGAGAGAGAGAGGGAGAGAGAGTGAGCCCCAGACAGGAGCTTGATACTACCAACTGTGTCCCACCGTGGCCCATGTTGACCACGAACAGCTGAGGCCATAGGGTGACCTGGAGACAGCTGGGCACAGTAGTGCACCAGGCAATCATTCTATGAGTCCTTCACCCAGAGAAACCTTCTCAGCAGGCCATGGAAGTCAAGGAGGGACTGTGTGTAGCAGAACAGCTGAGAGGCCAGATGGTGGAGAACCTGGTTGAGCACATATATTATAGTGTGCAAGGACTGGGGTTCAAACCATTAGTCCCCACCTGTAGGGAGAAGCTTCAAAAGTAGAGAAACAGTGCTACAGGTGTCTCTCCCTCTCTGTCTCCTTCCTTCTAAATTTCTTTCTGTCTCTATCCAAAATAAATAATATGAGAAAAATCAGGAGTCAGGCTATGGTGTATCTGGGTGATAGCACACATTGCCATGCACAAGGACTCCGGTTTGAACCTCCACACCCCAACTGCAGGGGAGAAGCTTTATAAGCAGTAAAGCAGGTCTGCAAGAAGTCTCTTTTTCCCTCTCCCTAGCTTTCTCCCACTAACCCTCTCATTCTTAAGAAATATTTTATTCATTATATTTTAATGAGAGAGTGAGAGAGAGAGAGGCAGAAAGAGAGTGAGACCAGAGAACTGCTTAGCTCTGGCTTATGGTGGTGCTGGAGATTAAACCTCAGACTCAGGCATGAGTCTTTTCTTTATCACCATTATGCTGTCTCCCCAGCCCTCCACTCCTCCTCTCTTAACTCCTCTCTGTCCTATCTAATAAAAAAGAAAGGGGGGACTTCCGGGAGTTGTGACCATGGAATAACAGGAATTGAATCTTCTCTCCTCCCAAAACAACAAATAAATACAAGAGACCCAACTGAAGTCATAATCTACAGTTGAAATATCTATAGCCTCAGGTAGGTGCTCACATGCAGCTGGGGCAAAAAGGAGCACAGGCTGAAGAACAGAAAAGTCAAATCAGAGCTCTGGGCAGCATGGCACTGCACTGTGCCATTTTGACAATTTCACTTTAAGCACAGCAAGCAATGAAGGTTGTTCCTAGTCACAGAAGAAAAGAGAAAGATGCTTAAAACCTCTCAATCTTTGACTCGAAGCATTTAGCCTCCTGAATTTAATACAAGGACATAACATAAAACGGAGCATTTGTGGCCACGTCACAGTCCAAGCCAACCACCCCTCCACCCCTTCCCACCCACTGCAGATCATACAAACAAGAGAAGCCTAGAGATCACAAAAACACCACCTGCTGGCCATCAATAAACAGCACAGAATAGCAGCTGCCGTGTCTCTCTACTCTCCCTGGTTAGACACAAGTCAATCCAGCAAGTGTGATTAGTGGATTGAATGGTACTGAGAGAGGGACCTCATAACACACCATATACAATAGTTAAACCAAGAAGAAACATTGGAGAAATAAACCAGAACAAAATCCCATATAAAGCCCCCCAAAAGTGTTTTGAGGTCAATATCCAAGCACTAATAGAAGTATTAGTCACAGAAGTGAAAAAAATTGAAAATAGTATCATCAGAAATGGGGAAACAACAAATGAGACTCCAAAAAAAAAAACACTAAATCTTTCGAGGTAGAGAGCTGAAAGCTGAAATAGCTGAGCTAAGAGCACAACTAACTGAACAAGCTAATATAGTATCACAACAGGGTAAGAAAATAGCTGAGCTACAGAAAACAACAGAGGGGAGAGAGAATAGAAGAAGCGAGGCAGAAAACAGAATTAGCAAGATTGAGGATGACTCAGAAAAGTAAGAAAGAAGTAAGAGATCTCAAAAAGAGATTAAGAGATACTGAAAACAACAACAGAGACATATGGGGTGACTTCAAAAGAATAATATATACATTATTGGCTTGCCAGAGGAAGAAAGAAAGGGAAGGGAAGAAAGCATTCTACAGGACATAATAGCTTCCCTACATAAGAACTTCCCTAGTCTAGACAACATTAAAGACATAAAGGTTCAAGAGGCTCAGAGGGTTCCAAACAGAATTAACCCAGACTTAAAGACACCAAGAAACATCCTATTTATAATGGAAAGGAATAAGGATAAAGAAAGGATCCTGAAGGCTGCAAGAGGAAAAGCTTTATGAGCAGTGAAGCAGTAATGTGGTTGCTTTCCTTCTCTCCTCTATCTCTCTCCTCCTCTTCCACCTCCTCTTCCTCCTCCTTGCCCTCCTCCTCCTCTCCTTCTCTTCCTCCTTCTTATCTCTTCCTCTCTCTCTCTCTTTCTCCCCTTCTCCCCACCCCTCTCCTTTTATTCTCTATATAAAAGGGGGGGAAATAGCCTTGAGGAGCAGTAGAGTCATACAGACACTGGGCATGTGATAACCCCAGTGACAAAAATAAATAATAGATGAATCAGTAAATAAAACATGATAAATAAGACAGACAGTAAGGGGATCTACATGTAGTGGCTTGAGGCTTGAACCCAGGTCAGCATGCATGGTAATGTTGTACTTTACATGGTGAACTACCTGCTGATCACCTTATTGATTCATTTTGAAAAGCATGGTGACAGAACCATATCTATACTTTCTACCCTTCAGATTGTGGTAGAGGTGTGTGTGTGTGTGTGTGTGTGTGTGTGTGTGTGTGTGTGTGTGTGTGTTGTGTGTTGGGGTGTTGAGGCTCCTGGGACAGGTGGAGACATTAGCAGGAATAGGCAGGACATAGATTCAAAAGGTCAAAAGGAGGGAGAAATATTCAAGAATTGAGACATTGACTGGAGGGTTAGAGGAAAACAGAGTCAAGGAAGAGCCTTCCCCACCTTTTTTCATTTGGTTAAATCAGAACCACAGAGACCTCAGTTTGAGAGGCAGGACTTGTCCACCTGAGGTTTAATCTCTGGTGTCACTTTATGCCTGTCTAGCACTACTCTAGCCTCTCTCTCTCTCTCTCTCTTTCTCTCTCTCTCTCTCTCTTTCTCCCTCTCTCTCCCTCCCTCTCTCTGTCTCTTTCTCTCTCTCTCCCTCCTTCTCTCTCTCTTTCTCTCTCTCTCCCTCCCTCTCTCTCTTTCTCTCTCTCTCTTTCTCTCTCTTCCCCCACCATTGTTTTCCATACAAACAGATGAACCACTCCTTAAATTTGGCTCACCCACTGTGGGGACAGTGGAGAACCCCAGAATCAGAGGCAGGGTTGAGGTTGAGGAGGCCAGACTGGGCCCCAGCTCCGAGGCCCCCTCCCCATTGTTGCTCTTCTACGTGTTTGCTTTTGAAGGGCATTTTCCTCACCATGCCTGGAAGCCACTTAATTCATTAGTTCTTTATCATTTGTGTCCTGTTCCATTATGTTATAATCTTTACAGTTGCTAATTTGCATTTCATTTCCTGCAGTGACAAAAAAAAACCTGCCCATGAAAAATGTTATTGTTGTAAATATTAATACAAGTCACAAATGATCACCATCCAGAGCCCATTCCACACACAACTGCTCCCTTCATCTGCTGCTGGAGGGCTGAGTGCTCAATGCCTGCCTGGGGGGAAGAGGGGCTGTTCATAGCCGTGGGAACATATCACATGAGGCAGAGAAGCCAGCTCTTGGGACTAGCCAGCCTCCTGCTGGGACCTGACATGCCACTCCTGTCACAGCCCCCTGCTGCCTGCATCTAGGCTTTGGGAGTCTAAGTGGTGGCCTCCATGCCTGCTCTGTATGTAGGAGCTTGTGCTGGGATCATGGAAGAAGCGAGAGCTGACATGAGTTCCCCCCGGAGGGGGCCTGGATGAAGGGGGAAAGGCTAGGCTGGGGTGAGTTGCTACATGTAATCCAGCTCCAAGCATTTCAGTGTCTCCTCTCCTGGCCCTGCGTAGGACATTTGTTTTGGTGCCTTTTGAGATCTAGTAGCACTGCAAAGTCACTTGTCTACCCTGGGGATGAGCCGTGACCAGTCTTTCCAGCCCCTGCATGAGCTGTGCCATGGGGACTCTGGCAGAGATGCTGGGTGAGAAGCATTGGCACAGATTTGGGGGTGGGAGGGGAGTCAGAATTCCACCTGCTGGAGCCCAGGGCTATGCTTGAGAAGCTGTGGCTAAGAACACCACCCCACTATGGGCCTCGGACCCTAGTTCTACACCAGAGCTTCTCTGGGTAGAAGTTCTGATGTCCACCCATCCCAGACCTCAGGGTGAGCCCAGCTCACAGAGCTATCTGCACCCCACCTCTGACCAAGCCTCGACTCAGACCCCCACACAGAGTCCTCCCATGGCTCCTTAGTCCTGTCAGCTACTGGTCCCAGAAATAGCCCTGGGTCCACCCACAGTCCCCAGGGTAGCCTGTGTGTGGGTGGAGACTGTGGACTCTCTGTCTTTCACCCCAAACTTGCAGTTTGAGCAGAGGGGGTGTGGTGGGTAGGTGCTGCTGGGAAGCCTGCTTCTACGAGCCATCTCCCCAGTGCTGCATTCTTCACAGATACTGCTTCCATGGCTGACTGTATTCCTCTTCCTCAGCTGTTGATTGACAATTTCCTTGTGGTTTGATCCAAAGAATATATTTTTAGTAAGAATGTCAATGAGGCAGGTGGGACACATGCCTTGCCATGTGTGCAGCCCAAATTTGAACCCCTGGACCACATGGGCATGCCATGGCACTGGAGGAAGTTCCAGTGCTGAGATGTCTCTCTTCTGAATGAATGAAAAAGTGGGCCCAGGAGCTTTGAAATCATGCATGCAGAAAAAAAGCATTGCTGTCCGTTCCACTGATGCCAACCTGGAGGCATAAGATTCTAGGTGCTGCCCCTGTGGGTGAGGTGTGACCTCTTGGGTAGGGTGTCAATGGCCTCATCTCTCCCAGGGAGAGTCACTTTTTCTTTTCTTAAATGTAGGGCATTTGTGGGTGGTACATTGAAATCCTGTACCTTCAGATTTTTCTATCAGTTATCTTAGGTTCTCCTCCTCTTCCTTTTTTCAATATTTTATTTTAAAGAGAAAGAGAGAGAGAGATACAAGAGCACTGTTCATCTTTGGCTTATGGTGGTGCAGGGAATTGAACCTGGGACTTCAAAGCCTCATATATGAAAGTCCTTTGTGGAACCAGTATGCTGTCTCCCAGCCCTTAGCTTCTCTTTAAAAATGAATCTTATCAGACCATTACCTGATTCTGTCATTTCTGCTACATTAGTTGGCATTCTGTGATCAAAAGAACATTTTCTTTTTTCATCCCTTTTTCCTTCCCTGGCCCTCTTGTTTGGAGTGTCACTCATTTATATGTACTAGGCTCTCTGTGTGTGTCATTATTAATTATTAGTTTTCATGTTACACTTGTCCCAAGCTTCATCAGTAGGGTTCTTTTGAGGCTGTGTGTGTGTGTGTCTTTTATTTATTTTTTAATAATTTTTTAATATTTATTTATTTTCCCTTTTGTTGACCTTGGTTTTTTTTTCATTGTTGTTGTGGTTATTGTTGTTGTTGTTGATGTCATTGTTGTATAGGACAGAGAGAAATGAAGAGAGGAGGGGAAGACAGAGAGGGGGAGAGAAAGACACCTGCAGACCTGATCCACCGCCTGTGAAGTGACTCCCCTGCAGGAGGGGAGCTGGGGGTTCGAACCAGGATCTTTATACCGGTCCTCGCGCTTTGCGCCATGTGCACTTAGCACTCTGCGCTACTGCTTGTGTCTTTTAGACATGAACTCATGGAGTCTTAGAAAGGTACCTTTCCTTCTGGTTCAGGATATTCCAGGTTCAGCGTGTACTTTCCCTGTTCTAGGTCTCAGGCCAGCTGTTTTTCTAAGATGCCCTAGATTCTTCTCCACTTCGGTTTCCTCAAAGACTAGGCATAGAGAGCAAAGCTGACATTTTCAGAACAGCCTGTTGAGAGATGCTTGACTTGCAGTTTTGCTCAGTGTTTTTGAGTTCTGGGTGGTTTGCAGTTTGTTGAGAAGGTAGGTCTTCATAGATAAAGTAGTTTGGGGGGTTAGAGTGGGGCCATGGGAGTGAAGGCCCAAAGAAGAGAGGCTTCTGCAGCAACCACCACCACCCCACCACCCCTGTCCCCAGCCTCCATGCAGGACCTCAGCCTTCAGACTAGAGCAGGGCAGGGAGATGACCTTCGTCCCAAGTGGAGCCCTCCAGTGACAGAAAAAAAAAGTCGCACAGCCATGACCCTCCCAATCTCTGCTAACAGCCAAACAGAAGCATAAATTCTGATTAGAAGAGATGCTGGTTGGCAATGACATACAAAACAAAGTTTGTGATTAGTGAACTGTAAAAGCTAACATGACACGCTCATAATTGGGATGTATTTACTGCTAAGAAAAAAACAGCACACTGCCGTCCGAGCAAAGTGACTTTGAGGGAACTTTCTAAAGGAGACAAACACAACTTCCCTCTTTTGCTTACCAAACAGCAATCACCGTTATTGATGGTGCTTTTCAAATGGCAACGATGGAGAAAGAGGGGCTGCGATGTCTTGTCAGAACTGCTTTATGGTGTCGTATTTTCCGGCTGTTTAAGAAGCCCCGTTCATTTGCTGCATTATCCTGGGTGATTTATGGACCCTCAAAAAGCTTACTCCATTCCAATGTTTTAAGCAGCTCACTTTTTTTTAAAAAAACACAACAAAGATTCTTCCAATATAATCAATGGAAGGCTCTCTCTCTCTGGCCTGGGAGGGAAGTGACAGGTGAGTTTATAACAAAATCAATATGAAGATAAGTGCACAGCAAGGCAAGTCCTTGGCAGAATGGAGAGAGGCCATAGGCAGGTGCAGAGGTCACCTAGCTGGACTGGGTACTCCTGACTGGTGGAGAGAGTCTAGCCAGGCATTGGGGAGAGGGCTCAGCCACATTTTACTTATATAAGTTTGTTTATAAACAACCCCCCTGCAAGCTTCATTAATGTTTGATGCTGTTTGAAGATGTGTTTTCTAATTAAAGTAAGAAATGATTCCCAGACACATCACTGTTCCAATATTTGCTTCCTGGGGGATGAAGAAGCAGTCACCCAACTCACAGCTGTGCCTAATGTCCCTCACGGAGCTCTTGGGGGACCTCGAATCTGCTGGCTTACCCTCACCCTCCAGACAGGGCCCAGGAAGCCTGTGTTTGCTTTGGAGATTAGATGGGTGCCATAGCAGGACACCACTTCCGGGGGTGGGGGTGAGGAGACAGGGGTATAGTAGACATTGGGACAGAGTCTGCCAGTGAGGTGGAGGAGCCACTGAGGCACCCTGGAGTCTGCTTTCACAGGAGAAGGAAAGTGTTGGGCATTAAGCCAGCTCCCCCTGCTCCATCCTGCATTGCTGAAACTATGGCCTATTTACATAATCATTGTTTTGCCTGAAAGATCCCCACCCATCCCATTGATCTATCTTCTTTCTATCTCAAGACCCGCTCTGCCTGCAGGGTAACATTAATCCCACCGGTTAAAACCCTCGCAACAGTTGCTAAGGAAGCTTTTACCTTCCCAGTGTGCTTTTGCCTTTCCCCATCCCCTTTCCTAGCCATTTCCATTTCCAACTTGCCACTTCCGGTTTTATCCTATAAAAGCATTGGCTCTCTGATCAATAGATCCTTTTGCATTACCACGCTGCCACGAGTTCCTGAGTCATCTATCTCCCGTGTTGCTGAATGAGTATCAGCCCAGGCTGAGTCCAGTCGAGTTCTCTCCAACCCAGAGAGCATACGCCAGGGAAGAGGCATCCCTACGCTAGCCCAGCAAGAAAGTTTACAAGTGGTGGGATGCAGTACATACAGTTTTGGTGAGCAAACCAGGAAGTGCAGGCTGAAAATCAAGCTCCAGGCAGAGAGGACATGTTTCAGGGAACACCTCTTCCCTGAAAATTCATGGTGTAGACAAGTGCTCATGCCTCACCTCCCACTTTACTCATTCATGCCTTCAATCACTGAGCATCTAGGAGGGGTCAGAGCTGGTCTGAACCCTATAGACACTGCAGTGCTGGGGCCATGCCCACATGGAGCTGCCCAGCCCAATAAACATGGAGCTGTCTGGCAACTGCAGAAGCTGTCCTCACAGTCTAGTGCAGGAGAAGATCCTATTGACATGAGGGAGGTCAGAGCACTGCCCCACCACAGGCAATGCCATACACAGCACCTGAGGAATAGACCCTAAAGTGTGAGCATGGAAGGAATGCACCCCCCCACTGACAAGTGTCAGAGGGAAAGGACTTACCAATACCTCAGTCCCCAAGTCTGTGCATAGCACTTGGTGGGCTTGGAACCAGTCCAGACCTTTAAACAAACCTTCATCACCCCAACAATCCTACAAAGAATGGTCATGGGACATCCAGGTCACCTCTCCCTCTCTGTGTCCCTACCCCCCCCCCCATTTAATCAGAATGAGAGGAATGGTCTGCAGTTTAGCTCCACACTGATTCTTGTGCTAGTGTGGAGAGTTCATCCATCAGTGTATGGATCCAGTTCCTCTCCTTGAAAAGTCCACTCCCCCATCTTTGCACCGGGCACTGTTCAGTATTCACTGACTTGGGCTGGTGCCTGCTGATATCCTGCAGTGGAGCCTCAGAAGGTTTGGGGCCTCCTAGAGGCTGGGCCTCTTTGTCTTCTTGGTGACTCAGAACCCAACTCAGATCCAGGGACTGCTGTGTGACTTGTCTCTTGTAGGAGATGCATTCCTTGCTTTAGACCCTAGTGACACTGTCACTAAACCGTCTGCTTTAAGCCTGAGTCAAATGTGGCAGAAGTGACTGGCTGACCACCCCAGAGCACTCTCCCCTAACCCTCACTCTGACTCTGTGCAAAGAGGTCTCCCCTTCTCCAGCCATCCTGTATGACTTGCTTCTTTCCTATGACCAGTTTTTGATCATCAAATATGAATAGAATCAGCACAGGCTTCTTTTCAAGCCCATGATTCTTTCTCCTTTCTTCAGCAGCATGAGATAATCACAAACAGTCACAACACAGGAAGGTCCTGGGCCCCTGAATCATTGTGTGGAGGATGCTGACCACCTACCGGCTGTCTCATCTGTCAGAGAAGCAGGAAATAAATTACTATGGCATTCTTCTCCCCTCACAGTTTTGTTCCCCACAATTCCAATTACCTATGGTCCACCATGGCCTGAAATATTATGCATAGTAAGATGCTTTGTGAGAGTGAGGTAGAGCACACATCCATGTACCTTTTCTTTTTATTTATTTATTTATTTATTTTTATTTTTGCCTCCAGGGTTATTGCTGGGGCTAGGTACCTGCACTACAAATCCACTGCTCCTGAAGGCCATTTTTTCCTTTGTTGCCCTCATTGTTGTTATTATTGTCATTGCTGTTGTTGTGTTGTTGGATAGGACACAGAGAAATCAAGAGAGGAGGGGAAGACAGAGAGGGGGAGAGAAAGACAACTGCAGAATCGCTTCACTGCTTGTGAGGTGACCCCCCTCCAGATGGGGAGCCAGGGGCTCGAACTTGCACCAGGGGATCCTTGCACCAGTCCTTGCTCTTTGCACCATGTGCAGCGCTTAACCTGTTCCGCTACCGCCTGGCCCCCAATGTACCTTTTCTTAGAGCACATTGTTATAATTGTTCTCTTGTTACTAGTCGTTGGTGTCCACCTCTTCTAAGTGCAGCTTCACATAGGCCTTTGCTTCTGAGAGAGAGCATCTTAGTTATGTTTAGTCTGTCTCAGATTTCAGGCCATTCCCACACAAATGGGTGTCACTTGCAGCAGTGGGACACAGAAAAAGGAGGTTTGGAGCAGAAAGGGAACTCAATCCTTTATTAGCGCTGGTACCTCAGAGTTGGGTGAGACAGAAGCAGCTTGGGCCACGTGGAGGTAGCAAAAATGGCTGCCTCATGCAGCAACCTTCCCAGCATCTAATCACAGAAGTGAAAGGCAGGCAAGAGAGTGAGGTGAGAAAGAAGGGCTTTTATGGGAATAGCTCTCGCGAGAATGGGAAGGGGGAGGAGTAACCAAAGCACTCCAACTATCGCAGGGAATCAACAGTGCCCTGAGGCACAACATAGCAGATGTGACTGCATCTGCACAATTTCCCAGCAAATGGGGTGCTGTCTTATGTTTGAATCTTTAGATAGTTAGGTCCCACTGACTGGGCTGCCTGCTTGCCCCTGTCTCTGCATAGCACGGGATTCATTTCCAGCCCCCCCCCCAACCCCAGGAAATTTGCTCAGCCACTTTCTCATCTCCTTTGGTTTTTGCCAGAATCACCATATTTTGCTTGTTTATAAAAATCTTCACATACCCCACTAGGGAAAGGTAGAGACAGGCTGGGGGTATGGATAGACTGGCCAATGCCCATGTCTAGCAGAAAAGCAATTACAGAAGCCAGACCTTCCACCTTCTGCACCCTATAAAGAATTTTGACCCATACTCCCAGAGGGATAAATAATAGGAAAGCTTCCAATGAAGGGGATGGGAAATGGAACTCTGTTGGTAGGAACTGTATGGAATTTTACCCCTGTTATCTTACAGTCTTGTCACTAATAAAAAAAATTTTTTTAATCTTCACAATGTTTAATCATAAAAGAATACTATTTAATAGGAGAAACAGAATGAGAGAGAAGAGAGACTAGAGTTCTGCTCAGCTCTGATTTAAGATGGTGCTGGGGAATGAACTTATGTCCTCTGTGGTCTCAGGCAGGCAAGCAGGCCCTCTAATAGGCTGAGTTATCTCCCCCAGTCCTATTGTCTGTTTTCCTTTTTAATTTTTTTATTGTCTTTATTTATTGCATAGAAACAGCCAGAAATCAAGAGGTAAGGTGGGGATAGAGAGGAAGAGAGACAGGGAGACACCTGCAGCACAGCTTCAACACTTGTGAAACTTTCTCCCTGCAGGTGGGGACCAGGGACTCAAACCTGGGTTGTAACATTGTAACATGTGTGTTCAACCAGGTGCACCACCACCTGGACCCTTGTTTGTTTTTCTTTTAGACTTTTTATTATGAAAAAGTTTAGGGAATAGTGTAGTACTATGAGCTGCATTATAATCACATGATGGGAACTCTTATGCCCACCACTGAGAATTCACTGCTATTCATAAGCTGACATGTTTGCTTATAGGTTTCTTCTATTTGTTTGTTTCTAAAGTGTCTACAACTTGCAGATATTATTCTATGTCACCCATAACAACTTCAAGGTGTGCTTTCAAAAAATAAGGTTAAGACACATTTTCATAATGCCCTGTATTGGGGCTCCCCAGAGGTTTAGAGGACAAATAAAGGTACCTAGAGAGAGATTTATGATAACGAATTGGCTTGTACAATTATGGCAGATAAGAAGTATTAAGACCTACAGTGGACTATCTGATGTTGTAGTTTCAGTCCAGATGCCAGCAGGCTGGGAGGAGGGTTCAGTCCAGGTCCACAGGCAGGAAAGGATCCACTTTTCAACTCAAGCAGTCAGACAAGAGAACATTCCCTCTTATGCAGGGAAGAGTTGGATTTTTTGTTCTAGTCATGTCTTCAACTGATCAGATGAGGCCCCACCACACTGGGGAGGGTAGACTGATTTACTCAGTCCACTGATTCAAATACTAATTGCACCACCCTCCAACCCCCGCTTAGAATAACATTTGATGAAATGTCTGGGCACCCTGTGGCCCAGTCAAAGTGACCATTTGATCATTCTTACATTTAACACACTACTCCCTGACACCCCCAAATATTCTATCTATATTCATATTTCCCTGAATACACCTTACAGAATTACTGTTCAGAGAATCATGCACTTGAAGACCCAGAACTGCCTTTCAGCTGCTGCCCTGCCCTTCTGAGAAGCCAGCATCAGTTTCATTGATCCTGCAGGCTTGGAGGTGAGGTGGTGGTTAGAGGGCAGGTGATTGGCTGCCATCTGAAAAGATAATTATTCATTACTGAGAACAAGCACAAGTGAACCATCACAGCACCCAGCGCTCCATCCTGTGTCATTTATAAGGCCTGGTCACCCAGCACTTAGGTCTATAAGTGCTTTACATGGTTAATTAGACACACCCGGGAGCCTCAGGCAGGACCAGACCCTGCAGCAGAGTGTGAGAAACTCATTGGCCAGCACAAGGTCAGCCAGCAGGTCACGACCTGAGTGTGGCCTTGGTGTTAACTCCTGGCTCTGACAACAGTGCCCTGGACTTGCCAAGGGCAGAAGCCAAAGTCCAGCCAGTGGGTCCCAGCATTTGCAGACACAATGGACTTAGCTTCCTCCCTGTAAGATGGTGGGCAGGAGGCAGCCCGGGTGCGCTGGGCAGACATGTGGGGTGGGACAATGAACACTGTAATTTACACTACAATGAATGTAAATCAAGTCACATTTTATTTCAATTTTTAACTTGGGGGCTAATGCCTGCATGATTCCACTGCTCCCAGTAAACTGACCCCCCCCCCCTTTTTAGCTTCAGTTGGAAAGAGACAGAGAGGGAGAGAGACAGAGAGAAGAAAGGCCTCACAGCCCCAGTCCACCATTTATGGAACTTTCTCATGACTCCATACCTGTTGCTTCCATATCTTATTGGAAGTTTGAGCTGGGGTCCTTGTGCATAGCAAATTCATGCCCTCCAGGGTGAGCTATCTCCTTACTTCAGGTCACATTTTAAAAGTTAATTATTTTGGGGTGGGGTGGTTGCACACCTGGTTGAATGCACATGTTACAATGTGCAAGGACCTGGGTTCAAGCCCCCAGTCCCCACCTACAGGGGGAAAGCTTCACAAGAGGTGACTCCATGCTGCAGGGGTCTCTCTCCCTCTCTGTCTCCCCCTTTTTCTCAATGTCTGACTGTCTCTATCCAATAAACAAAAGACAAGAAAAAAATTAAAAAGAAACTAGGATTTATTTTTTTTAAAAAAGTTATCTATTTTTGAAAGACAAAGAGAGAGAGAGAGCAGAGTTTGCTCTGGTCTGTGTGATGCTGGGGATTAAACTCAGGGCCCCATGCATACAACTCCTGCAGCCTGCTAAGCCAGAGGAGAAGTACTGATCACAGTCCCTTGGGATACCTGGACTCTGGCAGGACACACATTTGCTGCTGAGACTGAAACTCCTTGCCATTTTAGCAATTTTGATGGGTACTACTATGTAAGTTTAGCTATTACATGGCTGAGCCACCACCCCAGCAGCAATCAGGTCACCTCTGAAATGCATTAAGGAGTTTGGTTCAAACTCCAAGCGAATCCTTCCCCAATATAAATAATTCTTTGTTATGTGAATAATTTTTCTCTGGGTTATTAGGTGTCTATGAACTAACATTTCAGAAAATGGCCACAAGAGCATAGGACGTAGAAGAGTGTGAGTCCCGGAGCTCAGCCTCTGCTTGCCACACGTGACTTGCTTGCACGAGCCTCAGTTTTCTTTTCTATGAGATGGGAATCATAACAGAGTCTACCTCCAAGTGTGATTTGCAGATTATACAGTTAGTGCTGAAGTCAGCAGCTGGCATGTAACAGGCAATCATAAATGTGGACTCGCGTTGTCACTCTCTTCTTTTGGGCTTCTGTTAGCCAGACAGAACTGGATGGGATTTTATTTATATCACATATATTTAGTTAGTTCTCCATTTTTAAATTTGTGGTGGATAGTGCATCACAAGATTATAGGATTAGTGTCTAGTTCCACACCACACCCACCACCACAGTTCTGTGTCCCCACCCTCCCACTTCCCAATGATAACCACTGTAATTCTCACAAGTTTCAGATACAGTTTGTGCATAAAATTTAGATCAGGCTCAAGAACTCCTATCAGCCACCCAGCTTTCACTTGATGTAAATCATAGATATCAAAGAAAAGGAAATAGATGTGGGGTTCTTAATGCCAAGGTACTAGCAAGGGTGAATGATAGAGTATGTTCTCCTATATGATCAAAAGGTGAACTTTGAATGACTATAGTGAACTTTGAGTGAACCCTCAAGCAGGCAGCCATTTGGCCTGCTAGCAGGGGGAACTAAGTGTGAGAGGCTTGTAGGCTTTCTGTGGGCTTGAGAGACTAACAAAGGGAAACTGAGTCATGGAAGACTTTTCCCTCTTAGCTCATCCTTATACGGGAGAGGCCAACAAGTGGGTGTCTTTCTGGACCTCCATCCAAACATGGGAGAGCTCCCCTAAGCTCTACCAAGCTTTCACATAGTCCCACAGTCCTGGTGTCCCCACCAGACCCAGGGTTTAAAGGATGTTCCCATCTTCCACTCCAGGCCAGGAGAGCTGCACATTCCTGCTGGATAGTGGACCTCTGACTCTCCATGGACCCCCAGCTATGTGGCCTCTCTCTGAGGGGCAATCCCCAGCATTTCTACTTGGAAAATTCCACTAGTTGCCTCTGCTCCTCCTGCAATCACTTTATTTCTAGTGATACTAGAAATAAGGAGTTACTGTTCTAGTCAGGATGGAGGTTTCCATAGCCTGCAGCCTAGTATGGCTTCTGCAGCTTCTCTTTTTCCCTCCCCCTTGACCCGAGCAAACAAATTCTCCTTTTCACATCCATTGAGGGTTGCAGAGGCTCCAGGAAAAGCTGAGCCCCCTCCAAGCGGACACTTCCTTCAGAAAGGGGGGTCCTTATCACTTCCAGAGCTTCTGTGAAGCAGCCTCTTAGGATGTTTGGCTTCTGTGTGATTTCATCTCCTCCTGGAGAGCAGATTTAACTGTGATTACATTTCAGTTACAGACACATTGTAGCTGCATTCTAGACAGTACCATCCTAGAGGAGCCAGACAACAACTTGCTATAAAGAGTCATTAATCACACACCATTCTAGAGCAGAAGCTGCCTCTATGTTGTGCAGGGAACTCTGTGGTTGAAGAAACAGAGTCATCCTCCCTGGAGGAGGGGAAATCCCAGCCTGGAGCTATGAAGAATAGGGGTTCTAGGTACCCTGCCTGCAGGGATAAGAGTCACTGCATGTGTGGAACCTAGTGTTTATGGGCCCAGAAGTGAGGACTGCTGCTCTCACCACCTTTTCTCTAATAAATGCCTGAGGTACTCAGCTCCCAATCCTCCCTCCCTCCCTTTCTCTTTCTTTTCATCTTCCTTCCTTCCTTCCTTCCTTCCTCCCTTCCTTCCTCCTTTCCTTTCTCTCTCTCTCTCTTTCTTTCTTTCTTTCTTTCTCTCTTTCTTTCTTTCTTCCCTTCTTTCCACCAAGGTTATCTTGGGGCTTAGTGCCTGCATGATGAATCCACTGCTCTTGGTGTCCTTTCTTCCTACCCTTCCCTTCACTTCCCTTCCCTTCCTGCTCTTCCCTCTTCTTCCATCCCCTCCCCTTCCTTTTCTACATCATCTCCCCTTTTTAAATTTCTTTATTGGGGTATTAGTGGTTTAAACAGCAAAATACAACAGTAAAATACAATAGTTTGTACATGCATAACATTTCCACATGCCAATACATCCCCCAGTAGGTCCTCCTCTGCCATCATGTTCCAGGACGTGAATCCTCCCAAATCCCCTACTATTACTGTGTTGCTGTTAATTTATTGCTGTATCCCATTTCAGTTGATGTTTGATGTATTTAGATGGCCTTTCCTTGGGTGTATAGATGTTAATAATCGTTAAGTACTCTTGATTGACTTATCCTCTGAGTATTCAGTAATAGCCATCCATCCCTATCTTTTTAAATTTTATTTGTTTTAAGGTCTATCGTGTCAGATTGAAAATAGCTTTTCCCGCCCCTTTTTGTGGTCCATTGGCTTGTATTGTAGTTTTCTATCCTTTCACTTTGAGTCTGTATTTGTCTTGTTGAGTTAGGTGGGGTTCCTGCAGACAACATATGATTGAGTTGTGTTTTCTGATCCATCTTCCCACTCTACACCTGTTAATGGGTGAATTCATGCCATTGGCATTTATTGATATTATAGAATGAAGATATTTTAATGCCATTATTCTAAAATTTTAGAGTGTTCTGATATATGGCATGTTTAGGATAATGTAACTGTTTGTAAGAGAGCTTTGAGAACTTCTTGCATGGCAGGCTTGGTGATAGTTAATTCCTTCAACTGTTGCTTGTCTGAGAAGGCTTTTATGCCTCCATCTAGTCTGAATGACAACCTAGCAAGCAGGATACGTAGTCTTGGTTGAAAGCCTTTCTCAGTCTGAGCTTGATATACATCATGTCACTCTCTTCTGGCCTTTAGTGTTTGTGTGGAGAAATCTGCTGCTAATCTTATGGGATTTCCTCTGTAGGTGACTCTTTGTTTTTTTTCTTACAGCCTTCAGAATCCTTTCTTTATCCTTATTCCCTTTCATTCTAAATAGGATGTTTCTTGGTGTCTTTAAGTCTAGGTTAAATCTGTTTGGGATCCTCTGAGCCTCTTGAACCTTTATGTCTTTGATGTTGTCTAGACTAGGGAAGTTCTTGTGTGGGGAAGCTATTCTGTCCTGTAGAATGCTTTCTTCCCTTCCCTCTCTTTCTTCCTCTGGCAAGCCAATAATGTATATATTTTTTTTGAAGTCACCTCATATGTTGCTGTTACTGTTTTCAGTATCTCTTAATCTCTTTTTGAGATCTCTTACTTCTTTCTTACTTTTCTCTAAGTCATCCTCAATCTTGCTAATTCTGTTTTCTGCCTCACTTATTCTATTCTCTCTCCCCTCTGTTGTTTTCTGTAGCTCAGCTATTTTCTTACCCTGTTGTGATACTATATTAGCTTGTTCAGCTAGTTGTGCTCCTAGCTCAGCTATTTCAGCTTTCAACTCTCCAATTACCTTGAAAGATTTAGTGTGTTATTTTTTTTCAGAGTCTCATTTGCTGTTTCCCTATTTATGTTGATATTATTTTCAAATTTTTTCCTCACTCCTGTGACTAATACTTCTACTAGTGTTTGGATCTTGTTCGCATTCTTATGTGCTTCTACCTTTCAGGGGATAGTATCTGGGCTTTTGTCCTGCTTCATTTCTCCAATGTTTCTTCTTGGTTTAACCATTGTATATGATGTGTTATGAGGTCCTTCTCTCAGTACTGTTCAATACACTAATCACACTTGCCTGAATTGACTTGTGTCTAAGTAAGGTAAAGAGTTCACATTTATAGATATTAATAGTTGTGTCGATATTGTTTCAATCCTTGAGGTGAAGCACAGTGGCTGTTAAACCCTATTTTGTTCTTTATCTTCACTGTAGGCTATGGGAGCATGTGGGCTTTTAAACTATAAGTAGACTTTTTTTTTATAGCTTAACTACTCACTCTTAACCCCTGACTTGGTGGGTTCCCAAAGTATTCTGAGTCTTGTCTTGTTGTGTTCTCAGGTGATTTTCTTTGTTATTCTTAGTTGACTGGGAGAGGAGAGAGATGCAGCTGCTGCTACTCTGTAGCCCACCTCTGGAACCTCTTGTCATTTTTTATTAGTGATTTAATAATAATTGACAAGATTGTGGTATAAAAGGGATATAATTTCATACAATTCCAACCACCAGAGTTCTATATCCCTCCCCTCCATTGGAAGTTTCTCTATTCTTTATTTCTCTGAGAGTATAGACCAAAGATCTTTATGGGGAACAGAAGATGGAAGGCCTGACTTCTATAATTGCTTCTCTGCTGGGTCCCTGGTAACTTCTATTCAAATCTTTGTGAATTCCCTGCCCCCCACCCATAGCTTCAACCCCTTCTCTTCCCACCAGCCAATGTTCTCTCCTGGATTTACCCCATCTTGGGACTTAAAGTACTGCCTCTATTCACTTAACCCCATTTTGTGTCTCTAGCACAGTCACTCCTGAACTCCTGACCTCCTGGCCTCTCTTAGGTTGTTTTGTTTTGCTTTGCTTTGTTTTCCTCCAGGGTTATTTATCACTGGGCTTGGTGCCAGCACTATGAATCCACTATTTCTGGTGGCCATTTTTCATTTTTATTGAATAATACAGAGAGAAATTGAGAGGGGAGGGAGGATAGAGAGGGAGAGACACAGAGAGACAGCTGCAGATCTGCTTTACCACTTGTGAAGTGACCCCCCTGCAGGTGGGGAGCAGGGGCTCAAACCAGGATCCTTGCATGGGACCTTATGCTTTGTACTATGTACACTTAACCTGGTGCACCACCACCTGGCCCCCTTTAGGGCTTTGTTCCTTCCTTTTTTCTTTTCTTTCTTTCTTTCTTTCTTTCTTTCTTTCTCCCTTTCATTTCCCTCTCTCTGTGTTAGGTTTATTTATTATTAACAAGAGAGGACTCTAGTCCATGCAATGCTAGGGCTCAATCAAGACCCCATGCTCACAAGTTTGGCATTGTAGACACAATGCTACCTCCCAGACCACCTCACTCAGATTTCTTTCTCTTTTTAAGTGTTCTTTTAAGTATTTAACAGTGGTTTCCAGAATTATCAGATTGTAGCTATATGTTTTCACATCCACATGTGTTTTTGTGTAATTCTCCATGCCCAGCACCAAAGTCCTGTACCCCACCCCTTCCCTCCAGTAATCACCAGATGCAGCTTCTGCTACTCTGTGGCCCTGCCTCTGGAACCTCTTGTAATTTTTTTTATTAATGAATAAAAAAATCTTATCGGCAAATCTAAGAGATAGTTTGGTTATTAATTATTTTGTAAGTCTCTTTGTTTCAATTGTCTCATATTCCACATATGAGCAAAACCATAATTGACCAGTAATAGATGACTGGCCAAAGAAATCATGGAATATATAGTTAATGGAATACTACCCTGTAATTTAAAAGATTAAATTACATCTTTTGGGACAAATTGGATGGAAGTGAAGGTCGTTGTACTGAGATGAATAGGTAAAGAGATGAAAGATTACTGTCACCAGGATTTCTGGTGGGCATCACAAATCTAACAATTCCATCAGAAGTCCTGTCACATATAAGGACTTGTCTTCTTGCATTCACCCACCTCTCAGCAGAAATCCACCCTTCTGTTTATGCCAGAATCATTCTTACTTCCTCTCTTTCTCAGTTCACACCCAAGTGGCCAGCAGATGCTACAAAACTCTGGCTGAATCTGAGTGCTTCTTATGTACTAGCCTCCCCTCTCCTCCAATGCTAGCCACCAGTACCCTCTCCTGGGTTTAGACTGTGCCAGCCTGCTGACATGCCACCCAGCCTCCTACTGCAAGAAGTGTCCCAGCTCTACTCCAGACCCTCCACACTGGATAGTTCACTACTTTGCCATATGTACAACCCAGGTTCAAGCCCAGCCCCACCGCATTGAAGGGAGCTTCAATGTTGTGGTCTCTTTCATTTTCTCTCTATGTCTGCCTTCTCTGATGATAGATAGAGAGATAGAGAGATAGAAAGAAAGAAAGAAAGAAAGATAGATAGATAGATAGATAGATAGATAGATAGATAGATAGATAGATAGATAGATAGATGAGCCCTCTGGTGGCTTCCCCACTCCCTTTAGGAAAGCATAGCCACATCCACTACCCCCAGCACCAAGTCCCCTCTCCCTTGGCTCCTTCACTGAGGCTGCCAAGCCCCACATGAAGCTCCTGGCCTTGGTGCTCTGTGGTTCTGTTTCATCCATCAACAGCAACTCTCAACTTCCAGTCTACCAAGTGTCACCTCTCAGCCTCACCCCACTTCAGTTCCCACCTCAGGAACATCCCATCTGCCTCAGCTTGACATATCTCCCAACAGTCCCTAAGTAAGTATTCTACATATTTATTTTACACATTGTCTTTCTTCTTTTGTCAAAATGCCAGCTTCAGCCGGGCAAGGATTTTTACTTTTTTTTTTTTAATGCAGTGCCAGTATTGGAGCAACGCCAGCAATGACCTCCCTGGTCCAGCTTTTATTGTTTTTTTATTGTTTTTTTTTTTTGAGAGAGAGAGAGAAAGAAAGAAAGAGAGAGAGACACCAAAGCACCACTCCACTGGCATGTCCCATGTGGTGCCAGGGTTTGCACCCGGAGTCTCCTGCATAGAAGAAATGTGTTCGATTCACTGAGCCCCCTCCCACTTCCCCTGGGACTTGAATGTTTATCTGTGTTTTGCTTATTTATCTCTTTATTTATGCTTTTGGCAATGTCAGGGCTGGAACCCAGGACCTCACACATACAAGGCAAGCTGCCAAGCTACATCCCTGGCTCTTCAACCTGCTTTCTTCACTACTGTATGCCCCTTGCACATTCACACAACTCTAGTCAAATAGTCAGTGCTGGGCGGGCATTTGCTGACCTGCCCAGACCAGCCCTAAGGCACTTCTGAGGTGGCAATGGCCACGGGAGGCCCCTCTGAATCAGACAGACTGGGGAAAGAAGAGGCTCTCATGACATGGCCTCCTCTGACCATGTTGGTATGCATCTAGTTCTGCTTCTGGGATCTAGTTCTGCTTCTGTTATATTGCTTGACATTGTGGTCTATTTACATGAGCTTTTCTGTTACATTGGTTTGCTCTCACTCCCCCCACCTCTGGGAGATTTGGTTTAGCCCTTGCTAGTCTCACACTTCTCCCTTCTCCCCACCCCCTATCCTATGTACTTCCTGAGTTCCTCCCTCTGCCGCCAGAGGAGAAGGATGCAGGACAAAACTTGTGGTGATTAGATTAGATTAGATTAGATTAGATTAGATTAGATTAGATTAGATTAGTTTTTGAATCGTTGCTCCTGAATAAAGAAATACAGCTTCTCTGCTCAGCCATGTATCCTCGAGCCTCTGTCTACTGCCGTGAAGCTAGCCCGGCCTACTGGCATCCCGAACTCTAACGACATGACCACATGTCGACAGACCTCATAGTCAGGATTGGCCCTCCACCCCTCCTGCCCTGGCCTTGCTTGGAATTCCCAAACCTCATCCCACTGGTGCAAGGGAACAAGAACTTGAGGTTGCTTGGCTAGG
Source organism: Erinaceus europaeus (assembly GCF_950295315.1). Taxonomy (NCBI): domain Eukaryota; kingdom Metazoa; phylum Chordata; class Mammalia; order Eulipotyphla; family Erinaceidae; genus Erinaceus; species Erinaceus europaeus. The sequence goes on from NC_080163.1 coordinate 37,251,752, forward strand.
ACTGGGTGTCCTGGTGCAGCTAAGCCCCCTCCTTGCTAGAGCTGTTCTTCCATCACCTCAGTCAGCTCCTCCTTCCAGAGTTCCACAGCCTCGCCATTAGCAGCAGGCACTTCCTTCTACAGTCCTGGAGGCCGGAACTGCCTAGCTGGGGAGCCTCTTCCTGACTTTTATTTATTTGTGTACATATTTACTTAAATTATCTTTAGACAGAGACAGTGAAGGTAAAGAGGCAGAGAGAGAGAAAATTAGACCATAGCACCAAAGCTTCCTTCAAGGCTGTGGGCGCCAGGCTTGAATCTGAGCCACACGCATGGCAAAGCAGCACACTATCCAAGTGAGCTATTTTACCATTGCTGACTTTTATATAAATATTTACTATTATTATTATTATGCCTAGCAAAATAAGTGAAGAGGTGAAAGACAACTAATGGATGGTTTGACTCATATGTGGAATCTAGAGAACTGAAACACATGAACTTGCAAAAACAAAACAAACAAAAAACAGGAGCAGGGAGTCAGGTGGTAGTGCAGCAGGTTAAGCACAGGTGGTGCTAAGCACAAGGACCAGCGTAAAGATTCCGGTTCAAGTCCCCGGCTCCCCACCTGCAGGGGAGTCACTTCACAGGTGGTGAAGCAGGTCTATAGGTGTCTGTCTTCGCTTCCCCCCTCCATTTCTCTCTGTCCTATCCAACAACGATGACATCAATAACACCAACAATAATAACTACAACAATAAAACAACAAGGGCAACAAAAGGGAATAAATAAATATCTAAAAAAAAAAAAAAAACAGGAGCAAACAAACAGTCTCTAAGACTTCATAAGAATTCTGCAACCCACTATTTGCAGATGATATGATAGTATACATAGAAAGACCTAAAGAATCCAGTAGAAAATTACTGGAAGTTGTTAGGCAATATAGCAAGGTATCAGGCTACAAAATCAATGTAGAAAAATCAGTGGCATTTCTTTATGCAAACACTAAATCTGAAGAAGAAGACATCCAGAAATCACTCCCATTTACTGTTTCAGCAAAATCAATCAAATACCTAGGAATAAAGTTGACCAAAGAAGTGAAAGACTTGTATACTGAAAACTATGAGTCGCTACTCAAGGAGATAGAAACTGATACCAAGAAATGGAAAGATATCCCATGCTCATGGATTGGAAGAATAAATATCATCAAAATGAATATTCTCCCCAGAGCCATATACAAATTTAATGCAATACCCATCAAAGTTCCACCAGGCTACTTTAAGAGAATAGAACAAACACTACAATCATTTATCTGGAACCTGAAAACACCTAGAATTGCCAAAACCATCTTAAGGAAAAGAAACAGAAATGGAGGCATCACACTCCCAGACCTTAAACTATATTATAAAGCCATCATCATCAAAACAGCATGGTACTGGAACAAAAATAGGCACACAGACCAGTGGAACAGAATTGAAAGCCCAGAAGTAAATCCCAACACCTATGGGCATCTAATCTTTGATAAGGGGGCCCAAAGTAATAAATGGAAAAAGGAGGCTCTCTTCAATAAATGGTGCTGGGAAAACTGGGTTGAAACATGCAGAAGAATGAAATTGAACCACTTTATCTCACCAGAAACAAAAATCAACTCCAAATGGATCAAAGACCTAGATGTCAGACCAGAAACAATCAAATACTTAGAGGAAAACATTGGTAAAACACTTTCCCACCTACACCTCAAGGACATCTTTGATGAATCAAACCCAATTGCAAGGATGACCAAAGCAGAAACAAACCAATGGGACTACATCAAATTGAAAAGCTTCTGCACATCCAAAGAAACTATTAAACAAACAGAGAGACCCCTCACAGAATGGGAGAAGATCTTCACATGCCAGACATCAGACAAGAAACTAATCACCAAAATATATAAAGAGCTCAGCAAACTTAGCCGCAAAAAAGCAAATGACCCCATCCAAAAATGGGCAGAGGAAATGAACAAAACATTCACCACAGAGGAGGTCCAAAAGGCTAACAAACATATGAAAAACTGCTCTAGGTCACTGATTGTCAGAGAAATGCAAATTAAGACAACACTAAGATACCACCTCACTCCTGTAAGAATGGCATACATCAAAAAGGACAGCAGCAACAAATGCTGGAGAGGATGTGGGGACAGAGGAACCCTTTTACATTGCTGGTGGGAATGTAAATTGGTACAGCCTCTGTGGAGAGCAGTCTGGAAAACTCTCAGAAGGCTAGACATGGACCTTCCATATGACCCAATAATTCCTCTCCTGGGGTTATACCCCAAGGACTCCATAACACCCAACCAAAAAGAGGTGTGTACTCCTATGTTCATAGCAGCACAATTCATAATAGCTAAAACCTGGAAGCAACCCAGGTGCCCAACACCAGATGAGTGGCTGAGAAAGCTGTGGTATATATACACAATGGAATACTATGCAGCTATCAAGAACAATGAACCCACCTTCTCTGACCCATCTTGGACAGAGCTAGAAGGAATTATGTTAAGTGAACTAAGTCAGAAAGATAAAGATGAGTATGGGATGATCCCACTCATCAACAGAAGCTGACTTAGAAGATCTGAAAGGGAAACTAAAAGCAGGACCTGATCAAATTGTAAGTAGGGCACCAAAGTAAAAACCCAGTGGTCAGGGGTAGACATGTAGCTACCCAGTGGGGTGTGGGAGTGGGCGGGAGGGATGGGTCACAGTCCTTTGGTGGTGGGAATGGTGTTTATGTACACTCCTAGCAAAATGTAGACATATAAATCAGTAGTTAATTAATATGAGAGGGGGAAATCAATTGTATGTCTCAAAGTTTCTCAAAACACAAACTGAATCTTTTTAATATATAGGCTGTGTATTTGATATACGGACTCTCTCAAAAGCCTAGACCAAGTAGATTAGAAGCTTCCAATAGCACAGCTATATACAAGATACTGGGTACTGTACAGCAAACCATAACAAAGGGACTCTTCAAAGTTAACCCAATTAACAAATAATGTGATGATAATATTAACTATTGATTGTCTTTTTGAACCCTAAGACAGCAGGAACCTCACATCTTCACTATAGAGCCCCTACTTCCCCCAGTCCTGGAACCCTTGGATAGGGCCCACTTTCCCGTATACATCTCCCAATCCAAACCAAATAATATTGCATCCGCCGATCACAACCTAACCAAAGCAACGATTGCCATCTCAACATGCTTCACCTCAGACTGTATCCAGAGACTTCACGTGTGGAATGACAACCCTTCAGCTTCATTACTCGGGTGAGACCTTTCCTTTAATAGTACACTCTAATTTCATCTCAGGTAGTTCACTTTCTAACAAAGTCCCATAACCTAGATATACACCAGTTTCTGTGAGAGAGAGCTTATGGGCACACATATCCATAAACTACTGCAAAATATATACCTGAAAGCAGGATTACACTAGAGTTTGCAGTGAGTACCTCCCTAACACTTCCTCTCCACTATTCCAAGCTTGGGATCCATGATTGCTCAACAAATTGTTTGGCTTCATATGTTAACTCTCTTTTCAATCACCAGGTTCCAGATGCCACCAGGATGCTGGCTAGGCTTCCCTGGATTGAAGACCCCACCAATGTGTCCTGGAGCTCAGCTTCCCCAGAGACACACCCTACTAGGGAAAGAGAGAGGCAGACTGGGGGTATGGACCGACCAGTCAACGCCCATGTTCAGCGGGGAAGCAACTACAGAAGCCAGACCTTCTACCTTCTGCAACCCTCAACGACCCTGGGTCCATGCTCCCAGAGGGATAGAGAATGGGAAAGCTACCATGGGAGGGAGTGGGTTATGGGGATCGGGTGGTGGGAATTGTGTGGAGTTGTACCCCTCCTACCTTATGCTTTTGTTCACTAATCCTTTCTTAAATAAAAAATTAAAAAAAAAAAAAAAAAAAGAATTCTGCAACCCACAATGACCCTGGGTCCATGCTCCCAGAGGGATAGAGAATGGGAAAGCTATCAGGGAGGGGGATGGGATATGGAGATTGGGTGATGGGAATTGTATGAAGTTGTACCCTTTCTACCCTATGATTTTATTAATTTATCCTTTCTTAAATAAAAAATAAATTAAAAAAAAAGAATTATGGTGGTTATTGTTGGGAGGGTGGGGGCACAGATTTTTAGTAGTGGGTATGATATGAAACTCTACCCTGTATACATATAATCCTGTAAACTATAATTTTAAATAATAAAGGTTTATCTATTTAGTAAGAGAGAAATAATTAGAACATCAATCTGACACATGCAATGCTAGAGATCGAACTGTGGACCTAATGCTTGAGAGCCTGACACTATATACTGTGTCACCTCCCAGGCCATTCTCCCTGCATTTGACATGACTGGTTCCTCAAGTGCCAGGAAGCTCTGTGTCTCTTTCTATAAGGACACTAGGCCCATCAGGGAAGCTACTTGCATGGCCCCATCTAAACCTGCCTTCCCCCCAACACCCACCCAAACCCCATCACACTGCAGGATAGGGCTCAACACACCAAGCCCAGAAGGACACAAGCATTCCACTCATACATACATCCTGACAGCAAATGGCGGTGGCAGCACTCTGGGCTCTTTCTCTTTGTTTAGAGGGAGAATTGTCACAGCACTGAAGCTTCCTCTGTGACCTTAGTCCTTGCATGTGGTGTACTAGGGGCTTAACCCTCTACATGCCTTAAGGTGGCATGTAGCGACCCTCCCAGGTGGAAGCTCTCTCTGACCCCCAAGAAAGCACTGAGTGACACTCCAGGCTCAAGTGGTAGTAAGAACCTGTGGCTTCTGCATCAGGCTGGTGTCTTGGTAGTGGGTGCTGTTCACTCAGGCCTGGCACTGCTCTCCACTGCTTTTCAGTGGCTCTTCCCTAGTCCTGCTGTCCTGTTCTCAGGCCCCCAACCTCAGCCCCCCCCCCACAATTACCCCTCTGGGCCCAGCAGGCTGACCCACCCTCAGCTGCCAGCAGCCTGGGAGGCCCAGGCCCAGACCAGACAAATGCTCAGAGATGTAGCCACGCTGTTCCCGTGTTGCAGCTGATGCTCCCATGGCTATGCGAGCCCATTCAGTCATAAATCCCTGCCAGATGAAGCCCCCCTCTCTTGTGGATGTCAGATTGGACCCCAGTTCCCCCTCACCGGGCAGCCCACACAGATGAGCCTGCACACAAGCAGATTCCATTTTCATACACATAACTGTGGTGGTGGCAAATACACAACAGGGAGGCAGAGATGTGCCACAGAGGCCACATTGGTGCTGCAGAAGATGCTGCCTGGTGTTTGGGGCTCTCTGAGAGCCCTGTTAGCCACCTGGCAGAGCTGGTGTGGGAAGCAGATGGGGCTCTTTGGAAAAGCATCAAACAAGTTTGTGAGGAGTCTGCAGGAAGGTGGAGCAAGCCCAGGGAGCTGTGAGCTGGCAAGGGAGCAGTGTAAGCAAGTGGAGAGTTCACCACAGGTGGCTCTGCCTGCTCTAGCAACTCAGGCCCTTTCCACTCCTACCTGAACCCCCCTCCACTGCACCCAGCTACCTCCCACTTTGGGCAGCCCAGACACCCTTCCCCAGAGGCTCAGCAAGTGCAAGAGTTTGGAGGATGTGTGAAGTCATCATCCTTTGTCCCTCCTGCCCCCTGTTTCCAGTGAGAAAAAAAAAAAAAAAGACAAGTGAGAAGTCTTCCTTCAGAGAAGAAATCAGAGTTGATGCACCCCAAAATATCCATAAGTTTTATCATTTATTTCTGAAATAAAGAGAGACTCCAGCGCACTGTTTAGCCTCAGCATAAGGTAGCGCCAGTGACTGAGCCAGCAGCTTCAGGGGCACTGAGTGTGCAAGACTGGTACACTATCACTGGACATCTCCAGTCAGAAATTAGTTTTGGTTTTTGTTTGTCTGTTTGTTTGTTTGTTTTGGGAGAGAAGGAGAGGAGGAGAAAGGTTTCTAAGTTCCTAGATTGCAGGGCAGCACAGAACTCAGGAGAACTTGGCCCCTCAGCACAGGCAGCACAGAGACCTCATGTCCTAAAGAGTGTGATGCCTCCCTGTGCTCCTCCACCATGGGGACTGGAGTTGCCAGATTCACCACCAATCTTCTTGGCAGCCCAAAAGGTCTTTTAGCATACTTTGGAAGGCACTGGCTGAATAGGCTGTTTTCTGTGGCAACTTACTCTCTTAACACTCCTCACCAATCCAGACCTGGCAGCATGGCCCCTGTGTCTTAGGAAGGGATGAGGAGACCTGTCATTTCAAACAACACACACACACACACACACACACACACACATTCGGAGACTCCAGCTGGCCGGGCTAGCTTCACGGGTGGGTAACAGAGACGCGGAGACAACAGCTGGGCAGGGAAGCTGTATTTCTTTATTCAGGAACAACGATTCATAAACTAAACCAAACTAATCACCAAACAGAACTCTGCTGTCTCTTTGCGGCGGCGCAAGCACTCTTTCTTACTCTGCAACTCTCCAACTCTGGAACTCTTGAACTCTTGAACTCTGGAACTCTGGAACCCTCTCTTGGGGTTCCTTGGGGCGGGGCCAAGCGGGCCCGCGAAACTAACTGGACTGATCCAATTCTCTTGGCGAGAGAGAACTAGAACCCAATGTAAAGCATACAACACACACACACACTTTCTCACCAGTCACACAGGGGTCATAACACCTGCTTCTCCCACCCTAGACTAATGAAGTGGTTTTCTTGTAAAAAAAAAAAAAAAAGGGGGGGAGGGAGGGTTGGGGGCGGTGTGAACCAGACACCAGGGAGAGACCACACAGACTTGGGGGGCATGCTTTAATATGTTTTCTTCTGTCTGGTCTTTTGGGTAAAAAATATGTCCTGGCGTTGGGCAGTAACACATCCAGTTGAGCACTCACATTACCATACACAAGGACCCAGATTCAAGCCCTCAGGACTCTCCTACAGGGGGCAAGGTTCACAAGAGGTAAAGAAGTACAGGTGCTTGTCTTTTACTCTCCCTCACCTCTCAGTTTCTCTCTATCTCTATCAAAAAAAAAAAAGTGGCAGAGTGGAGAATGAAAAAACATGGCTGCTGAAAGCAGTAGATACATCATGCTGGTACTGAATCCCAGCCATAACCCTGGTACAATAAAAATAAAAATAAGGGGAGTCAGGCGGTAGCGCAGTGGGTTAAGTACTTGTGGCTCAAAGCGCAAGGACCAGTGTAAGGATCCTGGTTCAAGCCCCCAGCTCTAACCCCCAGCTTCCCACCTGCAGGGGAGTCACTTCACAGGTGGTGAAGCAGGTCTGCAGGTGTCTATCTTTCTCTCCTCCTCTCTGTCTTCCCCTCCTCTCTCCATTTCTCTCTGTCCTATCCAACAACAACACCAATAATAACTACAACAATAAAACAACAAGGGCAACAAAAGGGAATAAATACATATTTTTAAAATAAATAATAAATAAATATAAGAACATATCCTCTTTTGGGACTCCTTCCCAGCTCCCAGGAATAAAAGTGCCTCAGTGAGCCAGGTACCACTTAGGCCTAAGCTTAGTGTCCTAGGACTATAAATCAGTAACTTAACACTACAAAAATGTGTTCTCTCACATTCTGGAAGCAAGAGAACCAAAATCAAGGTGATGGTAGTGCCACGCTCCCATGGAAGTTTCTCTTTATTTTTTAATTTTATTTATTTATTTATAATAAAGATAGGAGAGAGAGAGAGAGAACCAGACATCACTCTGGTACATGTGCTGCCAGGGATTGAACTCAGGTCCTCATGCTTGAGAGCCACTGCGCCACCTCCCAGACCACCTCCTATGGAAGTTTCTAGGGAAGAATCCTTCCTTGGTCTCTGCCAACTTCCAGAAGTTGCTCCTTGGTCTATGCCTATGAAACTTCCATTTTTGTCTCCACTATCAGGAACTTCTTCCCTATGTGTTTTCATACAGCCTTCTTTGGACACCAGACATGGGTGTCCAAAGGGTGGCACAGGACCTACCCCAATTCAGTATAACCTCACATTAACTCATTACATTTGTCATGACCCAATTTCCTCAAGTTATATCCTGTAGTCCTGGGGCAAAGACTAAATCAGATCTTTTGGTGGGGAACATAATCCAACCTTCAACACAGCCCTTGCACATACTCTGCAGAATGGTGGCTCCACTGCTTTTTCTTCAGCAATACTTCAGGCTTTGGTATTCTAGAAAGGTGACCCCAACGTTTTACAGGCGTCTGAGGTCAGGGAGCACCCAGTATGTGTGGTGGTCACTGAGGACTCATGAGTACCACCTCTCATCTGGAGTCTCTCTTGTAAATGCATTTGAGAAAGAGGCCAGGGGTGTCCACTCTTCTGGGATAACTCAAGAAGGGCCTTGGGCAATACCCCCACCCCCAAGAGGAATGTCTCCTGTGGCTCAGCACCCAACAATGAGTCACAGCAGGAGCCCTACCAGAAAGTGTGCCACTCCTGTTAGTGGCATTCCCCAGCTTCCTTCCCACAGCATCAGCTGTGGCAGGTGGAGGTGGTCGGCAAGTGCTGAGCTGAAGGGATGCAGAGGAAGTGCCAGGCTCCACAGCCCGAGTCAGAACACTCTGAACACCCACCACAAAGTTGGGGTGTGTGAAACGCACTGAGCCAGGGGCTGCGTGGGAGTCCACTGCTAGAGACCAGCTGACTCACATCCTGGGCTCTGCCCCACTGAGTGAGGAACGGTCATTTGCTTTTTCATTCCAGTATTGCAACTCTGTGGGCTTGTGCAGCTAACTGACAGGCCTATGCCTGGGTTCCCTCTGCTGTAAACCGGATCATAAATAGTTTCTGCCTCAGAGGGTCAGGGGAAGAGCCAAATGAGATCATTCATGTCAGCAAAGAGAAGTTTAGCATTCACTCACTAAAGGGAAGAGACTTGGGAAATGGGCATCTAGATGCCTCTGGCTGTGGTCCTCCTCCCTCCCGAGTGAGGTCTTTCCAAAGTAACATCTGAGACACACTAAGACTGACACTGATGTGTGAAGAAATTGAACTGACAGTAGCATACAACTGGAAACAACTGGCCCTAGTAATGCAAAACAGGGGAAGCAGTGTGATGACTGCAGGTCCAGAGTGGAATACTGCCCAGCTGCATAATCAAAGGCTGCCCCAGTAGACTCCTATCCTTAAATTCAGCTGCACAGGGGCTGGGGGCAGTGGTGAGCCTGGTTAAGTGCACATGATACCATGTGCAAGGACCTGGGTTCAAACCTCTAATCCCCACCTGCAGGGAGAAGAAGCAGTGCCACAGGTGTTTCTCTATCTCCAAACCCCCCTTAACTGCTCTCTGGCCTATCAAAATTAAATTAAATTAAAAAATAAAACCAAAGAATGATAATGATAATAATAAGTTCAGCTGCACAGACCAACATCTAACCACGCTACAGGTTTGACTAGAGACATCGCCAAAGTGGAATCTGGACAGTCAAGTTCTAGGTCATGGTGGCTGCTTTATACTTTCTCATACTTCTCAAGCTTTCTAAGACAACTGCTTAGAAGAGTCCGAAGTGCTGCACGAGCCTGCCACCCACCCATATTTAAAATACATCCAACATCTGCCAGCTGCTCGGAGGCCTTTCTCTTCCCCCAAGTCTCATAATGTTCTTAGGAGAGCTGTACAGAGTAGAACATCCAGGAAGGACTCTCCTCTGTGCCTTCGTCTCCCCTGGTCACTCCTTGTGTGGCACCTTGGGTGGAGCCTGTCGGGCCTGCCACACAGTCATTCTCCCTGAGGTCCTGCCAACCTATAGGAAGAATCCACGGCTGGGGCTCAAGTCTCCAACTGTTGATGAAACCAGCACAGCAAAGCACAGGTCCCTTCCCAGATTTAGGAGAAGTGTCCCAGGTGACAGCAGACTACTCTTCACAGTCAAATCAATGTTCCTGTGTCACATGTTCTCAATACACTACTCAGGATGTACAAGCAGGATATGGGTCTGTGCAGACTGTGCCATCAGCTGGTGTGGGCTGAGAAAGCCAAGAGGGCAGATGGGATTACAGGGCAGAAGGGGCTAGAAGACGGCAAGAGTAACCATGCCTGGAGTGGGAGGGGAGGGATGGTGAAGCTAGTTGTGGGGGAGCAGAGGTCCTGAAGTAGGACACTCTGGGACAACTTGTTCTTTTGGTCTGAAAGGGGGAGATAAAGATCCTTATCAGGAGCTGAGTGACCTGGTTGAGCACACGTTACAATGTGCAAGGAACCAGGGTCAAATCCCCAGTCCCCACCTGTAGAGGGAAAAGGTTTGTGAGTGGTAAAGCAGTGTTGCAGGTATCTGTCTCTCTCCCTTTCTTTTTTTTTTTCATTATTGTTGTGTTTTCTTTTTTTTTTTTTTTGCTATTTTATTTTATTTTTTATTTTTTATTTATAAAATCGAAACATTGACTAAACCATAGGATAAAAGGGGTACAACTTCACATAGTTCCCACCACCAGAACTCTGTATCCCATCCCCTCCCCTGACAGCTTTCCTATTCTTTAACCCTCTGGGAGTATGGACCCAAGGTCATTGTGGGATGCAGAAGGTAGAAAGTCTGGCTTCTGTAATTACTTCCCCAATGAACATGGGTGTTGACAGGTCGATCCATACTCCCAGCCTCTTTCTCCCTTTCCCTAGTGGGAAAGGGCTCTGAGAAAGTGGAGCTCCAGGATATATTGGTGGGGTTGTCCGTCCAGGGAAGTCTGGTTGGCATCATGCTAGCATCTGGAACCCAGTGGTTGAAAAGAGTTCTCCGGAGTCAGGCGGTAGCACAGTGGGTTAAGCACACATGGCACAAAGCACAAGGACCAGCGTAAGGATCCCAGTTTGAGCTCCTGGCTCCCCACCTGCAGGGGAGTTGCTTCACAGGCGTGAAACAGGTCTGCAGGTGTCTATCTTTCCCCCTCTTTGTCTTCCCCTCCTCTCTCCATTTCTCTCTGTCCTATCCAACAATAACAACATCAATAATAACTACAACAATAAAACAACAAGGACAACAAAAGGAAATAAATAAATCCCAACCTTCCTAGCACAGTAGAAGGAACTCATCCTCATCATGCCCAGTCAAAATTTCTGCCTCATAAGAATCCCTGGAATGTAAAATTGATTGTTTTTTACTTTCCCCATATTTGAGAGATATTCTCTTCCTTGATCCAGCTTTCTAGTCCTTTTCCCAACTATGACACCATCTCCTAAGACAATACCTTGGGTCCACCTTAATGTTAGTTGTCAGACTCAGGTAAAAACTAGTGACGTCATGGGCCCCATGAAATATAGCTAAAATAGATCTACTAGCTTTTTCCAAAATCTCATCTGCAATATTCTTGCTTTTAGGTTCATGATTAATCAACAATTTGTTCTGCTTTATATCTTAACTCTTTTTCAGCCACTAGGTTCCAGATGCTACCATAATGCTACCTGACTTCCCTGGGCAGATGATCCCATCAATGTGTCCTGGAGCCCTGTCTCCCCAGATCCCTGCCCCAATAGGGGAAGAGAGACAGGCTGGGAGTATGGATCAACCTGCCAATTCCCATGTTCAAGTGGAGAAGCAATTACAGAAACCAGACCTTCTACCTTCTGCATCCCATAATGATCCTGGGTCCACACTCCCAACAATAAAGATAGGAAAGTGTTCAAGGGAGGGAATGGGATATGGAGTTCTAGGGAGGGAATGGGATATGGAGTTCTAGGAGGGAATGGGATATGGAGTTCTAGGGAGGGAATGGGATATGGAGTTCTAGAGAGGGAATGGGAAATGGAGTGCTAGGGAGGGAATGGGATATGGAGTTCTAGGAGGGAATGGGATATGGAGTTCTAGGAGGGAATGGGAAATGGAGTGCTAGGGAGGGAATGGGATATGGAGTTCTAGGGAGGGAATGAGATATGGAGTGCTAGGGAGGGAATGGGATATGGAGTGCTAGGGAGGGAATGGGATATGGAGTTCTAGGGAGGGAATGGGATATGGAGTTCTAGGAGGGAATGGGATATGGAGTTCTAGGGGTGGGAATTGTGTGGAACTGTACCCCTTATCCTATGGTCTTGTCAATATTTCCATTTTATAAATAAAAAAACATGTAATCCTGAAAAAGAGAGAGTTAACCTACAAAGCCAAACAAATTGTTGACCAATCATGGACCTAAAGGCTGGAATAGTGCAGAGGAAAAGTTGGGGGGGGTCCTCCATTTTGTAAATAGCTAGTAGGCATATTTTAGTTATATTCCAAAGGGCCTGTGGCTATACCAGTTGTTTTTTTTCCCCTGAGCCTGAAATCTGATATGCGGGTGTATCCAAATTATTGTCTGGGGAGATGACGTCATGGTTGGAAAAAGGAAAAAAGACCCAGAAAGCTGGATCAGGGCAGAGAGTAGCTCCCTAATATGGGAAAGGGGTATAAATATTGTTGACTGTAAACCCCATCGATTTGATGTGATCTGGGGCCCATATTTAGCTTAGGAGCCTATGTGACCTCTGCATCCCTGTAGATCTGAGCTTACATATTGTGGTCTTAAGTAGGAATATTCCAAGCTGCCCCAATATCAGGACTCATCTTCCTCAGGTGTAGCATATCTCTCTCCCTTTCTATCATCCCTTTCCCTCTCGATTTCTAGCTGCTTCTATACAATTAATAAAGATGATTTTAAAAAATTATTTTTAAAAAAGATCCTGATCAGGAGTCAGGCGGTATTGCAGTAGGTTAAGTGCACATGGTACAAAGTGCAAGGACTGCCTAAGAACCCTGGTTCGAGCCCCTGGCTCCCCACCTGCAGGGGAGTCGCTTCACAGGTGGTGAAGCAAGTCTACAGGTGTCTATCTTTCTCTCCCCCTCTCTTTCTTCCCCTCCTCTCAATTTCTCTCTGTCCTATCTAACAATGACGACATCAATTACAACAACAATTATAACTACAACAGTAATTTTAAAAAAAGAGGCAACAAAAGAGGCAACAAAAAAAGGCAACAAAAGTAATTTTAAAAAAAGAGGCAACAAAACAAAAAGGATTTTTTTTAAAAATCCTGATCAAAGGGCAGAACACAGGGCCCTTAGTCACAGCTACCCGATTTTTAAATGAATATATTTTACATGTATATACTGTTTATAGAGACAGAGAGAAATCGAGAGGATGGGGGAGACAGAGTGAAAGAGAGAGAGCTGAAGCATTGCTTCACTGTTCTTGAAGCTTCCCTCCTATAGGTGGGGACCATGACTTGGACTCAGATCCTTGCTCATAATAATGTGTGTACTCTACCAGGTGCTCCACCACATGCCCCCCCCACCCATTTTGCCAGAAGGTAACCTGGATCTGGAGTGTGAGGGCAGGCAGACAAGAACATGACTGAGTTCACTCAGCTTCCAGAGCCTTAAACCTGGACCATCTGGAGTCCATCAGTCCTCCTAGTAGCCAAACACCTAGGCCCAGGACCCCTGGCCCAAGGACACCCCAAGTCTGTGCTCCCCATCTGGTCGGTTAAGGAGGGCTTGTTTAGACATAGCAGGGACACCTCAGGAAGTACCCACAGCAGCATACCAGCAGGAGGAGAGCTTGCCTTTGTCTTCCAGGGAGCCCTCCCAGGGCCTAGTGGCTGCACAAGTTCCTTTCACACTGTCACTGAACTCCAACAACACCCTGATGTCTACTCAGGCTCAGTCTGTGCCCTCCACCCTGCTCCAAAGCAGACACCACCAGCACTCGTAGTTCTTCGTCTCTCCTGTGGTAGGATGACTAATCTGATATCATGTGCTGCCCAGCACCCAGTGAAACCAGAGGACCAGGAACAGCCTGATCACAAGCTCTTGAGCCCCCCCCCAACACACACACACTGATGCCACAAATAGGAGCCCTCACACAGCCCCAGGCAAACTGGTCTCCTGACCACAGGGCCCAGCCCGTCCAGACCATCCCTGGGAGCCCTCTGAGTCCCTGACCTGCACAGTCACTTAGACAGGCTGGCCACATGCTCCCCCAGCACGGGGTCACCTCACCCTCTTGATAGTGCTGCCCCTCCACAAAGCCCAGAGGTTCACTTTGTTTGCATAGACAGTCCCCATGGAGTCCCATTTAACACACTGTCCCTGGCCCCCAGGGTGACAGTGAATGGATGACAGTCTCATCTAACCAGAGTCCTCAGCCTCTTCACCTTGGTGAGGGCAGGGGGGGTGCTGCCTGGACACTGGAGTGAATCAGTGATGGTGAAGACATCCCTAGGTTTCCCCACAGAGGACTTGGGGGGCCCAGTACACTGCAGCCTGGGCTCTAACTCCAAGGAAGACTCCCTCAGTGAAACACATACACACACACACACACACACACACACGCACATGCACACACACACACACATACACACACACACACACACACACACACACACACGCACATGCACACACACACACACATACACACACACACACACACACACACACACACACACACACACGGTCTACACCCTTTCCACTTGTCCAGGCCTCCGACAGATTAAAAATTCAGGATAAACCAAGACAGAGCTATAAAGGCTGTGTCATGCTTTAAATGCTTACATTTAACAAATTACTGCCTTTAACCTTAAAATTGCTCTTGGAATTATTCCTAATGTCTAAATGTGAAGAGACGATTGTAAATGTGAGACTTGAGCCAAAAGGCTCCCTGCCACTGGCACCAGGCCAAGCTCTTGGTCTCTGGTGGGGTGCTTGGAGCTATGTGTGTGCAGACCAGAGCCCGTCCTGGGTCCAAGGGGGGGCAGGGTGACAGTCCCCACCTGCCCTCCTCTCCTTCCTCTGCCTCTGCCTCTTTCCAATCTCTTCCTCCTTCTTCCCCTGCCCCTTCTCCTGCCTCTGTCTCTTCTCCTCTTCCTCCTCCTTCCCCTCCTCTCTCTCCATCTCTTCCCCTAGACACCTGAGCCCCCAGAGACCTGTGACCTGTGACTGATCTTCCTTGCTCCCAGGATACAGCAGGCTGTGGCTTGCCCAACATCAGACATCTGACTCCAGATTATTGTGTCATCATGATACTGCCAGTGAGGACTCACCAGATAAGAACTGAGACAGACCCCTGAGCCTTCCCTCTAAGCCTCCTGCCGTACCCTGGAGCCTTGAGCACCCTCCTCCTGAAGCTCCACACTCTACACAAACCAGCGATGCAGCCACCTCCCCGTTGGTTGTTATGCTGCTGCTGCCAGTCAAAAACCTCAACCACACTCCACTCTTGTCCTCAGCACAACCCCATGTCACCAAGTTCTCCGTTCCCTTCAGGGCACTCAGTAGCTAAAGTTTCCAGAAGTTTCCAGGGAGGTCTGAGCTGTGTATATATGGTACTTCCAGTTCATCCTTTCACTGCTCCCTTGCACAATCACTTGCACAATCACTCAGCACACCCAGACCTGTGCTGAGCACTGAGGTTAACAGGAGCTAGCTAGATGCACCCTGTGCTGGGAAGGCCTGTGGTCATGCACAGTCCAGACATCCAACAATAAAGTCGCCAGCAAAGGCAAGGATTCTGGGAATCCTCGGTGCCTGGACAGACAGAGCCATACAGGAATGCATAGGGGCCCCACCTATCCAGGCCGGGGCCATGGCAGCCAGGTACAACGCTTTACAGAATGTAGGATGAGATCTGAAGGGTGGCTGGAAGGGCTGGGTGAGCAGAGAGAAGAGGAAGGGGCTGGGGAGTGGGCACTATGTAGAGCCCAGCTTGGGGCTTGGAGAGCTGGGAAAGAAGGTTCCCCGTCAGTGTGAGGCACCCACACAGGGGCCAGACCCTGAAACTTCTCAGGTCTTACCCCAGACCCCAGAAGCTGGCTTCTCCTCCCCTATTACTCACAGGGAAGAAGCAGATTGGAGCAGAGGATCCAGAGGGCCAGAGGACTAGGTGGGGCCAGGAGGGGACTTCTCTGTATCTGTGGCCTGAGGCTGCTCTCTGGGCAGTCCTAGTGGTGCTGTTGGGGTTGGGAGGCCAGGGGTTACCTGGAGCCAAACACATCAAAGCCCACTCCTGTAGCCCCAGCTGCTGGTCACACCCCAGATGGCACCTGTTCACAGCTCTGCCACTGGGTAATTACACTCACAGGGGTGCTATATTTAAGGTTTGTCATCTCAGCTATTTATAAAATGCTGCTTCTCAGGCATGGAGTGGAGGCATGGGGGGGTGCAGGCTGGAGGTGTGTAATCCTTCAAAATTGCCAGGCTGAGGCAAAATGCCATTCAAGGAAGAAGGGTCTGGCAATGACTGCAGCCTAGAATGTTCCTAGCCATGACCATGAAATGCAAGCTCAGATCTGCGGGGATGCAAAGGTAACACAGGCTCCTGCAATGAATATGGGCCCCAGATCAAATCAATGTAGTTTTTCAGTTAACAATATTTTTAAAATTTTTTAAATGTATTTATTTATTTATTTTCCCTTTTGTTGCCCTTGTTTTATTGTTGTAATTATTATTTGTCGTTGTTGTTGAATAAGACGGAGAGAAATGGAGAGAATAGGGGAAGACAGAGAGGAAGAGAGAAAGATAGACACCTGCAGACCTGCTTCACCACTTGTGAAGCGACTCCCCTGCAGGTGGGGAGCCAGAGGCTCAAACCAGGATCTTTACGCAGGTCCTTGCACTTTATGCCACGTGCGCCTAACAGGCTATGCTACCGAATGACTCCCAGTTAACAATATTTATATACTTTTCCCACATTTGGGAGCTACTCTCTGCCCTGATTCAGATTTCTGGCCCTACTTCAAACTCTGACACCATCTTCCCAGACAATACCTTTAGTCCACCTACATGTTAGCTATCAGGCTCAGGCAAAAATGAGTAAAGTCATGGGCCTCTTGGAATATACCTAAAAATAGACTTCCTAGCTTTTTCCAAAATGGAGACCCCAAATATCACCTGCTATATTCTTACATTTAGATCCCTGACTATTGAACAATTTGTTCTGCTTTATATCTTAATGATTCTTCAGCCACCAAGGCAGATGCTACTATGACACCACCCTGACTTCCCTGGGCAGCTGACTTCACCAATGTACCCTGGAACCTCTCCTCTCCAGAGCCCTGCCCCACTAGGCAAAGACAGAGACAGTATAGGAGTATGGACTGACCTGCCAAGGCCTATGACCAGCAGAGAAGCAATTACAGAAACCAGACCTTCCACCTTCTGTACCCCATAACAATGGTGGGTACATGCTCCCAGAGAGATAAAAAAAAAAATAGAAAAGCTTTCAAGGGAGGGGATAGGATATGGAGTTCTGGTGGTGGGGATTGTGTGGAATAATACTCCTCTTATGCTATGGTCTTGCTGATATTTTTTATTTTATAAATAAATTTTAAAAAAAAAGAATTTCCAGGCCCATGGAAGGGGCCTATGCCCCAGGTTGCATAGGCTAGTGTGAAGGTATGATCACAAGGTAGACAAGAGCCAGGACAGGCAACCAGAGCAGTTCCATCCACATTTCCCTCTGTCTGGGGTCCCCATTCTCACCTCCACTGTTCAGAACCTCCCAGATTAGAAATAGCTGACTTGGGCAGTGAGCTGCTTTGCCAAGTGAGTAACTCATGTTCAAGGCCAGTGTCCACTGCACTGGAGAAAGCTTCAGTGCTGTGGCCTCTCTTACTTGCTCTCTCTGCCTCTCTGCTTCTAGCTGGGGGGTGGGAGGGAATCCTTCTACATCTGTCCCAGATGCCCCTCCTCTAGCAGTTTCACCTTGAAGTCATCTGGCTCTGCAGCTGGCCTCGGCCTGCTTTTTCCACAGAGGCCTGAGACTGGGACGAGCCCTGGGTCTCCTGTGTTTCTCTCATCCCTGTTGCCAGTCACATCTATCCTATGGCTTGCAGCCAGTCCTGTCATTCTAAGACACATCTTTCCCTGTAAAGATGATCTTACCTCCAGGTGGTAAAAAGTCCCATCTGGTCCAGTTTAAATCAAAATTATGAGACTTCTGGCCCAGTAGGCAGGGGACTAGCAGCCATCACCAGCACCAACACCACAAAAACTATAGCATATCCCTGTCTAATACCTGATCTAAGTGGGAATGCTTTCAGCTTCTCACCATGGAGAACAGTCTGGAGAACTCTCAGAAGGATAGAAATGCACCTACACTATGACCTATTAATTCCTCTCCTACGGATATATCCTAAGAATCAAACACACTCATTCAAAGAAATGTGTTATACCTATGTTCATAGCAGCACTATTTGTAACAGCCAAAACCTGAAAGCAGCCTAGGTATCCAACAACAGATCAGTGACTAAGAAAGTTGTGGTATGTATACACAATGGAATACTACTCAGCTATTAAGAATAATAAATTCACCTTCTTCATCTCATCTGGGCTGCAGCTTAAGGAATAATGTTAAGTGAGGTAAGTCAGAAAGAGAAGGATGAATATGAGATGATCTCACTCATGGACAGAAGTTGAAAATAAGAACAGAAGGGAAAACACAGAGAAGAACTTGGACTGGAGCTGTTGTACTGCACCAAAGTATAAGACTCTGGGGTGGAGGGTAATTTTCAGGTCCTGAAACATAATGGCAGAGGAGGACCTGAGGGGGCTGGTACATGTGTAACATTTCTCAGTTTTCCATATAACAATCTAAACATTTCTTTATATATATATTTAGTTAGTTAGTTTCCCTTGTGTTCCCCTTGTTTTTCATTGTTGTTATAGTTATTATTGTTGTTGTTATTGATGTCATTGTTGTTGGATAGGACAGAGAGAAATGGAGAGAGGAGGGGAAGACAGAGAGGAAGAGAGAAAGATAGATACCTGCAGACCTGCTTCACCACCTGTGAAGAGACTCCCCTGCAGATGGGGAGCCAGGGTCTTGAACCACCACATAACAATCTAAAAGCCTACTCCCCTGCCTGATTCCATCCACCCAGTCAGAATCTCACTACCTCAGCATCTGTCCTCTAGGCTCTCATCTCTACCAGTTCCTGCTACTTCAGCTCCAGCTGCTTCTGCTGCTGCTACTTTTCCTGTCACCATCTCTGCCACAGCTGCCAGCTGTGAGTCAGCTGCATCCTTGGCAACTGCTTAGTGAACTTACCAGCTCCAGGTAGGCTTTCTGGCTCTGTGCCACCATGCTGCTACAGTTAGGTCCCTGCCACCCACTGCTGCAACTGACCCCTACACAGCCTACTGGTGCAGGGCTCGTGTGAGGTTGAGCATGGACAGTTTACCCCCTGGAAGTCTGTCTGCCAGTCTCCCACTGGCATGCCAGCCATTGTGGTTGAGCAAAGATGGGCCGGAGTATATAGGGAATTCCAACCAGCCTATCAGTCTCACCGCAACACCTCATTCCCCCCTCCCTCTGGTAGGCTTCACATTCTTTAAGTTTCTATTTCCCCATTCTAGCATCACTATCCATACCTTTTCATTGCCTTGCTCTCTTTTTCCTTAGAAGGAAATATTAGTCTCATTGGTTGGCTTGGCTGCCTTCCCCTGCACAGCTACCCCTTTAAAAACCTGTAACTGAAACAATAAAATGTTCCATCCACTGCCACAGTGTCCTGTGGTAGTTTGTTGTACTGTCTGCTACCACGGTGCGCTGGAAGACTGCTCAACAAGCTCATCCTTGCCGCTGCTGGCCCGAGATTCCCTACTCTTTGTCTGTCTCCAGTGGCCAACAGGTCAGACAGTGAAGTGGGAACCAGGCTGGCCCATTCCCCCAAGGAACCCAACATAATGGCCTTGCTTTCACAGAGAATCTGCCATAATGGGGAGACAAAAACAATTGCCTGCAATGTTGGACCAAGACATAAGCTTGAAGTAAACCCCAAATTCAGCAGACCTATGTAAACCTCCTGGTGAAGCCCTACAACTATGGTCTGAGGGATACCCACTGAATTAGGAACCATGATGGAGGAAGACTACAATACACTCAGAGAAATAATGAAGTTTTTTTTTTTTTTAATTCTTGGCAGTGATCAGAAGAATGAAGAGTGCAGTAACTAAGCTAATAAAAAAATAGCCAAAAGTGAATAACACTAAAACAAGTGGAGATAATATAAGAGAGTTATGGGATAACATTAAAAGGAGCATCATTCATGTCATAGGACTATAAGGAGAAGAGAGAGAGAAAGGGATAGCGCTCATACCTGAAGAAATATTAACTGAAAATTTATTCCCTAATTAAAGAAGGAGATAAATTCTCAGATCAGAGAGACTTGAGGGGCTCCAGACAAAATTAACCTAAACCTAAGTTCACTAAGGCACATAATAGTTAAAATGTCAAAGATCAAAGACAGAGAGAGAATTCTGAAGGTTGCTAGAAAAAAGCAAAGAGTTGCCTATAAGGGAAACTCCAAAACACTGTCAACTGGTTATTCCACTGGAACTCTGAAGGCTAGAAAGGACTGGCAGGATATAATCAAATTTCTGAATGGAAAAGGACTCTATGCAAGAAGACCTTATGCTAAGTTAGCAACCAGGTTTGAAGGAGGCATGAATTGCTTTTCAGACAAGCAGCAGATGAAGGAAGTCATCACTGCTAAATCAGAAGATACTTAAGAGCTTCTACATACTAAATAGAGAATAAACTCACCCATGAGGAAAAACAAAGTCAGGAAAATAATCAAAGCTCAGTGAATACTTGAACAGCAGAGCTGAGGCTCAGGGAGGGCCGGGCAATGGTACATCCAGTTAAGGCACTGAGTACTAAGCACATGGAACCGAACTTGAGCCCCTGCTCCCCACCTGCAAGGGGGATGCTTCGCAAGCAATGAAGAAGATCTGCAGTTGTCTATATTTCTCTCTTTCTCTCTGTCTCCCCTCCTTTCTCAATTTATCTCTGTCTTATCCAAGGAAATGGAAAAGAAAATAAATCAAGCACAGGGAATAGTAGACTTACAGTGCCAGCAGCACTGAGTCCCAGCAATAACCCTGGATGCAAATAAATAAAAAAAGAAAAGAGAAAGAGAAAATAAAAGAAAAGGGTTTAAGATCAAATCAATGGGGTTTACAGTCAACAATATTTATAAACTTTTCCCATATTTGGGAGCTACTCTCTGCCCTGATACAGCTTTCTAGCCCTTTTTCCAGCTGTGACATCATCTCCCCAGACAATAACTTGGGTCCACCTGCATATCAGATTTCAGGTTCAGGCAAAAACTAATAAAGTCATAGGCCCTTTGGAATATACCTAAAATAGACCTACTAGCTACTTCCAAAATGGAGACCCCAAGTGATCTGCAATATCCCAGCCTTTAAGTTCATGATTAATCAACAATTTGTATGGCTTTATACTAACTCTTTTTTCAGCCACCAGGTTCCAGATGCTATCATGATACCAACTGGACTTCCCTGGACAGATGGCTCCAACAATGTGTCCTGGAGCTCCACTTCCCCAGAGCCCCACCCCTCTAGGGAAAGAGAGAAACAGGCTGAGAGTATGGATCGACCTGCCAATGCCCATATTCAATGGGGATGCAATTACACAAGTCAGACCTTCCACCTTCTGCATACCATAATGACCCTTGGTCCATACTCCCAGAGGGTTAAAGAATAGGAAAGCAATCAGGGGAGGGGATGGGATAAGGAGCTGTAGTGGTAGGAATTGTACCCCTCTTATCCTATGGTTTTGTCAGTGTTTCCATTTTATAAATAAATTTAAAAATAAAAAATTAAAAATACAATAGTTAGTACCTGCATAACATTTCTCAGTTTTCCACATAACAATACAACTCCCACTAGGTCTTCCTCTGCCTTTTCTTTTTTTTTTTTTTTAAATATTTTATTTTTACTTATTTATTCCCTTTTGTTGCCCTTGTTTTATTGTTGTAGTTATTATTGTTGTTGTCGTTGTTGGATAGGACAGAGAGAAATGGAGAGGGGAGGGGAAGACAGAGAGGAAGAGAGAAAGATAGACACCTGCAGACCTGCTTCACCGCCTGTGAAGAGACTTCCCTGCAGGTGGGGAGCCGGGGTTCGAACCGGGATCCTTATGCCGGTCCTTGTGCTTTGCGCCACCTGCGCTTAACCCGCTGCGCTACAGCCCGACTCCCTGCCTTTTCTTTTTATTATCATTATTATTTTCTTTTTTGCCTCTAGGGTTATTGCTGGGGCTTGGTGCCTGCACTATGAATCCACTACACCTGGAGGCCATTTTTTCTCATTTTTATTGCCTCTGTTGTTGTTATTATTGTTATGTTTGTTGTTGTTGTTGTTGTTGGATAGGACAGAGAGAAAGTGAGAGAAGAGGGGAAGATAGAGAGAGGGAGAGAAAGATAGATACCTGCAGACTTGCTTCACCACCTGTGAAGCCACCCTGCTGCAGGTGGGGAGCCGGGGTTTGAACCGAGATCCTTACGCCAGTCCTTGTGCTTTGTGCTATGTGTACTTAACCAGTTGCTCTACAGCCCATCCCCCTGCCTTTTCTTTTTTATAGGTTGACAATTTTTTCTTACATTTGTATGTTCAATTCTCTATATTCCGCATATGAGTGAAACCATTCTCAGGTTGTCCTTTACCTCCTTACTTGCTTCACTAAGCACAGTCTTCTCCAATTCCATCCACTTTATCCCAAAGGACACAATATCATATTTTTATTGCTGAATACTATTCCATTGAGCATATGTCCCATGACTTTTTATCCAGTCATCCATCAAAGGGCATTTTGGTTGTTTCCAAGTTTTTGCTATTGTGAATAAAGCTGCTATGAACATGGAGGTGCATATATCCTTTCATATCAGTGTTATTATATCTTTTGGGTAAATGCCAAAGAGTGGAGTTGCTGGATCACAGTGTATTTTTATTTGTATTTGTTTAAGAATTTTCCATACTGTTCTCCATAATGGCTGCACCAATATGCACTCCTACCAGAGTGTAGTAGAGTTCCTCTCTCTCCACATCAACTACAACACTTACCTTCTCTTGTTTTATTGATGGACCCCATTCTCACAGGTGTGATGTGGCATCTCAATGTGGTTTTAACTTGTATTTCTCTAGTAATAAATGAATTGAAGCATTTTCACAGTTGTCTGTGGTCCATGTGTATCTCTTCTATAGAGAACCATCTATTCATATCTTCTGCCCACTTTCATTATTGGGCTTTTCTTTTTCTTTTTGTCTTCTCTCATTTGCTTGGTTTCCTGTTTATCCTTATGGAATTTTCTTTTGATGTGTCAAAGTTTTTCAATTTGATAATAGTCCCATTTGTTCATTATTGCTTTTGTTTCCCTTGTCGATGGGGAGGAGTCTCCAAATATGTCTTTAATGTTAAGGTCCTGAAAATGTTTCACCGATATATTCTTCTATGTATTCTAGAGTTTCAGGTCTAATATCCAGGTCTTTGATCCATTTTGAGTTAATTTTCATGGTGTTAGGTGGTGGTCCAGTTTCATTTTTCTACATGTGATTGTCTAATTCACCCAACACCATTTGTTAAAGAAACTTCCTTTTCCCCATTGGGCAGCTTTGGTCCCATTATCATACATATTACCTATACATGTGTAGGTTTAGTACTAGGCTCTCTATTCTGTTCCTTTGGTCCATGTGTCCATTTTTATTCCAATACCATACTGTTTTAAATACTGTTGCTTTGTAATATAAACTGAAGTCAAGAATTGTAATGCCTCCATTTTTTTTTCTTTTTCCTCAGGAGTGTTCCTGCTACTTGTGCTTTTTTATATACCTTCAAACATATTTTTTAATAAATTGTCCAATTTCCTTGAAATATATCATTGGTATTTTAATAGGGATTGCATTGCTTTTGGCAGGACTGACATTTTAATGATATTTATTCTTCCAATCCATGAACAGGAGATGTTCTCCCATTTCTTTGTGTCTTCCTCATCCTCTATTTTTTTACAGTGTCATAGTTTTCATTGAAAAGATCCTTTGCCTCCTTTGTTAGATTCATTCCTAAGTATTTTATCTTTTTAGATTCAATTGAAAATGAGGACTGCTTCCTTGAGTTCCCTTTCCTCTGACTCATCTTTTGTATAAAAAGAAATGCCACAAATTTATGGGTATTGATTTTGTAACCTACTATGTAACTGAGTTTATTTATGGTTTCCAGCAGTTTTTTGGCAGGGTTTTTGGGGACTTATAGGTATAACAGCATATCATCTGCAAATAATGATAATTTAACTTCATCCTTTCCAATCTGAATTCCTTTCATATCTCTTTCTTTCCTGATTACAATGGTGAGAACTTCTTGGACTATGTTGAATAGAAGTGGTAAAAGTGAACATCCTTGCCTAGTTCCTCATTTTAGAGGGGAAGCTTTCAATTTTTCCCCATTGAACATGATGTTAGCCATGGGTATGTATAGCTTTTATTATGTTGAGGAATTTTCCTTCCCTCCCAATCTTGAGGGTCTTTATCATAAATGAGTGTTGGAACTTATCAAATACTTTTTCTACATCAATTGATAAATCTGTAATTTTTATCTTTCTTTTTGTTAATATGGATTACATTGATTAAAAATCTAATACATAAATGTGGATATATATGTATATGATATTAGAAGTAATTTATTAACACAACTATATAGTCTGGCAAGTCTAAAATCTATAGTTTTTCTAGTCCAGTCTGTTAGCAAGATAATTCTGTTTATCAGGAGACAACCTCTCATTCCATTCAAACCTCAACTATTCAGAGATGGCCTGTCCATGTTAGAAAGGGTAGGATGCTTTACTCAATCCACTGATTCAGATGTTCAGCTCATCCAAAAGCACCCTCATAGATACCCAGAGTAGTGGTCAGAAGGTAGATAAAGTGTTGGGCTCTCTCAATCATGAGGTCCTGAGTTCAATTCTGCCATCACATATGCCAGAGTTATGCTCTAGTGTTCTCTCTCTCTATCTTTCTCCCTCACTCCTCCCCTCCCTGTTTCTCATTAACATATATATTTTTTTAATTTTTATTTATAAAATGGAAATATTAGCAATACCACAGAATAAGAGGAGTATAATTCCACACAGTTCTCACCACCAGAACTCCATATCCAATCCTCTTCCCTGATAGCTTGCCTATTCTTTTTATTATTATCTTTATTTATTGAATAAAGACAGCTAGAAACCAAGAGGGTGATAGAGAGGGAGAAAGACAGAGAGATACCTACCTGCAGCCCTGCTTCACAACTTGCAAAGCTTGCAGGTGGGGACCGAAGGCTTGAACCCAGGTCCTTGCGCATTGTAATACATGCGCTCAGCCAGGTGCACCACCACCTGGCCCCAGCTTTCCTATACTTTATCCCTCTGGGAGTATGGACCCAGGATCATTATGGGGTGCAGAAGGTGGAAGGTCTGGCTTCTGTGATTGCTTCTCCGCTGAACATGGGTATTGGCAGGTGGATCCATACTCCCAGCCTGTCTCTCTCTTTCCCTAGTGGGGCAGGGCTCTAGAGAGGTGGGGCTCCAGGACACATTGGTGGTATCATCTACCCAGGGAAAGTCAGGCTGAGTGTCATGGTAACATCTACCTTGGTGACTAAAAAATCATTAAGATATAAAGCAGAACAAATTGTTGACTAATCATGAACCTAAAGGCAAGAATATTGCAGATGAAGATTTGGGGGTCTCCATTTTGGAAAAAAACTAGTAGGTCTATTTTAGGTATATTCCAAGGGGCCTACGACTTTACTAGTTTTTTCCCGAGTCTGACATCTAATATGCATGTGGACCCAAGTTATTGTCTGAGGAGGTGGTGTAATAGTTGGAAAAAGGATTTGAAAACTAGATCAGGGATGAGAGTGTCTCCCAAATATGGGGAAAGTATATAAATATTGTTAACTGTAAACCCCATCGATTTGATCGGGGGCTCATATTCAGCCCAGGAGCCTGCATAACTTCTGTATCCCTGTAGGTCTGAGCTCGCATTCTGTGGTCACAGCTAGGAACATTCCAGGCTGCACTAATTTCAGGACCCATCTTCCTTGGTAGTAGGTAGAGTATGTTATACAACCTCTCTTTGGAGAATGAGACAGTCCCTACCATTGTAGATCCACATTGAGGATTCCTCAAGAAGATGTCTAGCATAATCTCTGACCCAATATCTGGGCACCCCCATGGCTCAGTGAAGTTGACAAAAAGAATCACCCCATATGGTGGAAAAGAAAAAGGGCAGTAGACATGAGTCAGATTGCTCTCTTTCTGCCCCTCCGTATTTACTAATACCCCCCAGGCCTCAGTTTCCCTATCTCATCAGGTGAGATAAAGTCTATAGCATCTCTGTCATCCGTAAAGCACTCTGCAGATGTGAGCTTCAGAGGGAGTGGTTTGATCATTTGAGCAGCTCATGGTAAATGCCCTAAATAGTGCCAAGGGCCCTGGCAAGGCTCCAACCTCTGGTCAGGGTGGGGGTAGGTTTGGAGTCATTACTAAATACCTCCTGGCATGTTGGTTTCTTGAAGGGATTTATGGGCCCTGGTAGTCATTATTTCAGGGTGACTTATCAGAAAAAAGTGCCCATGGCCTCATCATAAGCACTTATTCCACTGGAAAGTTGTTTGCAAAAAACAAAAACAACAGGCATCAATAATGATGTTCACGGAACTGTAAATCTTCTAAACCTGCCTTCCCTTCCTGGGGACTAAAACACTTGATTTGGTTCTCTAGGAGCTCAGAAGTTTCCAAATAGATAACAGAATCCCCAAGTCCATTAAGCAAGGTAATTTACAATAGTGGCAGGCCAAATTCAGGGAAATACATTAGAGCATTTTCCCATTTGGCTTGTAGAAAAGACATTATTCTACGCACACACACGATGGATGCTGGTAGGTGACAGTGAGGACATCCGTGAGCTCTCCTAATGAGTTTATTCATCCGCCTCACCACACAGTGCATTAATTTTGAGTGAAACTTGCACCACCAGATAAGATTCTCAAAATCCTATGTAGACACTTGGGACCTTATTCCCGACCCATTAAGGAGGCATCACAGGACAGCATAACAAGAACAGAGGAGAAAGGCAACTTCCCTTAGAGCTCAGACCTTAAGCTTTACCTGGTTCAAGTTGTGAAATAAAGAAGTAATTTCAGACAGAAGCTTCCAGAAGCCCTGGGAAGTGTTCTGAGAGAAGAATCAAACACAAACTGACATTTGCAGAATCACTGGATTTTCTTTTTCACAGTTGTTTTTTGTTTTAGGGAGGGATTGTTTGCTTGGTTTTTTGTTTTGTTTTGTTTTTTTGGTCTTTTTTTTTTTTTGCTTGTTTGTTTTGTTTTGTTTTGTTTAACCAGAGCACTGCTCAGCTCTGCCTAATGGAGGTGCAAGGGTTTGAATCAGAGACTGCAGATCCTCAGGCATGAGAGAGAAGAGGAAAAGGAGAGGGACATATAGAGGTAGATATGCTTTCATGAGTGGCTTGGAGGGGAAGAAAGGATTGATTCAGGAGAAAAATGGGGCAATTATGTATAAATGTGGACAGATAGCTGTAGAGATGATGGTTGGCCCATGTCTACAACCTTAGGGGAACTGTAGTAGATTGCAGTGGGGAGACTAAAGATTCACAACTCTGGTACTGGGAATGGTGTGGATTTAAACCCCTGTTGACATGTAATTTTGTAAAATAAAAATAAATTAATTAGATAAATTTAAAAAATTAATAATGCATGTGATCCTTTGGCCCAGCTATGGAATAAACAAAACATGGATGAGGATAGACACTTCAGTAGTTAGTGAGCCCTTAGTGTCTGTCTCTTTGGCAAAGGGACAAAAGCCAACTCAAACTAACTAAAGCAAAACTAAAGCAAAACAATGAATTTATTGGTTGATGTGAATTGAGATCAACCACCCCAGTCAGTACAGTAAACTCCTTCTCTGCCTGTTGGTTCAGTGTCATGAGGAGTTGAAGTGGCCACATGGCCATCTCAGCTTCCAACTTCTTGGCATCATGGTTATGTCTCCTCGTGGCAGTCATCCTTCTGTAGAACTCAAGACTTCAAGTGTGCTGCTCTGCTGTGTGTGAGGCCCATTTGAGCCCTGCATCCACCACACTGTAGGAAACTTTAGTGCTATGATGTCTCTCTCTATATAAGAACAAATTGGAACAAAAGGACTTCAAAACTAACTGAGCTCAAAGTTAGGACCATGAAACAAAAAAATCACACAAGTTGGTGATTTAGCACAATACTGAAAAATCTACCCACTTCCACTATCTTGACTCCCAGACCCCTGTATTCTGACTGTGGGAGAAATGGGCCATAATTGGTCCTTTATTCAGAGCATAGGTAACACCCTATAAGATCAAACCCCAGCCTTTCAGGAGGTTATCTCCCAGCTGATGCCCTGTATGAACCATAATGGACCATTTCACTTATTGTATTGAGTTGAATCATGAAATTGCTAATTTCACAAGTCAAAAACAATTGAATTTTGGCAACTTCACATAAGTCCATCCAACTGAGTACTGAGTCAGCTGCTACTGGGTAACGGGCACCACATCAGAACAGTGAACTCCGTGGAACATGCTCATCACTGCGCTTCTTTTACAATGAAATGACTTCTTGGTGGGCCCCTTGAAATACACCTAACATAGACTTCCTAGCTCCAACATGAAGACCCCAAACCTCATCTGCTACATTCTTTCCTTTAGATTCCTGATTACTAAACAATGTGTTCTGCTTTATATCTTAGTGCTCTTCAGCCACCAAGTTGCAGATGCTACCATGACACCAACCTGACTTCCCTGGGCAGATGACCTCACCAGTGTGTCCTGGAACCTCACCTCCCCAGACCCCTACCACACTAAGGAAAGCTAGAAATGGGCTGGGAGTATGAATCAACCTGCCAATGCCCATGTCCAGCAGAGAAGCAATTATAGAAGCCAGACCTTCCACATTCAGCACTCCATAAAGATCTTTGGTCCATACCATACTCCTAGAGAGATAAAGAATAGGGAAGCTTCAATGGATGGGAGGAGATGTGGAACTCTGGTGGTGGGAACTGTGTGGATTGTACCACTTTTATCCCACAATCTTGTCGATAATTATTAAATCACAAATAAATAAGTAAATAAATAAATAAATAAATAAATAAATAAATAGCAATGTTGCTTGAGTGCTGCTGTGGTAAATGAAGTCTCCATATATCCATGAACAGTGCACTGGCAGAAGGCAGGGAAGGCAAGTCCACATCCAGAATACCTCTTTATTGCAAAGGGCAAATCACTGTTCTCTCCAAGGGGTGAGAGTCGATTATCCCCAAGAACAGCATGACAGGGACTCAACTTTTTTTTTTATTTCTTTATTGGAGAATTAATGTTTTATATTCTACAGTAAATACAATAGTTTGTATATGCAAAACATTTCTCAGTTTTCCATATAACAATGCAACCCCCACTAGGTCCTCTCTCATCCTTCTTGGACCTGTATTCTCCCTCACACCCACCCTAGAGTCTTTCACTTTGGTGCAATATGTCAATTCCAGTTCAGGTTCTACTTGTGTTTTCTCTTCTGATCTTGTTTTTCAACTTCTGCCTGAGAGTGAGATCATCCCATATTCATCCTTCTGTTTTTGACTTATTTCACTTAACATGAATTTTTCAAGGTCCATCCAAGACCAGCTGAAAATGGTGAAGTCACCATTTTTTATAGCTGAGTAGTATTCCATTGTGTGTGTGTGTATATATATATATATATATACCACAACTTGCTCAGCCACTCATCTGTTGTTGGAAGCCTGGATTGCTTCCAGGTTTTGGCTATTACAAATTGTGCTGCTAAGAACATATGTGCACACAGATCTTTTTGGATGGGTGTGTTGGGTTCCTTAGGATATATCCCAAGGAGAGGAATTGTAGGATCATAGGGTAGGTCCATTTCTAGCCTTCTGAGAGTTCTCCAGACTGTTTTCCACAGGGGGTGGACCAATTGACATTCCTACCAGCAGTGCAGGAGGGTTCCTTTGACCTCACAACCTCTCCAGCATTTGCTGCTGTTACCTTTTCTGATGTATGACATTCTCACAGGAGTGAAGTGGTATCTCATTATTGTCTTTATTGGCAAACGCTAGAAGAAGAATTGTCTTTATTTGCATTTCTCTGACAATCAAAGACTTGGAGCATTTTTTCTTGTGTTTCTCGCAAGGCCTTTTGGATCTCTTCTGTGGTGAATATTCTCTCCATGACCTTTCCCCATTTTTTGGATGGGGTTATCTGTTTTCTTGCTGTTGCATTTGGCAAGCTCTTTTTATATTCTGGCTATTAGGCTCTTGTCTGATGTATGGCATGTAAAGATCTTCTCCCATTCTTTTTTTTTAATACTTATTTATTCCCTTTTGTTACCCTTGTTGTTTTATTGTTGTAGTTGTTGTTGTTGTTGTTGATGTCGTTGTTAGGACAGAGAGAAATGGAGCTAGGAGGGGAAGACAGAGGGGGAGAGAAAGATAGACACCTGCAGACCTGCTTCACCGCCTGTAAACTGATTCCCCTGCAGGTGGGGAGCTGGGGGCTCGAACCAGGATCCTTTGGTCCTTGTGCTTCAAGCCATGTGCGCTTAACCCGCTGCACTACCGCCCACCTCCCAGATCTTCTCCCATTCTGTGAGGTGTCTCTTGGTTTGGGTAGTGGTTTCTTTTGCTGTGCAGTGGTTTCTTTTAATTTGATGTAGTCCCATAGGTTTATGCTTGCCTTAGTCTTCTTTGTAATTAAATTCCTTTCATTGAAGATGTCTTTAAAATTTATGCAGAAAAGAGTTCTGCCAATATTTTCCTCTAAATATCTAATAGGTTGTGGTCTAACATCCAAGTCTGTGATCCACTTGGGATTTACTTTTGTATTTGGTGAAATATAGTGTCAGTTTCATTCTTCTGCATGTGTCAACTCACTTTTTTCCAACACCATTTGTTGAGGAGACTCTGCATTCCCCATTTAATAATCTGGGCACCTTTGTCAAAGATTAGATGCCCATAGGTGTGGGGCCTCACTTCTGGACTTTCAATTCTATTCCACTAGTCAGTGTGTCTATTCATGTTCCAATACCAAGCACTTTTGATGACAATGGCCCTATAATACAATTTGAGATCTGGGAGTATGATGCCTTCAGTTCTGTTCTTTCTTCTAAAGATGGTTTTGGCAATTCTAGGTCTTTTCTGGTTCCAGATAAACATTTGTAGCTTTTGTTCTATTCTCCTAAAAAATGTGTTTGGGATCTTGATGGGGATAGCATTAAATTTGTGGATGGCTATTCATTTTGATGATGTTTATACTTCCAGCCCATGAACATGGACTATCTTTCCACTCCTTTGTATCTTTTTCTATTTCCTTGAGTAGTGACTCTTAATTTTCAGTATACAAGTCTTTCACTTCTTTGGTTAGGTTTATTCCTAGATATTTTATTGTTTTTGTTGCTCTAGTAAAAGGAATTGATTTCTGGATTTCAACTTCTTCTAACTTAGTGTTTGCATAGAGGAATGCCACTGACTTTTGAATGTTAATTTTGTAGCCTGACACCTTACTGCATTGCTTGATGGTTTTCCAAAATCTTCTTGCTGGATTCCTTAGGTTTTCTATGTATACTATCATGTCATCTGTAAATAGGGAGAGTTTGACTTCTTCTCTTCCAATCTGTATGCCTTTAATTCCTTGCTCCTACCTGATTGCTATGGCAAGAACTTCCAACATTCTGTTGAATAGTAATGGTGATAGTGGGCAGCCCTGTCTAGTACCTGATCTGAGTTGAAATGCTTCCAGTTTTTCACCACTGAGTATGATGTTGGCTGTAGGTTTGCTATATATAGACTCCACTATCTTCAGAAATTTTCCATCTATTCCCATTTTTGTAGTGTTTTGATCATAAAGAGATGTTATATTTTGTCAAAGGTTTTCTCTGCATCTATTGATATAACCATATGTATTTTAGTCTTGCTTTTATTGATGTAGTGGATCACGTTTATTGATTTACATATATTAAACCAACCTTGCATGCCTGGGATCAGCCCCATAGGCACTCGGCTTTAATCTCTGTGAGACAATATAAGCACTCAGCAGAGATGGCAACAACCAGATCAACCTGAAAGAAGGCAAGTCCAGATTCTGTATCTACATGTGACCTCCATCCCTCCTGCCATGGGCTCCTTCTGCAAGGGAGTTCACCATACAAAGCATGTCCTCCTAATGGTTGGAAGTCTCCTTGGCAGGCATGCCAAGCATTCTGCCCAGCATTCACACAGAACACAAAAGCCTTCATGCTAAGAGATGACTTATTTAGATCCCCACCCGGGTCTGATGCTGCTCTGTCCAAATGCCTGAACTTCCAGGCAAATACTAGCCACTACCCATGAATCAGAATAGAGTCACCCTCTGAATCCACTGGAAGAGAACAAATGCAGTTAGTTCTGGAAGTTCTGTCCTCAGGGAATCTACTGTCATTTGGAAAAGTTCTTTTCTGTGATTTCTGCTGTGTTGTTGTTTCCCAGAATGTACCAATAGACCTGCAGATCCATCTGTAAAGGAGGCCCAATTTTCCCTCAATCAGGGAGTTACAAGAAACTTTCCCATGGGGATAAGCTGTGGCACACCAGGTTGAGTGCACATGTTACCATGTGCAAGAACCCATGTTCAAATCCTCTGTCCCCACCTGCAGGAGGGATACTTCACCAGCAATGAAGCAGTGCTGCAGGTGTCTATCTGTTTCTATCTCCCCTACCGTCTCAATTTCTCTGTCAATAAATAAATAAATAAATAAACAAAACTCTAAGTGTCTGTGTGATGGTCCTATGGGGCTTCCTAGAGTGTCCAAATAGCATTCTTATTCACCACAGACACCTCAAGCATCATTTGAGCTGCTGTATCCTAAAGTTCCCTGTCAAAACAAAAGCAAGCCCATAAATCAGAGAAGAGCTCAGTGGGTATAAGAAGACTAGGAAGTCAGAGGCTGGGTGAAGTGGGTAAAGGTATCATTGTGTGGCAGGTGGAAACTAGATTTTTTTTTTTCTTGGTGGGGAGGGGGGATCATAATAAAGTACACACAGATGTCAATATAGAAATTCATACCCCTGAAACTAGCATCATGTTATAAACCAATGTAATGTCAACAAAAGATCTGAAAAGTAAAAAAAAAGCTCCATGCCAAAGTATCTTGTGTGGCTGTCTGGACCTACTGCAGAGTCTTCCCTTGCTCTGGGCTCTATGTAAAACTGCAAGCCCTATAAATTAATAACTAGGTCAGGGCAGCACACTCCAACATGGTAGATACCGCCTCCCAAACTCAAAGAGGCCCCCAAGCATCACACTGCTTGAAAGGTAGGAATGTGAGATTTTTCTTTCACTGCAGTCTCTAAGCCACTGGCCTCCCAAGACTTCAAAGAATTTTCACAGGGCTTATCTCTCATCCTCTGCCTTGTTTGTACCTTTCTAAGGCTTCTAAGACACAGCTTCCTGCTTATCAGGGCCAATCAGCCCGCTATCATAAGAGGATTGAGTCTGAGTGCTGTTCGGTGAGTTGTTAAGATCATCAGGCTTGGGGACAGATGGTGGTGGTGC
Organism: Erinaceus europaeus; assembly: GCF_950295315.1. Taxonomy (NCBI): domain Eukaryota; kingdom Metazoa; phylum Chordata; class Mammalia; order Eulipotyphla; family Erinaceidae; genus Erinaceus; species Erinaceus europaeus. Next base: position 37,285,140 of record NC_080163.1, read on the forward strand.
TGATTGAGCACACATGTTACAATGTGCAAAGAAACTCTCACAGCCTCACCACTAGGCCACTGAGGTATAGATCTTCTCCTGAGTTTCCTGGTTAGTTCTCTGTCCCCTGGTGTCAGCACAGCCCCCCCCCCACACACACACACACACACACACACTGCTGCAGCTTCTGAGGGCAGTTGCAATGGAGCCCCCGGTCCCCACCTGCAGGGGGAAAGCTTCGTGAGTGGTGAAGCAGTGTTGCAGGTGTGTCTCTCTCTGTCTCTCTTCCTCTCTATTTCCCCCTTCCCTCTCAATTTCTGGCTGTCTCCATCCAATAAATAAAGATAATAAAAAATTTTTAATTTAAAAAAATATATCATTAGGCTCTCTACACTCGTACACATTGTGATAAATAGCAGCAAAGGTGACACAGTCTTGAAAGGAGATCAGGCAGTGATGCACCCAGTTGGCACACACATTCCCATGCACAAGGACCTGGGTTTGAAACCTAGATTTCCACCTGCAGTAGGGAGGTTTCACGAGTGGTGAAGCAGGTGTGTAGGTATCTTTTTCTCTCTCCTTCTTTACCTCCCTTTCCCTTCTCAATTTCTCTCTGTCCTATCCAATAAAAGAGAGAAAAGGAGAGGAGGCAGGAAAATGCTTGATGCTCACTGATGTCAGGCTCTTAGTCTACTGACATTAACTTTCTCCATGACAACTACTGTGGGTTTCCTATCAACTTAGCCACGCACTGAGCTATATCCACAGCATGGTGCTTTTAATGAAAGAGAGCAAAGCACTGCTCCTCCATCCATGGAGTCTTTTTTTGTGTGTGGTTTGGTTTGCTTCGCTTTGCTTTTGTTGATGGTGTTTTCATATGTATTCTTGTTTATTTGTTTTTACCAAAAGCTCTGACTTCTTATGGTGGTTCTGGAGATTGAAACTGGGACCTTTGGTGGGCCAGGCAATAAAGTATTTTTGTATAACCATTATGCTATCTCCCTCACCCCTAAATTTTGTTTCTCCTTGCTGCTTTCATGGAGTGCCAGGGTTCATACCAGGGCCTCAGCTAACCAGGAGCTCTACCACTATACCATGAGCCACCTCCCCAATGGGGCAATCTTTTTATACCAACCCTTTGGCTCTTGAAGCCTATGTCTGGTCTTCAAGAACATTTGTGTATAAATGACCTTGCTTTAGGACAAAACCATGGTTGGCTCCAAATATACCTCCCCCACCCCCCACCCCCATCCTCTGTTCCTCCCATGCACCCACTGCTATCAGTTAGCAGTTCCCACACGACAGAGACCACAGCCCTGTTCTCCAAGAGAGCTTCCTGAAGCCTCTCTTACTAGATGGAAACTAAGGGGAAACCCCCCCACCCCAGAAGTCACATTTGCATGTGTGCATGAACTGTCTCAGCAAAGATCATAAACAGTGACTACATGGGGATAAGCAGGGTGGCAGTAAGACAAGGAGTTTGGTTTAAAAGTGCTTTTAGGGAGTTGGGCTGTAGCGCAGCGGGTTAAGCGCAGGTGGCGCAAAGCACAAGGACCTGTATAAGGATCCCGGTTCAAGCCCCGGCTCCCCACCTGCAGGGGAGTCGCTTCACAGGCGGTGAAGCAGGTCTGCAGGTGCCTATCTTTCTCTCCTCCTCTCTGTCTTCCTCTCCTCTCTCCATTTCTCTCTGTCCTATCCAACAATGACGACAACAACAATAATAACTACAACAATAAAACAACAAGGGCAACAAAAGGGAATAAATAAATAAAATAAATATTTTAAAAAAAAATAAAAGTGCTTTTAAAAGTGGTACATTATGGTCAACAATTTGTTAAGCTTTGTATGTTAACTCTCTTTCAACGACCAGATTCCAGATGCTAGCCTGATGCCAACCAGACTTCCCTATACAGATAACCCCACCAATGTGTCCTGGAGCTCCACTTCCCCAGAGCCCTTCCGCACTAGGGAAAGAGAAAGACAGGCTGGGAGTATGGATCAACCTGTCAACGCCCATATTCAGCGGGGAAGCAATTACAGAAGCCAGACCTTCCACCTTCTGCATCCCACAATGACCTTGGGTCCATACTCCCAGAGGGTTAAAGAATAGGAAAGCTATCAGGGGAGGGGATGGGATACGGAGTTCTGGTGGTGGGAATTGTGTGAAGTTGTACCCCTCTTATCCTATGGTTTAGTCAATGTTTCCTTTTTATAAATAAAAAATTAAATTTAAATTTAAAAAATTAAAATTTTTTAAATATTTATTTTATTTATTTATTCCCTTTTGTTGCCCTTGTTGTTTTATTATTGTAGTTATTATTGTTGTTGTCGTTGTTGGATAGGACAGAGAGAAATGGAGAGAGGAGGGGAAGACAGAGAGGAGAGAAAGATAGACACCTGCAGACCTGCTTCACCGCCTGTGAAGCGACTCCCCTGCAGGTGGGGAGCCGGGGTTCGAACCGGGATCCTTATGCCAGTCCTTGTGCTTTGCGCCACCTGCGCTTAACCCGCTGCGCTACAGCCCGACTCCCTAAAAAATTAAATTAAAAAAATTAAATTAAATTTTTAAAAAAGAGGTACATTAGGTGCCACTTTGCACTGTTTGAATTCATTTCTCCTATGCATGCATCAGCACTTCAAAAGGTACAGATGAATTTAAAACAGTTTAAACTAGTGGTGTTTAAGTGAGAGTGAGCTTGCTTTGGCCCTCACTGGACCATTTCCTTAGGGACACTCACAGGTGAGCACTTGTGGGGAAGTGCTTGTGGGGAAGTGCTAGTAGGCCAGAAAGCTCCCACCCTTCTATGGACTATTGAGGAGACCTGGAGCAAACTCCTACACATTCTGGCCTCAGTTTCCTCTTCTTAGTGGGCATCTAGCCTGCCAACCTCCCACCCTTCCTGAACCCCAAAGAGCCCATCCATCTGTCAGATCAAAGTAGAATAGAACAACCTTCTGAAACTTAAAAGAGCAAAGTCTCTATTTCCTATTCGGTATGGCATGGGTCATGCTGTAATTAGCAAGACCCACATCCCTTCAAATCAGGTGGGCCAATGGCTGAGGTACAGAGGGACATGAACCCTGCTCACCAGTCAGCTTCCTCTGAGTCTCTGACTCAACTACTTCTCCCTGGAAAGATCTTCCACTCAGCTTCTCCACACCGCAGGTTCCACTTTATGTGAGAGGCATGCTATACAGAACAGAATACACAGGTAATACAATTAGATAGATAGAGAGATAGAAAAATAAATAGATTGGTAGAGATAGACACAAATATATATTACACATAACAACTACAACATAACAGAGTTCTTAGGAAAAATTAAAGAGAGTAATCTAGGCAATGGATCTAGCTAGTGTTAAACCCAGAACTGGCAGGATTCTTTTAAATAAACTTATTTATTTATATATTGGGTAAAGACAAAGAGAAATTGAGAGGAAAGGGACTTGAACCCAGATCCTTGCATATTATAATGTGTGAATGTAACCAGGTGCACCTCCATCCAACCCCTGCCAGGTTATTTTTATTTTACTATTACTAACATCATCATCATGATTATATTATTTTAACCCAAAATACACAGATGACCACACACATACACCTGGTCTCACAGTTCTGGCATCAGAGAACTGTATTCTTCTTACCTGCTTCTCCACATTGGAAGGCAAATCTCTTTCCCCAAGAGGGTGAGTATGCACACAGACAGCTTCCCTGAGCATCACAGCTCTGCACAGCAAAGGCCAAAAAGGGTAAGGCCTGGAGCGTGGGCATCACTTTGGTCTGTCTGCTTTCTCCCTCCTGCAGGTGGTGGTGGGGTGCCAGTGGGGCTGGGTGGCCTAGGACTACCTAGCACACTGCTGGATTAGCATTCTCTCCTTGCAGGAGTCTAGAGAATAGGGAAGGAATTTGGAGAGGCTGCAAAGATCATTCAGGGCTGCTTCAAACTTCTAAACCAGAGGTACATCTGAATCCCAGAGGTTGGGTAGCACTATTTATCTTTAAGTTCCTCAGAGCCTGAGACTCTGCTAAGAGGTTGGAACTCTGCTGAGGGGCTGAGAGCTGAAACCAACCCACAGTTCAGTGAGAGCCCTTGACAGCCTGTGACAGTTGTGGACCAGACACTAGCACCCCCTCCTGAGATCAGAAGTCAGCCTACAGAGTCCTGAGCAGGCCCTGGTGTCATCAGAGAGCCCTGTAGAGCCATTTCTGGGAGTCTCTTGTCTGTCCCCGAAACCTTAGAGAGGCTACACCACAACTGTATCCGAAAACAGTGGCTAGAGTGGAACTGGTAAAGCCTCACCTCCACCCTCGGGTCCACAGGAGAAAAGAGAGAGAGGAGATGCCAAAGCCACTTCCACCATCAGCTTCTTCTGGGAAATGTACCCTGGGAACAGCTGGCTCCAGAGCTCTGAAGTGTAGGGGGCTTTTCACAGCTGCTGCCTGAGAAGTTCTCAACAGCCTAGGGTTTTGCCTACTGCTGTCCCAAATGCGCAACCAGCCTCTCGAAAACAGTGGCAGCCATGTAGAACTACACCCTGGAATCTTAAATCTTGTAAGTCACTATTAATCACAAATTTTAAAAAGGGCCATCCACACCTGGAGGTGATTATGCTTAGCAAAACAGGTAAAGAGATGAAAGACAACTACCAGATGGTTTCACTCATATGTGGAATCACACGAACTTGTCAAAAAATTTTAAAAAATTAAAAATCCAAATGAAACAGAAGCAAGTAAACTGCAAGACTTGTGAGAACTATGGTGGTTATCTTTGGCAGGCTAAAAGACGAGGATACAGAATTTCAGTGGTTGGTTTGGTATGAAACTGTTGGGACTATGTGTAAGCTTGATAGAGCTTAGGGAGAACTCCCCCCATCCTTGAATGGAGGTCTAAGAAGATACCCTCTTGGTAAGTCTCTCTCAACCGAGGTGAGCAAAGGGGAGAAACTCAGACTTACTTCTTTCCTTCTTGACTCTCAGGCCCGCAGAAACCCCAATACTTGTCTCCATTAACTGCAGGCCACATGGCCGCCTACTTTAAGATTCACTTACTCAAAGTCACCTTACCTTCTGATCACACAGAAGAACACACTTTATCACACACTCCATCATACACCTCAGACCCCAGACAAGAGAAATTCCAAACTATATGGCCTTTTGATATCCATCTTCTCTCTGTCTCACCCTACTGGTTTAACCCTATGCTTCTCTCAAATACCTTTGGATAATTAAGTTGCTTGCGTCATGAAGAATAACTGTCTTGTATCTCATCAATTCCTGTCATACCAGCCCCCTACCATAAGGGCAAGCTGACCTTTAAGAAACCTGTAATTTCTGACATATTTCAATAATTCCCTTTGTTTGGTTTTCTATTTAACTCATGTCCACCTGCAAATAAACGAGACCTGAGACTTGAGATCTGAGGTCTGAGCACACTGCAGGTCTCCCCAGTGTCTTTTACTTCATGTCATCCCCAGTCGCGAGCGAGAAAGAACCGGTCCGTTACCTTTCCCCTGGAGATCACCCCGCCAGAGACCCCGACATGAAATGATACACTGTAATCTTCTAACTTTATAACAAACTATTAATAATAAAAAAAATATTCTAAAAAAGTGTCATCCACCATCCAGCAGTGCAGAGAACATAAATGTGTGGCCAGCAAGACTGCTCACCTCGAGAGGCTATCTGTATGACCAGGCACTAGACCAGGCTCAAGCCCAGCTCCCAGCACACAGGGGGAAGCTTCAGAGCCAAGGTGTCTCTCCTCTTCCTCTGTCTCTCTAGCAGAAAAAGTCAACCTAGAGGAGTGAATCTCCAGCAGTAACAACAAAAAAAAGTGTGATAAGAGGACGCTCCCCCCACCAGTTTCTAAATCATCTGAGTATCTCTAAGGAAACAAGGTGCCAAGGATGTGCTTGGGAATCAGCACATGAAGCCCAGCCAGTCTATCTTGGCGTTACTCTCGATCGCACTCTGTCATTTCACAAACATCTCATAAAAACTGCAGCAAAGGTGGGCGCGAGGAATAACATCATTGCAAGACTGGCCAGCTCCTCATGGGGCGCGAGCGCTTCCACACTACGATCATCCTCTCTGGCATTATGCTATTCCACTGCAGAATACTGTGCCCCAGTATGGTTCCGTAGCCCCCATGTCCACTTGGTCGATTCCAAATTATATTCCTCCATGAGGATAATTTCTAGAACCATCCGTTCCACCCCGGTTCCATGGCTGCCAGTTCTTAGCAACATCGCCTCGCCAGATATTCGTCGGGATGCGGCATCATCTAAGTTCATTTCCCACGTCTATGCTCGACCGGACCTGCCAATATACGCGGATATCTTCGCCCACCCTGTCCAACGCTTGACGTCTCGTCACCCAATCTGGTCCCCTACGCCTACACTGAACTTCTCTGTTCCAGACTCTTGGAAACAGAGTTGGCAGTCAGCTGAGGCAAAGAACAAACACCTCATCACAGACCCCTGCAAGCGTCAACCCGGCTTTGACCTAGCACGTTATGATTGGGCCCTCCTCAATCGCTATGGAACAGGCCATGGCCGGTGCGCCGCTATGTTCCATCGCTGGGGAGCCAGAGACGACCCGAACTGCCCCTGCGGCTCCAGACAGACTATGACCCACATAGTCAACGACTGCCACCTCTCCAGATTCAAAGGAGGTCTCGAAACTTTACATCAGGCTCAACCTGACGCTGTTGACTGGCTACGGAAGAAGGGCAAATGCTAGAAGAAGCACTGTAAGTGGAGAGCAAAGGCATGTCTCCAAGTTTGTGTCTGCCTTGTACCCTCTACGGAGGCCTGAAACCGGGGATTAAAAGCAGACTGACTCCTTGGGCCCACCATTGAAACCAAAAGCGTTTTCCCATGGTCTTCCAAAACTCTGAAGCTTCCTTCCCATTTCCTGAGAGCATAGTGGAAAAGAGCTCCCTTTATGGTGTAGTCACACTACCCCCTGCTGGAAAGAATGGAGCATAACAGGAGGGCCAGCTGAGGCCCGCTTTCTTGAGCGCTGCCAACAATCAGCCCTAGTCAAGACATCAGGTACCCACTATGCGCTAGTTACCATCACCATTGTTAACTGCCATCACCCTTGCCAACATTGTCACACTGAGTGCCACAAGGAGTCAGTATGAGTTGTGAGGGGCCAGTAGTGAAGGGGTCTGGAATCAGCCTCAGAAGAGGGGTGGGGTTTAGAAAAGAAGGAAGAAGAGGTGCCAGAGTCAAGCCAGAAATACCTTCAGGAAAGCTAGAGGAATGGGCTCCACAGCCTGACTGCCTTGGGCTGTGTATCTCATGGGAAAGAGAGCTTCTCAAAGTGTGAGCCTCCCCACACACAGCCCGTCCTTAAGATGAACAGGAAAGAAGGTAAACAGACCCCCCCATCCTCATTACCTGCTACAGTAACCCCCACACACACTCCCCCTGGAGGCCTAACCCCTGTTGACAAGCATGTATGGTGCCCAAGTCTTTCTGCCCAGGGGTTCTGTTAACAGACCTCCACACGCCCACATTGCAATGGATCGCAATGTTCCCCACATTGCAATCCTTGGCTAAATAGATCTGGTTTCATTCAAGCTATAGCAGGATCAAAGCCTCAAGTGAGCGAACATGACCTTGCTGTTTTCATTTTCATCAAGATTAAGAAAACGCCAAGATAAGTAATTGTCAGAGTTAATAATTTAACAATGCAATAGACCTTGTAATTAAAAATAAGCTGAAGGAGGCCACAGAGTGCTTGTAATACTGTTTCAAGGGCCAATTATACAGTAAAGTGAGGCAGAGAGGGAGCCCCCATTAGGGCTCAGAGCTGTGTCTGCATCACGGAGGCATGGAGCGCCACTGAGCTTGGAATCCATTTGGCCAATACAGACTCACATCTTCTCGTGCTTTCCCTATTTATGTATTGGTCATTTTATTCGGTATGTGTCTGAAATAACTGTAAACTTTCCTCTGCCTTCTGCCCTGGCACTTCTCCTTCTGTGCATTCTGAAAAATCAAAAGCAACATTTTCTTTTCTTTTATTCTTTTATGTTTTTTTTTTTTTAATGTGGGGCCAGGACCTGATGCATGTGTGATACCACTGAACTGCCTCATGATCCAATTCATAATTCTATACCTTCTGAGCAGAGGAGGAAAGAGGGAGAAAGAGAAAGAGACACTGAAGAAGTATCCCATCGACTGCAGGAGTCCCTGTCCTGGGTTTTCCCACGTGGTTCTGCACAGTGATTTCTTTGGTATCTTTTCTTTCTCACTCTCACAAGAAAAAAATTAGAAAATAAGAGGGCCCATAGAGCACACATTACCATGGATGAGGAGCTGAGTTTGAGCCCCTAACCGCCACACGGGAGTGCCAGGGGGAACTTCACATGCAGCAGAGTGGCACTACAGTCTTTTGTTCTCTACCTCTCTTTCTCTGTTCCTCTGCCTCAAGGAAAGAAAAGGAAAAAGTCAAGAAAAAAAAAAAAATTAAATTGCTAGGAGTCGGGCATTAGCGCAGCGGGTTAAGCGCATGTGGCGCAAAGTGCAAAGACCGGTGTAAGGATCCCAGTTCGAACCCCAGGCTCCCCACCCGCAGGGGAGTCGCTTTACAGGCGGTGAAGCAGGTCTGCAAGTGTCTTTCTCTCCCCCTCTCTGTCTTCCCCTCCTCTCCATTTTTCTCTGTCCTATCCAACAACAACAACATCAATAATAACTACAACAATAAAACAAGAAGGGCAACAAAAGGGAATAAATATTTTTTTTTAAAAAAAATTAAAATTGTTGGGAAGACGGCTCAGTAGTAGAGCACGTGCCTCCTAGGCATAAGGTCTTCAATTCACTCCCCAGCTATGTATTCTTGGGGAAAAAAGAGAAAGAAAAAAGAGTAACAGTCTGTAGAGTGAATGAACGAATGCTCTGTGAGCTCCCAGAGCTGGTGAGGTGCCAAGAGTCACATTCCTCTAGAGGCGTAACCTATGTAAGAGTGACTTCTCTGTTCTGGTGTTTGACTTGGCCAGCCGCCCTCCTAATGGGCAGAATGGCATCCTTGTATGTTACCCTCTGTTGGGACACAAGGGCACTGCACACAGGCCCAAAGCCAGGAGTCTGGTTCATGTGCTAATGGCTTCTAGCAGCAAAGAAGTCCAGAGGATCTTTGAGAGGTCTGCCCTCACTCCTCCTCAGCCAGGCAGCAGGGCAGCCTCAATTCCCGTGCTGCAGAAGGACAGTCAACACAGGCAGGACTGGGTTTCTGCTGGGATAGAAACTTGCTCTTTATTGGTTGGCAGTAATGAGGCGAATGACTTCCAGGATCTGAATATTATTACCACCAGTACTCAGAAGTCCCTTCATTTGGAACATGCTAATGACAAAGAGGTGCAAAAGTTCTACCTCTGCATTTGCAGAGCCCTGGTAGTGATCACCCTCTTGTTTACAAACGGGGGGAAACCAAGAGGGTAGCTGGCTCTGCCTCATATCTGTCTCAACACCTTTCCAACATGTGATCTACTTCATCAAGAAATAGAGAGTTGTGCATTGTTGGTGGCTAGGGGTGTGAATTGGTGCAGACACTAAAGAAAACAATATGGAGCTTCCTCAATCAAAAAAATTAATAGGGGCAGTGGTCGGGGAGGTGGCGCAGTGGCTAAGGCACTAGACTCTCAAGCAGAGGTCCTGAGTTCAATCTCTGGCAGCACATGTACCATATTGATGTCTGATTCTTTCTTTCTCTCCTCCTACCTTTCTAGTAAATAAGTAAATAATCTTTAAAAATAAATAAATAAATAAATAAATAGGGGCCAGGCAGTGGTGCACCCAATACTGTGTACTGTTAGTGTCATATGTGCAAGGTTCCAGCCCCCACTCCCCACCTGCAGAGGGGAGTCTTTACATAGTTGTTTGGCTTTGGCACTGCAAATAAACAAATATTTCTAAAGAGAATAGAGTTTATAAGTTCTCGTCACAGAACCGGAAGATAGCTCACCTGATGAGCCATAAGCATGACCCAGGTTCATGTTTCAGCACCACACAGAAGTATCATGACACTAGCTCCAGTCAGGTGGTGTCTCTTTTCTGTCTGCCTTTTTTAGTTGTTGTTGTTTTTATTTTTTTGTTCTTGTTGTTGTTTTACCAGAGCACTGTTCAGCTCTGGCTTATGGTAGTGTGGGGGATTGAACCTGGGTCTTTGGAACCTCAGGCACAAGAGTCTCTTTGTACAACCATTATGCTATCTACCCTCTGCCCGTGTTTGTTTGTTTGTTTGTTTGTTGCCACCAGAGTTATTGCTGGGGCTTGGTACCAGCACTATGAATCCACCGCTCCCAGCAGCCTTTTCTTTTTTCTTTCTAATTTTTATTAGATGGGACAGAGAGAAATTGAGAGAGGAGGGGGAGATAGAGAAGAAAGAAAAACACCTGCAGACCTGCTTCACTGCTCATAAAGCAGACCCTCTGCAGGTGAGGAACGTGAGTTCTTGAGCTTGGAAATATGTGCACTTAACTGGGTGCACCATCACCTGGTCCCCTCTGTCTCTAAAAGATTGAAAAAGTCTGAAACTAAAAGATTGAAAAAGTCAATCTGGGACCAGTAAAATAATGCATATATAAGGCCCCAAAGCCACAAAATTAGTAAAAGTTCTCATGATACACACACACATACACATTGGGGGGGGGGGGAGGTTGCAAGTGTAACTAATTGGACAAATTTTGTTCCTTTTGCAATGTATACAAATATTGAATTATGTCCTATACCTGAAATTAATGCTCTATATCGACTATACCTCAGCCAAAAAGAGGAAAATACCCAACTCTAACTATAATAAAGTACCTACCCTAGACCTCCCACCATACCATTCTATAAATCTAAAATATACATATGACAACTACCTAGCCAGACAGACAACGGACAATAGAACAACAGACAGTAGAAAGCTCAGTAGGTCAGCCAGAGTCACTTGGCCACCCAGCTCTCTGATTGAGGACAATTTCCCAATTGCCTTTCTGTCTAGGACCTTAAAGCCTTAAGGCATGGGAGTCATTTGTATAACTACCATGCTATTGCACACCCACACCCTACCCATCATGCAACAGAAATCCAAATAAAGCATGGCAGTACCACTGAGCTAAGAAGGTGACAGTCAGAATTAAGAAGTTAAAGCAGCTAAGAATCTGAGAGGGAGGGTAGTGGAGAAAAGAGGAAGAAGGAGCTGATAGAGGACTGAGGTCAATCTTGTCAACCTGACAATTGTCGGATTGTCAATATGACAAGCCCGTCAGTCTATGGCTAACAGCTAGGTTATACATGTTTAGAAAGAGACCACCTCATGCTTACAAGGTAGTAGCTGCTATTAGGTGCTGAAGAAATTGGGTGTCACAGTCCTGTCATAGTAAAGAGATTTCATTAACAGTGTCAATGCCACATTAATACTCTCAGCACTTAGTTGAAACATTAAGAAATTCTTGTGCCTGAGTGTCCTAGGAGGTGGTTCTGTGGTAGAGCATAGGACTGTTACACATAAGGTCCCAGGTTTGATCCCTAGCACTATATATCCCAGAGTGATGCTCTGGTTTCTCTCTGTGTCATATCTCTCTTTCATTAAATAAGTACATATCATTTTAAGTAAATTATTGAGTTGAGAATACACTACCAAAACTCAACTCAAAAGGAGACAATAGGGAATCGGGTTGTAGCACCATGGGTTAAGTGCAGGTGGCGCAAAGCACAAGGACCAGCATAAAGATCCCGGTTCGAGCCCCGGTTCCCCACCTGCAGGGGAGTCGCTTCACAAGTGGTGAAGCAGGTCTGCAGGTATGTCTATCTTTCTCTCCCCCTCTCTGTCTTCCCCTCCTCTCTCCATTTCTCTCTGTCCTATCCAACAACAACGACAACAATAATAACTACAACAATAAAACAAGGTCAACAAAAGGGAATAAATAAATAAATAAAATAAATATTAAACAAATATATTTTTTTAAAGGAGACAATACTGGAAAAAGGACCAAAAAAAATGTTTAAGACATACACAAAACAAATAACAGGGGGTTGGGCGGTAGTGCAGCGGGTTAAACACACATGGTGGGTGCAAAGCGCAAGGATCCCGGTTCAAGCCCCCGGCTCCCCACCTGCGGTGAAGCAGGTCTGCAGGTGTCTATCTTTCTCTTCCCCTCTGTCTTCCCCTCCTCTCTCCATTTCTCTCTGTCCTATCCGACAATAACGACATCATAACAACAACAATAATAACCACAACAACGATAAGGGAAACAAAAAGGAAAATAAATAAAAAATTTTTTAAGTTTTAAAAAAATAAATAACAAAATGACAGAATAATTCCTTTCTAATTAACAATTACTTATTTTTTCCTTACAGGGTTATTGCTGGAGCTCAGTGCTGCCCTGCAACTTCACCATTCCCAATGACATTTTTTTCTTTTTTTTTTTAATTAGTGATTCAATATTAATTTTGAAAATTACATGTTAACAGGGGTATAATTCCATACCATTCCCACCACCAGAGTTCTGAATCCCTGATCCCTCCATTGCAGTCCACCACGTTTCTCCCGAGGTTGCAGACATGGGTTAACCATCATCTCCACAACTTCTGTCTACATTTATACATAATTGCCCTTTTTCTTCCAGGTCCATTCCCCTCTTCCCCTCCAAGTCACACATAACCCTTTTACTTCATCCAAATATCTCTCCCCTTTTCATCCCCTCTCTCCGAGGCCTGATGGAGTATAAAGAAAACTAAAAATGATTTAAAGATGAGTGAAAATAACACAGCATACCAACACTTAATAGGATGTAGAGAAAACAGTGCTCAGAGGAACGTTTAGCTATAGCTGCCTATATTGTTTTTATAAAATTGAAATTTCATGAAGAAATCTAATATAACAAATCCTTTCTTAATATAATTAATATTTCAAACAAGAGGAGGAGGGGAAAGAAAAAGAAAAAAGAGCAAGCCAAAGCCAGAAGAAGAAGAAAGTAAATATTAGAAAAGAGATAAATAAAACATATAGTAGAGTAATAATAGAATCAAAGAAACTGAAAGATGGTTATTTGAAAAGAACACTGACAGAACTCTGGCTAGGCTGACAAAGGAAAAATGGAGAAGATAGCAAATCAGAATTTAAAGTGCCTCTATTACTTTTAACCTTAAAGAAATAAAAATAAGAGAATACTATGATTAATTGTATGCCAACAAATTGGATAACCTAGATGAAGTGGAATGATAAGAAGAGGGTAGATAGTGGTTATGGGGGTGAGTAGTTATTGCTTAATGATTATAGAGTTTCTGTTGGACTGATGAAAATGTTTTAGAAATAGTGGTGATAGTTACACAACAGTGTGAATGTAGTTAATGCCACATAATCTATTCCTTAAATGGGTTTAAATAATAGAATGTTACATGTTACTGAAAAAGAAATTTTTAAAAAAGCTGTCAAAACAGCTCACTTGAATAGTGCTCTGCTTTGCCATGCGCACAACCCAAGTTTGAGCTCAACCCTACTACACTGGAGGAAGGTTCAGTTCAGTGGTCCTTTTCCCTGTCTGTCTATCTATCTATCTATCTATCTATCTATCTGAAAAAATCATCCTGGAGCCATGAAACCTCAACGATAATCACCATCATCATCATCGTTGTCATCATTCAATTTATGGGTAAAAAATATAAAACACTTCAGTAAAGAGGATATACAGATGACAAGAGGATATACTGATAAATAAAGGTGTTTAACACCATTATCTAGTAAGGAAATACAAGTTAAAATTATGAACTATCTTTACACACCTAAGGCTAAAGCAAAATATCTGTTAACAGCAAATGTCAGGAGTGCAGAGAAACTTTGCCTCGCATGTTGCTGATAAGAATGTAAAGGAGGCTCACTGCTCTGGAAAACACTTGAGTGGTTTCTTTAAAAATGAAACATGCACCTACTATAGGGCCTACGATCTCAGTCCTGGGCATTTATCCTAGAGAAATGAAAACTTACATTGACACACACAAAGAAAAATATGTACATGGATGTTCACAGCAGCTTTATTCATAATATCCCCAAAATGCAAACAACCCAAACCACCTTCAACAGACAAATGGTTAATGGACATGTGGTATAACCGCACAAGGGGATATTACTTCACAATAAAAAGGAAGCAACTACTGATATCTGCAACAGCCTGGCTGCATCTCCAGAGAGTCACTGTGCCAAATCAAAGAGTCAGATCCTAAAGGTTGTGAACTATGTTATTTCATTTATATAGTGTTCTAAAAAGGACAAAGTAACAGAAATGGAGAATGGATTAATGATTTCCGGGAATTAAGGAACTGTTGAGAGTGAGAGGAAAGTGAAAGTAACTATAAAAAGGCAACAAAAATGTTTTCCTTGTGGTGAAGAGGTTCCGTATTTTACTATATCCTTCTATACTGCTTGTGACATTGTACTATAATTTTACAAATGTTACTGAGGAAATGGGTAAAGGATACATGGGATCTCTATGGTCTCTTCTGGTTGTTTTGTTTTGTTTTGTTTTGTTTTGTTTTGTTTTGTTCTGCTCAGCTTTGGTTTATGGTGGAGCCAGGGGGTTAGAACCTGAGGTCATAGAGCCTCAGATATGAAAGTCTTGCGTGTAGCCACCATGCTATCTCCCCAGTATTCTCTGCATTATTTCTTACAGTTGCTCATTAATCTATAGTTACCTCAAAATTTAAATTTTAAATGTATATTAACTGTAACATTATTAAATAATTAAAATATATCACACTTGCATAAATATTAAATCCTGTTATAAATACACTTGTGTATCTCTAGCAACAACACAAATGTTTATCAATAGAGGAATGAATAATTGTGGCTCATTTATTCAGTGAGTACTATCCAGCAAGAAAAACTAAAACACCACCACTGATAATGCAATAATACATGTGAATCTGTTCTAGGGTATGGATAGATTTCTTTATACTTCTCTACAGCTGTCTTTTTCTTGTCTTTTTTTTTCCCCCAGTAGAGGCAGAGAGAGAGAGCAGCATGGAGTCAGGTGGTGATGCAGCCCGTTGAGTGCACATGTTACCATGGGCCAGGACCAGCTCAAACCTCCATCCTCACCTTCACAAACTGTGAAGCCATGGTGTAATTCTCTCTCCTCACTAACTCCTCTTCACATGTTAGTTTCTTTCTGTGCTGTGGAAGAAAGAAAGAGAAAGGGAGAGGAAGGGAAGGGAGAAGGGGAGAAGGAGGGGAGGGAGAGGAAAGGAAAGGAAGGAGGGAGAAAAAGGGAGAAAGGGTTCACCAGGAGCAGTAGATTTATCATAGAGGCACCAAGCCACAGCAATAATCCTGGTGACAATAAATTAATAAACAAACAAATTTTTAAGAGAGAGAGAGAGACCACAGCATCAAAGCTTCCTTCAGCGCAGTGGGGAGCAGGCTTGTCAGGGCAATGTCCATGGCAAAATTATCCAAGAGAACTACTTTGCTGGCCCAGCTGTCTCCCTTTGAGCAGCAGGCAATTAGCACTAGGAAACAGTCTGCAGTCCAACATTAATTCAGACCCCAGCTATGTGACCTGGAGCAAGTCTCTGTTCTTCTATTTTTGTGTGAAATGGGAATAGCAGTAGTAACTACTTATGATTTGGTGTGCACACACAGAGCAGTGAGCACAGGTCCATAGAAATCCCAAGTGTTAACTGCTGTGACAGTAAGTCTGCCGACCCTCACCATAAAAAAAAACAAAAGTGAAATCAGGATTTAGAATATAAGACTCAACACATTTCACTATGAGTTTCTTTTCTTCTCTGAATGACACTTGGCACCATGCCGCTGACCACCACAGTGGACGAGCAGCAGGAGGGTCAGGGGTCTTGAAGGCAACCTCCCAGGTGAGTCAGGAGTCGGCGCGAGGGAGAACAGATAGACACCACACTCTATTGGAGGGTGAATCTGGACTCGTTTTAATAGTGAAACTGCATTAGCTTTTATACCTTTTTCAGGTTACATTCAGGTTGCCTAAACAACCAGCTTAGTCTTGTGGCTTTGGCAAGCCATATGTTACTCCCCTATTTCTATAAAGAATGGTACAATGCTTAGTATCGTCCTGTTCTCAGGGGAGGTCATACCCAGAATTGTTTTAGACTTTTGCTGAGGGCTATTTCTACCATTAATCTTCTATGGGGGGCATACCGATCTTTGCCTAGTCGTGGACCACTGCTCATCTAGGTCTGGTACAGTTTAACTATTAATCTTTCTTTGTTTCAATATGTCAACTTGTACCAGGGAGGCCTCAATCTCTGCATAGTTTCTATGAGGGGCAAGTCATAACATGACTTCTTTTGTCCGTCTATGCTGACCCACCTTCCCCACTTTCATAATGTAACTTTCAAATATGCTCCTGTGTAAGGGAGAGGGGGTGCTTCTGACTCTCCATTTTCACCAGGCACTGCCAAAGCACTATTAATCAATTGTGACAGTATAATTATTTGTAACAATAATGGGGGGAGAATGCGTCGTCCCACTCTCGTCCTTTCTGCCCAGCTTCCCTGAAGTCTGAATGCAGGTCCAGAGGAGATGACCCTGTCAGGCTCGTGACGGGGGGGCACCGCAGCACCACAGCTCACAAAGCAAGTGAAGGAGGCCAGGTGTTTGCTTTTAATGAAATGCTGTGATAATGGCAGAACATGGAACACCTGAGCAAGAGTGGCCACACATAAAACCGCATCTCCGTACTTGCTCCCTGAGGGGACGGCTGCCTGAGTGACGCAGGCTAAGTAACCAAAAAGTTGCTTTATATGGGAGTTCTAAGTCCCATGGGTTTGTTAAAACACCATGGGGCACGACAGAAAGGACCCTTAGGTCATGTTTCAAGGAAGGATGAGAATAGGAGGGAAGAAATTGAGAGGCTCCAAAGAATTTCCATTTATTGTCAAGTAAGACCTCAGTGTTTGAAATAAACTCAGTTCTGACAAGCTGCATGTTTCATCCCTCAAGACAGGCCCAAGGGGATGTGGGCAAGGGGTGGGGGGCTGGAAAAGCAGCCCCAGGAATGTGAGCAGCTCCCCAGCAACTCCTTGGTGGACCCAAGGTTTGAGCTGGCTCTTCTGGACATGCTGGAAACTTCCCCAACACACAAAATCCTTTTGCATGACTCCATTTACTCTTTCTAACCAACCTGTGAGCTAATCAATAACCCACTGGAGTAGGGGGAATGATACAAACACAAGACCTCATACTAAAGTCATCCAGCATGGACCAAGTGGTGGCAGACACAGTTGAGTGCACATGCTACCATGTACAAGGACCCAGGTTCAAGACTCCAGTCCCCACTTGTTGTTTTTGACGGGCTATGTTGTTTTCGCCGGGCTGGCTTCATGGGTGGGTAACAGATGACCAGGGACTCATGGTTGAGCTGTACGCAGTATCTCTTTATTCATGCAGGACGTAGAACAATCTAAGCCGAGCTAAGCTAAACTACTAAAACAAACAATGTTGTCTTTATATATACTTCCCAAGTAGGGCGTGAACAGGATGTGACATAGAGAGGGTGGAGAGAAAAGTGACTGGTGAAAATCAGAGTGTGACAAGGAGAGGGGGCGGAGCAAAAACATATCATGAAACAGTGGGGATTGAACCAATGCCCTGGAGGGAGGGTGGTGCTTGTTAACAGTGGTTATGTAAATAAAATGAAGTGGTTATGTAAATAGAATAGTGTTAAGCAGGGGGTATTAAACCAATGAAACAGAAGGGGTCTCATGCATACCAACACCCACTTGCAGAAGGGAAGCTCCATGAGTGAAGCAGTGCTGCAGGTATCTCTTTCTCTCCCCCTCCCTATCACCCTCCCTGTTTCTCTCTGTCCTGTAAAATTAAGGCATCCAACCTGGACTTCACCTGATCCACCTACTCTGCACCTCCATTTCTTCCCCAGTCTTGCTTCTCAAAGGCCAGATTAGGTGCACCATGAAGCAGAAAGAGCTTAGCCCTAACAAAGCACAGGACTCTTGGGTTAGTCCACAAGACCCCACACCTCATTTCCAGGTGGCCAGAAACTACATTTGGCCTTTCCCAAGTGACTCCTTAACAGCCTGGGGAGGGCTCTAAGCCAGAATCAGTCCCAGAGCATGAATCCAGCCTGAGATCCCAGCCCCCCCCCCCCATAATGCAAGGCACAGCCTCTTTTGGATGGGCCTCTGATGGTGGTGTCATACTATCCACATACTGTGGAGGGAGTCCGCGTGTCCAAGAAAGAAACACAAAGGGGCAATGGCATTCCAGAAATAAAGGATTCCAGAACATGACCTCTGAGTTACCAGCTGAGAAGTGAGGCGGTTTGGGGGTGGCAAGAGAAACAGCATGTGGGTTTGCACAGGTGTTATAACCTTAGGTAGAGAAATCCTTCCTAAGGATCAGGGGCTTGTAAATGTGTAGCCTCATCAGTATTCTCAGGAGAGTCTGGAACTCCTTAGAAGAACTTCTATTTCATGGCTTGGGGCTCATGAGATAGACAAAACTGCTGTTCACTGATCCAAAATAGTTTCCTTTCAGTCCTTTCAGCCGTCTAGACAAACCACCACCAGATAATCACTGAGATGAGAGTCAGAATGCCCCCCTCATCTCCATTTCCAGAATCTATCCTGGCCAATCCCCCTCCTCAAACCATCCTAAGTAAAAATACATATAAACTGAATCCAGATAGACTGACCTTAAATCTCAGGACAGACTCCTTTTCCAGTCCCTGAGACAAATCTGGTGCTTAGAATCCTTGAACTCCTGTTAGGAAGGATGGCACCACCAGACCGGGTTGAGAAAGAGCAAAAGGTGAAGCCAGCCAGAGAAAATGAGATGCAACACATTAGCAGCTGTGCCAGCAATAACTGTCTCCATTCCTTTCACTCTCATGAGCAGTTGCTGCCCTGATGGGAACTAGGACATAGGGGAAGAGGTAACACCTCATACAATTAATGAGCTTCACACAGGTCGCGAATGTTCATATCAAGCTGACACATCACATCTGGTTCTGCTCCTCGCATTCATTTCTAGGTCCCAGATGGTAGTAATACTAGGTGATATGCCAACTACATGAGCTTGTGTAGAGACTGGCTTGTCTGTTTTCTCATCAGTTTGTCAATACATCACTGAGCAATTTCATGGGGCCTAGATGACTAGAAAGGTTAAGGTTACACTCTGTGAAGCAAACTATAGTCTATCCAGGCTGGGAGTATAGATCGACCAGTCAACGCCCATGTTGCGGGGAAGCAATTACAGTAGCCAGAACTTCCACCTCTGCACCCCATAATGACCTTGGGTCCATACTCCCAGAGGGTTAAACAGGAAAGCTATCAAGGGAGGGGATGGGGTACGGAGTTCTGGTGCTGGGAATTGTGTGGAGTTGTACCCCTCTTATCCTATGGTTTTGTCAGTGTTTCCTTTTTATATAAATAATAATAAAACTAGTCTGTCTCCTGAACACACCCAACAAAAGAATTTGTATTAATTCCCCAATAAAGGGGTAAAAAAAGAATCTGCATTCACTCTAAGTTCACATCTAACAAAAATACTCAGAAGGAAGTTAAAAAATAGTTGGTGCAGAGTTCTGAGCAGTCTATCAGAAAGTGACAGTAGCACAGTACCACCTGAATAGTAGCAGTACTGCTTTGTCTCAGGCATGGACCTTATTTATACCACTCAGTCCTATTTTTGTCTCTTCTGCTTCATATAATCAATGAACTGATTCCAGTACAAAAATGTTATGAAGCTGGCAGTGATGTACCAGGTTAAACACAGATGATCAAGCCCCTGCCACGGGAAAATGCTTCACAACCAGTGAAGTAATGCTGCAAGTATCTCTCTTTCTCCCTACCTCACTCTTCTCAGTTTATCTGTCCAATAAAATGTTTAGCTATTGGGGGCCGAGCGGTAGGGCAGCAGGTTAAGCACACATGGCGCCAAACGCAAGGACCGGTGTAAGAATCCAGGTTCGAGTCCCAGGCTCCCCACCTGCAGGGATCACTTCACAAGTAGTGAAGCAGGTCTGCAGGTGTCTATCCTTCTCTCCTCCCTGTCTTCCTCTCCTGTCTTGATTTCTCTCTGTCCTATCCAACAATGACAGCAGTAACAACAACAACAACGACGATAAAAAAACAAGGGCAACAAAAGGAAAAAAAATGGCCTCCAGGAGCAGCGGATTTGCAGGCACTGAACCCCAGCAATAACTCTGGAAGCAAAAAAAAAAAAAACTTATTAAAAAAACTTATTAAAAATGTTTAGCTATTAAATGCTTTTAAGGAATATTAACAATATTGGAATATTAACAATATTGAAATCATGACTTCTTTTTTTAATTTTTTTTATATTTATTTTCCCTTTTGTTGCCCTTGTTGTTTATTATTGTTCTGGTTATTGATGTCGTTATTGTTGGATAGGACAGAGAGAAGTGGAGAGAGGAGGGGAAGACAAAGAAGGGGAGAGAAAGATAGATACCTGTAGACCTGCTTCAATGCCTGTGAAGCGACTCCCCTGCAGGCGGGGAGCCGGGGGTTCGAACCGGGATCCTTGCGCTGGTCCTTGCGCTTTGCGCCACATGCGCTTAACCCGCTGCGCCACCGCCCGACTCCCTGCTCATGATTTCTTAAGTAAAAAAAAATTAAGATACAAAACACTGTAATTAAATTCACTTAAAAATCAAAATACAGGGAGCCGGCAGTAGCGCAGCGCAGCGGGTTGAGCAGAAGTGGCACAAAGTGCAAGGACCGGCGGCATAAGGATCCCGGTTCAAGCTCCTAGCTCAAGCCCCCAGCTCTCCACCTGTAGGGGGGTCGCTTAACAGGCAGTGAAGCAGGTCTGCAGGTGTCTATCTTTCTCTTTTCCCCTCTCTGGCTTCCCCTCCTCTCTCCATTTCTCTGTTCTATCCAACAACGACATCAATAATAACTACAACAATAAAACAAGAGCAACAAAAGGGAATAAATATTTTAAAAAATTAAAAATACAGGGGTCAGGTGGTCATGCACCTAGTTGACTGCAAACATTACAATGCATAAGAACCCAGGTTCAAGCCCCAAGTTGCCCCCTGCAGGGGGAAAGCTTCACAAGTGAAGTGGTGCTAGAGGGATCTCTTCCTCCCTATCTCTCCCTTCTCTCTCAATTTCTGTCTCTATCCAAATAAATAAAATAAAAATACTTTTAAAATAAGAAATAAATAAAAATCAATGTACACAAACATATCTTGTGGGGAAGTGTCTAGGGAAGATATCTCAGCATGCCAGGCCCATGCTTGAGATGGCTAACAAGGATCTATACCTTCTCAAACACTAGTAGGTGTCAATGGAAGCCAAAGCACCACACTATAGCCTACTTGACACCCGATGTGAATGAGAGGATACCAGACTTGCATCACTGCAGCCATAAATCTGCTGAGATTCCACTAGGAGTGGTAGTTAGAAGAGACCAGACAACATACTCTATGCTACACCTGAGGAAGATGGGTCCTGAAATTGGGGCAGCTTGGAATGTTGCTACTCATGACCACAGAATGTGAGCTCAGATCTACAGGGATGCAGAGGTCACGTAAGCTTCTAAGCTTGAATATGGACCCCAGGTCACATCAAATTGATGGGGTTTACACCTGAGGAAGATGGGTCCTGAAATTGGGGCAGCTTGGAATGTTCCTACTCATGACCACAGAATGTGAGCTCAGATCTACAGGGATGCAGAGGTCACGTAAGCTTCTAAGCTTGAATATGGACCCCAGGTCACATCAAATTGATGGGGTTTACAGTCAACAATATTTATACACCTTTCCCATATTTGGGAGCTACTCTCCCCTGATGCAGCTTTCTGGTCCTTTTCCAAGCCATGACATCATCTCCCCAGACAATAACTAGGATCCACTTGCAAATCAGATTTCAGGCTCAGGGAAAAAAAAGAAGAAAAAAAAAAAACTAGTATAGCCACAGGCCCTTTGGAATATAACTAAAATATGCCTACTAGCTATCTACAAAATGGAGATTACCCCCCCCCCCAACTCTTCATCTGCACTATTCCAGCCTTTAGGTTCTTTAGTCAACAACTTGTTTGGCTTTGTATGTTAACTCTCTTTTCAGCCACCAAGTTCCAGATGCTAGCTAGCGTGATGTCAACCAGACTTCCCTGAACAGACAGCCCCACCAATGTGTCCTGGAGCTCTGATTCCTCAGAAGCCCGACCCACTAGGGAAAGAGAGAGTCAGGCTGGGAGTATGGATCAACCAGTCAACGCCCATGTTCAGCAGGGAAGCAATTACAGAAGCCAGACCTTCCACCTTCTGCATCCCACAATGACCTTGGGTCCATACTCCCAGACAGTTAAAGAATAGGAAAGCTATCAGTGGAGGGGATGGGATATGAAGTTCTGGTGGTGGGAACTGTGTGGAGTTGTATCCCTCTTATCCTATGGTTTTGTCAGTGTTTCCTTTTTATAAATAAAAAGAGAAGAGAAACCTTGGAATCTAGTATGCCATCTAGAGAATGGAAGGTCTTGCTACCCTTTATTGGTGGTGCAGCCTTTCTGCAGATACCCCTTCTCCATTTTGTTCTTTTTTTTTGCCTCCAGGGTTATCGCTGGGACTCGGTGCCTGAACTACAAATCCACTGCTCCTGAAGGCCATTTTTTCCCATTTTTGTTGCCCTTGTTGTTATTGTCATTATTGCTATAGCTGTTGTTGCTGGGTAGAACAGAGAGAAAACGAGAGAGGAGGGGAAGACAGAAGGGGAGAGAAAGACACCTGCAGCCCTGCTTCACCGCTTGTGAGGCTACTCCCCTGTAGGTGGGAAGCTGGGGGCTCGAAGCAAGATCCTTACACCGGTAATTGCGCTTCACGCCATGAGTGCTTAACCTGCCGTGCTACTGCCTGGCCCCTTTGTTCCTCTTTTAATGAACTGTTATGATTTTTACTGATTAAGCTTTTTGGAATTCCTTTGACGTATCTTATAAGTGATATAAAAAGCGGGGGACTTAGTTGTACTACTAGCAATCCTTTTTTTTTTTTTTCATTCTTTTTTTAAAATTTTTTTCTATTTTCCCTTTTGTTGCTATTGTTGTTTAACATTGTTGTGGTTATTGATGTCACTGTTGTTGGATAGGAGAGAGAAATGGAGACAGGAGGGGAAGGCAGAGAGGGGGAAAGACAGACACCGGCAGACCTGCTTCACCACTTGTGAAGCGACTCCCCTGCAGGTAGAGAGCCAGGGGCTTGAACCGGGATCTTTACACCGGTCCTTGTGCTTTGTGTCACATGCGCTTAACCCAATGCACTACCACCCAACTCCCTACTAGGAATCATTCTATAGGGAAGTAAGTGATATGAGCTCTATCAGGCCTCTTTACTAGACTTGAGTCTTTGGGTAGTCGATTATTTGTTGTTCCTGGATTAGAGACCTTAAGTCACAGATGGGCAGTATCTGAGTTATATATCTACTTGTAGGCCAAGAAGCTCAGGTGCCTCTGTAAGAATACAGCAGCACTTTTAATCAACATATAGTCTGATGAAGTCTGAAGACCGATCTGCTATAGCACGGCAACACAGGTGGTAAAGACTGCCTTCAGGAAGCACACAAAAGCCTCAGCTCCATTAAGATGGAGGGGTCTGGGGCTGGGTGGTCACGCACTTGGTTGAGTGCACACGTTACAAGGCACAAGGACCCAGGTTCAAGCCCCCAGTCCCCACCTGCAGGAGGACAGCTTCATAAGTGGTGAAACAGTGCTGCAGGTGTCTGTCTCCTCTATCTCCCCCTTCCCTCTTGATTTCTGGCTGTCTCTATCCAATAAATAATTTAAAAAAACAAAAAGAGGTGGAGGAACCTTCAATAACGGGCAACAGAGAAGTCAGGTTGTAAGAGTTTGTTGATTTAGGTTCTGTACTTCACATTACAATCCCACTTCACTATAGTTTTCAACTTCAGCACATAGCAGAAATTGGACTCAAGGAGACTTTAGAAATGACTTCCACTAAAAACAAAAGCCACCTTCTGCATTCCACAATGACCTTGGGCCCATACTCCCAGAGGGTTAAAGAATAGGAAAGCTATTAAGGGAGAGGGTGGGATATGGAGTTCTGGTGGTGGCAATTGTGTGGAGTTGTACCCCTCTTATCCTATGGTTTCGTCAATGTTTCCTTTTTATAAATAAAGGGGAAAATGAAAAGAAAAAATAAAAGCAAGTAAATCAGTTTACCTTCCTGCCAGACTTAACAGTACTTTTTTTTTTTACCACCACCCAGATAAAAGGCCCAATACCATCATTACAATAAAACAGGCTTATAAAATCGTGGACTTATTCTTTGCTGTTTATTTTTATTATTCAAAATATTAAATAATACAGTTTCAAAAATGAAAAAAAAAAAAACACAGTGAAATAGTTCAGGTGTATTTCCACATGTTTCCTCTACTTGTTAGGGCAGTAAACTGTCCACTCAAGGGAAAAGATGAACTGACCTGCTTTTTTCATCTCTACACAAAGCACATGGCCATGGTTAACCCAGGCTTTGTATGTGGGCATTTAACTTATTCTAGGAGTCATGTTTTCTAAAAAGTTGTAGTGACACTTGTAAGTCAACCATGGTTCAAATCACATATTTACATCTTGATCGGTTCTTTATGAGAGAGAGACAGACTTAAATGAAATACAGGGAATAACTTCCAGTTGGTACCCAAAAAATAAGGCAAAATAAAACAAGTACCAAAAGAAAAAAAGAAATCAGTGTACCTATATATTCTTTATGTACACAAACAACTTCACCCAGGTAAAATTCTAATTTGAAAGACCTAGATGTATTATTTAAATGATAATCAGCCCTAAGATTTATTCAGATTTACTAAGAAAATAAAAAACAAAGTGAACAAATCTGATATCATTTTAAACTCTACCCCTTGCTTGAAAGCTTGGAGGAACCAGTGCTATAACCAATTGCTCACTAAAAGCAACTGTATGTTTAACAGCTTACCACAACTGCTACTTTTATATTCAGTTCAGTAATTCAAACCAAAAAATGATCTGTCTAACCATTTGCCTATGTTTGTTTTAAATTGCAGAATCTCTACTGCCAGAATTTCTAGACATATTTACTGCATTACCTAAAATTGTGGTCATAATTAGCAATTTTATAATCTTACATTTAAATTATCCAAAAATATCCAAAGCAATTTCCCTGGAAGAAAAAAATATTATATGCAAAGCATTATTACAAACATCCTTATACATCACAGTTAGGGAGAACAAATAAATGTGTTGTTAAAACTAGTATTTGAATGGCAGAACAAGAATCTAAGTCAGCAGTACTAGATATGTTAAAATTTAGTTACAAGTCTGAGATCTTCTAGAAGTACAGTCACAAAGACTTCCAGAAGAAGTGCAATAAAGAAATCAAAAACAATAAAGACTAGCAGGTAATGCTTAGCTCCACATTTTGGAAACCTGATTGAATTCAGCTTTAAAAATGTAGATAAAAAATTATATATTCCTTTTGACACTGAGTTTCCAAAGCACCAAGGCAAAATAAAGAGAGACCCACCTCTCATTTAAGTACCAATTGCCTATGGCAATCATCTATTCAATAACATATAAAAAGTCAAGCAGATAAAATTATATAATAAGCAAACTCAAATCACAGTGCTTTAAAAAATATAATCATTGGTAATCTTCAGAGAAGGCATTGCCTCATTAACATTCTGGTCCAGACGATGATATTCAACTGTTTTAGAACAAAGACCATCACGCCATTTTCTGCTTTGAACCAGAAGGAAAATCTGGAACAGAATGAAATAATTTAGACATGCAGAAGCGAAGATGGAGGATATGCTAAAAACTTTGATAACAAGCAAAATATCTTTCTCCCAAATACTAATATCAATTATAAACACTTTCCATCTGTAAACAAGGTTAGACAATACTTCTCAAGTTGTACTATATATTCACTGTTAAGACTGATCTCTTGGCTTCTGGATTTAGAGATTAGCAGACTGAAGAAGAACCCAGGAACCTCCGTATTTACCAAGACCCTTTCCTGTCTATAAAAGAAATAGCCTAACACTAAAAATGGGGGACAGTGTAACTTGCATTCAAAATTTGCCTACCTACAAATATTGACAAGGCAGTGACAGACCACTAAACCATACACAATCTAAAGGGCTGATTTATTTGTTTGCCTGTTTTCTAACTCTAATCCACTAACAAGATATTGGAATCATTGATTCTCAAAGCTGGGAGGCATTTTGAAATTATTTGTCCAGTTTTGTCATGTCTCAGATGAGAATATCAAGTCCCCTAAGAAGGCAACATTTGCCAGGAATCAAAGAAAGTTACAATAAGATCCAAGAACTAAGAATTCCTGACTAAGAAAAGGGAATGGGAGTCAGGCGGTAGCACAGTGGGTTAAGCGCAGGTGGTGCAAAGCGCAATAACTGGCATAAGGATCCCGGTTTGAGCCCCCGGCTCTCCATCTGCAGGGGAGTCGCTTCACAAGCGGTGAAGCAGGTCTGCAGGTGTCTGTCTGATTAGTTTCCTCTGGGACTACAAAGTATAGAGCTGTGCCTAACACTGCATGGAAAAAAGACCAAAGGAGGCTGCAGAGAAGAAAAAGATATCTGAGAAAAAAAGTGAAGAGACAAAAAATATATATATGACCCAGGAATAAATTCAGGCTAAAATAAACACAAATAAAAATTTAAATCACTGGGTTTTTTGGGCTTCTCATTTAAAAGTTTGACTTGAGGTGGGGAAGATAGCATAATGGTCATACAAAAAGATGCCCATGCCTGAGGCACCACCAATCCCTCACATTACTAGAAGTCAGAGCTGACTAGTGCCCTGGCAAAAAAATTTAAAAAATAATAAATAATAAATAATAAGTTTGACTTGTTTTGGGGGGGCCAAGCGGTGGCATGCCAGGTAAAGCCAACATATTATTGTCTCTATCTCTATTCCAAAAAAAAGTTTGACTTTTTTTTGAAATATATGTAAACAGTCTATAACTTGCTAAAACACATCATAGATTTAAAAACTAATCAAGACATATCAATATTTTACCATCAAATTAAACTTAGCTGAATAAGAAGCAAAAAAAAAATCTGAATCACCAAAAGTATTAATAAGTAATATGACTGAGATAATAAAAGGTAAAGAGAAGGGTTGAAAAACTCCAAACGTACCTTTCTTTTGTTATGATATGTAATGTAAACAACAGCAATACAAAAAGCAAAAATAATAAGATGAAAAAAGAAATGGCTGTCTTCCTCTTCTATGTTTGAAGATGGGGTCTTAAAAGATCTCCCGGACTGCTCAGTTTCCTTATTGTCTCTGTTTTCTTCCAAGTCCTCATCATCCCTGGCACTGGGGGTCCAGTCATATTCTGACTCTTCATAACCTCCATTGTCCAGAGTATCTTTGGCAGTGGATGGAGAACTGTTTAGCACGAAAAGCCCCTCTTCCTCCATGCTAGGATCTTCACTGTTACCCGCTTCCTCTTGGGACAGAGATGAAGTGGAGGGGTGAGGGGCCACAGATGCACCTCCACTTTTCTCTGTACTGGTTGTGGGAGGAAAAGGGGTGCTAACATGGGAAGTAAAAGATTTGGTTTGACTTTCATGTGTTGAAGTACTCCTATTTGTAGCAGAATTCTCTAAATTCAGTGTAGTTCCATTTGGCAAATTATTCTCTGATAAAGCTGAAATAAGTGAATAAGGAATATTATATTAAACATTAAATTTCAATCTCCAACTCTCACCCAGCTAGCAGCATATATTGCACAAAGTTTTCACTAGGGTCTCTGCTAAATTCTATAACTTCTTTTTGAGTCTTATTTAACAAGTCTAAGTAGTCAATAATGAGTTACATTTCTTCCTCAATTACTCATCAACTAACAATTGCCTTTCCAGTAGATATGTGTGCGGGCATGCGGGCATGTTTTAAGCTGTTATTCTCCTGGCAGTGAGAAAGAATTTCTTCTAGATCATTCTCCCCTTTCCTTCCCTCAATGTCCCCAACTTTGATTTCCCTGTCATCAACTTCCACCCCCTAACACTCATCCATCAACTTGTAGATCAGGAATCATGATCCTCAGTGATTATAGCTTCTGGCTCTAGTATTCATTCAAATCTGAGTTTATTTCAAAATCCTTGACCTTCTCTCTTCTGACGAGCCAGCCGTGGAGGTGGTGCAAGGGCTTTGGACATAAAAGCATGAAGTTTCAAGTTCAATCCTGGCACCACATGTCCCCAAGTGGTGCCCTTGTTCTCTAGCCTCTCACTCATTAGTTAAAATAATAATAATGATAATAATAATAAAAGAAGCTAGCAACATGAGGTGTAGGCAAAAGGGCCTTAGAGCAGCTACTCTAGTCAAAAATCAGGAAAGAGGTTGCCTAGCAATGAACATTCAGACAATGACTACTCTTAACTCTGGGCAAATACTCCACTCACTTCTATACCAACCGAAGTCAAGTGGAGATCTCAGATATATATATATTCATTCTTCTGGGAGCAGTGGAATTATACAAGCACAAAGCCACAGTGAAGCCCTGGCAGTTTAGGGGAAAAAAAGGGGGGAGGGCTGGGCAATGGCACACCTGGTTGGACACACAATGTCAGCATGTACAAGGACTGGGTTTAAGCCTCTGGTCCCCAAATACAGAGGTAAAACTTCACAAGCTGTGATGCAGTGCTGCAGGTCTGTTTGTGTGTGTCTCTCTCTCCCTTTTTCTTTCTCCATCTCTGTCCTATCAGATTAAATAGTTAAAAAAAAGTATTAAAAAAAAAAGGAGGGGTGGGAAAGACAGCATAATGATTATTCAAAAAGACTTTCATGCCTGACGCTGCAAGATCCCAGGTTCACTCCAGCATCACCATAAGCCAAAGCTGAGCAATGCTTTGGTCTCTCTGTATCTCTCTATATCTCTCTCAACTAAAACAAATAAAATACATATTTTAAAATATTTTTAAATATTTATTTATGTATTTATTCCATTTTGTTGGCCTTGTTGTTTTATTGTTGTTGTTACTGATGGGGAGATAGCATTAATGGTTATGCAAACAGACTTATCATGCCTGATGCTCCCAGGTCCCAAGTTCAATTCTTCCACACCACCATAAATCAGAACTGAGTAATTGTCTGGTTAAAAAAAATGAAGTGAGTGTGAAGAATTGAATACAAACTTGTATCTAAGAATTGACTTCTGACTGTAAACCATTAATCCCCCAATAAAGAGATTAAAAAAAAAAGAAATGAATACTGATGTTGTCGTCGTTGGATAGGTCAGAGAGAGATATGGGGAGGAGAGGGGAAGACAGAGAGGGAGAGAGAAAGATAAGGCACCTGTAGACCTGCTTCACCACTTGTGAAGCGACTCTTCTGCAGGTGGGGAGCCGGGGACTCTAACCGGGATCCTTACTAGGGTCTTTGCACTTTGCGTCACCTGGGCTTAACCCACTGTACTACCGCCGGATTCCCTATTTTTAAATATTTTTTTAGAAACTGAGTACCTCAGCCATCTACCTGCTCTCGGGACAGCCCACCCATTTCTCACCAAATCTACCTGTCCAAAGCCATTCTCTCATGTCTCTGTAGCTCTTGCATTAAAATAAAACAAATAGAAATATTTTTTAAAAGAAAAAAAAATAATAAGGCTCAACCTAAGTGTCATACCTTATACAAAAATTTAATTAAAGGTAGTCACAAATGTAAATATAAGATTTCAAGTTATAAAACTCGACGTAAGACATAGTAGTAGTAAATCTTTAGAATCTAGGTCTAGGCAAACATTTTTTAGACTTGACACCAAAAACAATACATAAAATGAAAAAAAAAAATCATAAACTGGATTTTGTCAAAGTTAAAAACTTTTCCTCTGTTAAACTTCTTCCTGTGATATGGCTAGGAGAATAGCTCAGCTGGTAAAGCACTGAGCTTGCACACCCATGGTTCCTGGTATAATCTCTGCCACCCGTGTGTTGGAGTGATGCTCTGGCATCATTTCTCTTTTTCTCTCCTCTCTATCTCATATGAAATAAATTGAAAGACAAAGAGAGAGGAAGAGAGAGAGAGAAAGAGGGAAAGAGAAAGGAAGGGAAAAAGGCAGGCAGACAGGCTCTTTCCTGGGAGGATAAACAGAACAAATTTTAACCCAGTACTCAACAAAGTAGTGGCCAGGGAAGTCGCTCAGTTAGTAGAGTACAGGCCTTGCAGGTCTGATGCTCCCAATGTGGTCTCTAGTGCTTCATGTACTGGAGTGCTGGAGTAGTGCTCTGGCATCTCTCTCTCTCTCTCTCCCTTCTCCACTACCTAAAACACACACAAATTATTTTTTAAAATCATTTTTTAAAAAAACTTACAGTACTTTAATTAAAACATGAACAAGGGAGTTGGTGGTAGCGCAACAGGTTAAGCGTACATGGGGCAAAGCGCAAGGACAGGAATAAGGATCCTGGTTCGGGCCCCCAATTCCCAACCTGCAGGAGGGTCGCTTCACAAGCAGGTCTGCAGGTGTCTACTATCTTTCTCTCCCCCTCTCTCTATTTCTCTCTGTCCTATCCAACAACTACAACACCAATAACAACAATAATAATAACTACAACAATAAAACAATAAGGGCAACAAAAGGAAATAAATATTAAAAAAAAAAAAAAAAACATGAACAAAAGGAGAAAACAGTTCATCCACATAGTGCACTGCTTTGCCATTTTTACCATCCAGATTTGAGCCTGGCCCCCCGCTGCATTAAAGGAAGCTTCTGTGCCGTGGTCACTTCTCTCCCTCTCCCTCTGTGTGTGTGTGTGCCTTCTATCTTTATCCAAAAAGAATATGAACAAATGAACAAAAGGCACAAAGAGGCATTTACCAAAGAGAACTAGACATGTGGCAAATAAACACATGAAAATATACTAGCCCTTAGAGAAACACAAATATAAATCCACATGAGATAGAACCACTCACCAATCAGAATGGCTAAAATAAAAAATAACAATAGCACCAAATGTTGGCTGGGGTTCAGAGAAACTAGATCAGTCATATGTTGCTGGCTGTAATGTAAAATAGGGCAATTATGCCACAAAACAGTTCGGCAGCTTCTTAAAAAAAAAAAAACTAAACATACAATTGCCATATGACCCAGTAATCATACTTCAGGGCATTTATCCCAGAAAAACGAAAACTTATGTTCACAAAGAAAACCTGCATATTACTGTTTACAGCAGCTTTAGTCATAATAGCCAAAAACTGGAAACAGCCCAGATGTCCTTCAACAGATGGCTTAATAAAATATAGTATGTCAGTACTAGGAAATACTTAGTAATACAAGTAACAAACTAGTGGCACATGAAACAGCTGGCATGAGTCTCCAAAAAATTATGCTAGGTGAAAATGGTCAATTCCCAAAAAGGTATGTACCATATGATTTCATTTATATCACACTTTCAAATAAAAATTTATAGATATAAAAAAACAAGTTAGGGTGGGTAAGATAACATAGTAGTTCTATAAAATGTCTTTTCATGCTTGAAGCACCAAAGTTCCCAGGTTCAATCCCAACCAGCATCACCCTACGCCTGAACTTGGCAGTGTTGGAAACACACACACACACACACACAAAACAATGAGTGGGGCTGAGGAGACAGCATAATGGTTATTCAAAAGACTCTCATGCCTGATGTTCCAAGGCGCACTTGGTTGAGCACACAGGCTGCAGTACTCAAGGACTTAGGTTCAGGCCCTCAAGGAGCTTCTTCAGAGGGAAAGCTTCATAAGTAAAGCAGTGGTGCAGGGGTCTCTTTTTCACTCCCTCTATCTCTCCCTTCCCTCTCAATTTCTTCTGTCTATATCCAAACAAGAAAGTAATTTAAAAAAAAAAAAAATGGCTGCTAGGAACAGTGGGTTCATCATGTAGGTACCAAGCCCCAGCAATAACCCTGGTGACAATTAAAAAAGAAAGAGCCTGACATCTGATATGCAGGTGGACCTCCCCAGACAATAACTTCGGTCCACCTGCATATCAGATGTCAGGCTCTGAAGAAAAAGAACACTAGCATAACTAAAATAGGCCTACTAACTATCTACAAAACAGAGTCCAAATCTTCATCTGCACTATTCCAGCCTTTAGGTTCATGATTAGTCAACAATTTGTTTGGCTTTGTATGTTAACTCTTCTTTCAGCCACCAGGTTCCAGATGCTACCGTGATGCCAACCGGACTTCCCTGGGCAGACGACCCCACCAATGTGTCCTGGCTTCCCCAGAGCCCTGCCCCACTAGGGAAAGAGTGAGACAGGCTGGGAGTATGGATCCACCTGCCAATGCCCATGTTCAGCAGGGAAGCAATTACAGAAGCCAGACCTTCCACCTTCTGCACCCCATAATTTCCCTTGGTCCATGCTCCCAGAGGGATAAAGAATAGGAAAGCTCTCAGGGGAGGGGGGTAGATAGAGTTCTGGTGGTAGGAATGTCAAGCTGTACTGTACCCCTCTTATCCTGGTTTTTGTCAGTGTTTCTTTTTTATAAATAAAAATTAAGAAGAAAGAAAGAAAGGCAGGAAGGAAGGAAGGAAGGAAGGAAGGAAGGAAGGAAAATTGTCTGTTACTAAGACTTTAAGAGAGATGGAAATAAAAAGCAGGGAGTAACTGTAAAAAGTGAACCCCAAAACTCCTGACTATGATGGGAATGGCCTATATCGTGACTGTATCTGTATCAATGTCAGTTTCCTGGTTGTAATTTTGCATTACTTTTGAAAAATGTATCTGTGGAGGTAACTGAGTTAAGGATACACAGGACCTCTGAATTACTTCCTATAACTACAAATTAAACTAGAAATATTTTTATAATGAACAGATTAACTTAATGAAAAGTACTTTTACTTCTCACTCCAAGATTGTTCTATGTACAATCTCCTTTCCAGTTAAACGCAATTCCATTTTCCTAATTACTCAAGCAAAAATTTGAGTCCTGGGCGGAGGGTAGGTAACATAATGGTTATACAAGCAGACTCTCATGCCTGAGGCTCCAAAGTCCCAGGTTCAATCCCCCATACCACCATAAACCAGAGCTGAGCAGTGCTCTGATAAATTTTTAAAAATTAACAGTAAAAAAAAAAAAAATTGAGTCCTAATTTTCTTTTTTTAGAAAGTTTACTTTAAGTTTTTTCATTTGATAGGACAGAAATTGAGAGGGAAGGGGGAAACAGGAAGAGAGTGAGACAGAGACACCTGCAGCACAGCTTCACTGTTTGTAAAGCATTCCCCCTGAGGGTAGAACTAGGTAGGCTTGAACCTGGGTCCTTGACATGCACTTTATCAGGTGAGGTGTGCCACCACCTGGTCCTCCTTGATAATCATTTCCTAATACCCCATAAATAATGTGTAACACTGCCTTCAAAATATATGTGGAATCTGGATTTTTTAAAAAATATTTTATTTTATTAATGAGAGAGGAGAGAAAGAGAAGCAGACATCACTCTAGTATATGGACTGCCGGAAATTGACATCAGGGCCTCAAGCTAAAGAGTCTGACACTTAACCACTGCACCATCCCCCGCACTGTGGAATTTGAAGAATCTTTTTACCCCTTTATTGCTACTGTCCAAGGCACCATCATGTTACCTGGATTATAAAGTTGCCTGACCTGCATGTTTCTACTCTAACCACTACTGTCCAATCAACACAGCAGTCAGAATTCTCAGCCCAGAATGCAGAGGACCCTAAGAACTAATTCAAACACTGGATTAAGAAACATGGCTTGGGTCAGAAGATAGCTCTATGTGGTAGAGCACAGAATATGTATTCCTGAGACCTCAGAGATTCCTGGTTCAATCCCAGGAACCACCATAAGTAAGCCAGAGCTGAGTTGTGCTCTGACCTCTCTCATAATACAAATTAATCTTTTTGATGTTGCTGCCCTCAGGGATTCACCATTCCAGTCAACTTTTTCAAACAGAAACAGAAACAGAGAGAGAAGAGAGTCACAATGGTGCCAAAGTTTTCCCCAGTGTCATGGGGTCATGGATTAGGATCTGGGCCATGCACACAACACTGAAGGCACACTCCCAGGTGAGCTAGCTTGCTATCCCAATGCAAATAAATCTTAAAAAAAAAAAAAAGAGAGGGTTGGGAGACAGCATAATAATTATAGTTACGCAAACAACTTTCAGGCCTGAGGTTCCAAATTCCCAGGATGAATAACCTGCACCACCATAAACCAGAGCATATATATAATTTGGGGGGAAAGTGTGATTGAAAATAATGCATCTTAATTTTTTATACCTTGTAAAAAAAAAAAAAAAAACATGTTAATTCTTAGATTAGGGGCCAGCAGATAACTCACCCAGTAGAACACACACATTACCATACTCAGGGACATGAGTTCGAGCCCCAGGCCACTACACTGGAGCACCTGTACAAGAGAAGCTTCACAAACAGTGCAGTAGAGCTGCAGGTGTTTCTCCAATTCCAATCTCAATCTCTCTCTCTCTTTAATCCCCCTCACCCTTGCCTTCACCAAAGGGAGCAATGGAGTCATGCAGAGGACCAAACCATAGCAATAACCTTGGTGGCAAAAATATATAAATAAATAAATGAACAAGGACCCAGGTTCAAGGCCCTGGTCCCCACCTACAGGGGGAAAGCTTTGTGAGTAGTGAAGCAGGCCTGCAGGTATCTCTTTTTTTCTCCCTCTCTATTTCCTCCTCCCCTCTCAATTTCTGTCTCAATCTAATAATAAATAAATAAAATAAAAACAAATAACTGAAAAATTCATAGTTACTAAGAATATATCCAAGCACAGAAAATTTAAGAAAACTTACATGGAACAAAATTTATTTAAGTCTAATTTGGTGACTTTCTAATTTTCAGTGATTATTGAAATTTGTAACTCACATCAGTCTATGTAAAATTTAATTTTCATATTATATACAAGGTACTTTGAAATCAGTCTATCATAAGACTTAGAAAAATGGGCTGGGGAAATAGATCGCTTGGATAGTGTGTTGCTTTGCCAAGGATGACACCCAGGTCTAAAACAGGTCCTGGATGCACTAAAACAACTTCCAATGCTGTGGGGTCAGTTTCATATTCTTTCTTTCTTTCTTTCTTTCTCTTTCTCTCTCTCCCTCTCTCTCTCTTTCTTTCTCTCTACCTCTCTATCTGTCTTAAAGAAAAAAAATGAAAGACTTACAAAAACCCATTACTCCAAAATTTACAAACACTACACTGTACTGCAGTAAAGTTGCATCCCTATCAAAAGTGCACATGCAGAGGCTGATAAAACACAGACACTACCAAGTGTGAGGACCTAGGTTCAAGCCCCAGTCCCCACCTGCAGGAAGGAAGCGGTGGAGCAGTGCTGCAGGTATCTTCCTTATACCCATTTTTCTGTCTCTATCATTTAAAATAAAAGCCACTGGAAGTGGTGTAGTCATCATGCAGGCCCCCAGTTCGTGCTAATCATGGTGACAATAAATAGATAGATAAATAAATAAATAAACAGTGATACACCTGGTTCAATACACAAACTACAGTGCCAAGGACCCCAGTTCAAGTCCCCAGTCCCCACCTACAGAAGGAAAGGTTCAGGAATGGTGAAGCAGTGTCGCTATCAGTGTCTGTCTCTATCTTTATTCAATAAATAAATAATAACATTTAAAAAATATTTTTAAAAAGTAAATAGTAAAGGCACATATGCTAGCTTTCATGTTCTTTCCTACAGGGATTAATTTATAACATTTTAATTGATTTACATAAGAACTTGATTTCAAATTTTCCCCTAATATGTCCCAGTATAGTTGGAGCTCCAGTATTTATAAGACTCTAACAAATAAACAGAGACAAAAGTAGTCTATATCTCCCACCTACTAACTAGCCCAACTAATTAGAGGTTTTTTTAACCACTTCTAGAGTAGAAAAGTTGTTTCTGAAATCACAGTAGAGTCAGTCACCAGCCATCTCTCTTAAGCATTCCAAAATTCTATTTTTTTCACAGATAATTCAATGGTCAAAATAATCATACTGTTTTAAGGAACTAAAATATCTGCATAAGCCAGGAAATCCTCACTAAAGTTTATCAATGATGAAAAGGACTGGAGAAAATGGACAGCTATCCTGAACCCACAGATTCACAAACCCTCCCTGAGAGAGTGGTACACTAGCCCAACCCTCAGTGCTTGTGGGGAACCTAAGTAAGTAACCACAGAGTCTTGGTAGAGAAATGTATGGCAGGGAAGCCCCTCTTGGCAAGAGAACACTATCCCATTCACGATGTTTTTCATATGAAAAAGTGGAAAAGAATTTGGGGGGAGGGGAAAAATAAAACTAAACAACTACTGAACAAGAACTTGGGGTTGGGAAGACAGCATAACAGTTATCCAAAAATGGTTGTGAGGCACCACAGGTTCCAGGTTCAACCCCTAGCACCACCATAAGCCAGAGCTGAGCCAGCGGGCTCCAGTTGGGGGGGGAGGGGGGCGGTTCTTAATAATAAAATTAAAAACAGTGATCTGGGAGGTGGCACGGTGGATAAAGCACTGGACTCTCAAGCATTAGGTCCTGAGTTCAATCCCCAGCAGCACATGTACCAGAGGGATGTCTGGTTGTTTCTCTCTCTCTTCCTATCTTTCTCATTAATGAATAAATTTTAAAAAATTTAAAACAACTTGAATTATTGCAAGTTCTTACAGTGGATTTGCCCTCCTCCCTATTGCCCCCTCTCCCAGTCTAAAAGTCCCTGGTTTACAAATTTCCCTTCTCAATAACGTCTTCAACATCTTGATTCACAGTGTGACATTTCTAAGAAACCCTTACTCAAAGAAATTCTAAGGCTCTGGTAAAAAATGCCTCCCCAGAGCCCTGCCCCACTAGGGAAAGACAGAGACAGGCTGGGAGTATGGATCCACCTGTCAACGCCCAAGTTCAGCGGGGAAGCAATTACAGACCTTCCACCTTCTG
Organism: Erinaceus europaeus; assembly: GCF_950295315.1. Classification (NCBI taxonomy): domain Eukaryota; kingdom Metazoa; phylum Chordata; class Mammalia; order Eulipotyphla; family Erinaceidae; genus Erinaceus; species Erinaceus europaeus. The sequence continues at coordinate 37,322,048 of NC_080163.1, forward strand.
CACCCCATAATGACCCTGGGCCCATACTCCCAGAGGGATAGAGAATCGGGAAGCTGGGAGTCGGGCGGTAACACAGCAGGTTAAGCGCACGTGGCGCAAAGCACAAGGACCCGGGGAAGAGTCCGGGTTTGAGCCCCGGCTCCCCACCTACAGGGGCGACGTTTCACAAGCGGTAAAACAGGTCTGCAGGTGTCTATCTTTCTCTCCCCGTTTTCCCCTTCTCTCTCCATTTCCCTCTGTCCTATCCAACAATAATGGCATCATCAACAACAATAATTACAATAATAAAATAACAAGGGCAACAAAAAGGAATAAATATACATATATATATATATATATATATATATATATAGAATAAGAAAGCTATCAGGGGAGGGGATGGGATACGGAGTTCTGGGGGTGTGAATTGTGTGAAAAAAGTAACCCTCTTATCCTATGGTCTTGTCAATATTTCCATTTTATTTTTAAAAAAAACCTTAAAAAAGGTCAGTGGCTGCAGTGTGCTCCTTAACCCAGGGACCCACAAAGACTCCTCTTGTCCTGTGAACTCCTCTCCTCCCTCCCAGCCCAGCAGGCCCCCACACACACTCCCAGCTTCTTGCTCGGCACTGGATTTAATCTGTTAGTTAACCTCTCACCTTCCTTTCAAGAGAGTCGGAGTGAGCAACCGACACAAAAGAAATCAACTAGCACAATGGTGGACCCGAAAAGCAAGAAGACCCGGGGCCACCTGGTTAAGCGCTCCCATTAGTGTGCAAGGACCCGGGTTCAAGCCCCTGGTCCCCATCACAGTGTTGGGAGCGCGGGGGGCGGTGAAGCAGGGCTGCAGGTGTCTCTCTTGCCTTTTTCCCTCTCTCTACCTCCATTTCTGGCTGTCTCTATCAAATAAATAAAAATAGTTTTTTTAAAAAAGCATGATGACCCTTGGTTGTCCTGCTCACAGGTCCTCTCGCTCGCTCTCTCTCTCTCACACACACACACACAGAGAGAGAGAGAGAAACAGAGTGTGAAGTCGCTTCCAGATGTGCGCAGGCCAGGACCCCCGAGGCAGTTCTCTATCCCTCTCTCATCCAGGAACAATCCCACCCCTACCGGCCTGCCTGGCCTGGGCCAAGCCCCCCACTCGACCCCCGAGTGTCCCCCCCACCTACACACCCGGGAACACACCCAGCACCTCACTCAGGTCTCGTCCAAGCCCCTCCTGACGCCCCCCGCGCCCGCCCCCGGCTGCTTTCCCCACGACTCGAGGCACCGCCGCCACAGTCGTCCCCAACCCGCCCCTTCCCTTCCCCCCCCTTCTCACAAGTCTCTACTTTTCGGGCCTCCTCAGCGACCCCCAGCTCCTGCAGACAGACGTCTTCCCGCAGCCCCCACCCCCCATCCGTTCGGAGTCCGCGGAGACCCTGCCGCGTCCAGGCAGCGGCCCCCCTGCCCGGCCTGGCCTGTCGCCCGCCCCTCGCAACCGCCTCGCCCCCTTTACCACTAGACACGGCGGACGCAAGCAGGAACGCCAGCACCAGCGGCCGCGTCAACCTCCCGGGTATCCGGAGGGCTAGTCCGGGAGGCAGCTTCTCTCGCACCGACCCCCTCATCCTCCTCAGGGCCGCAGCGGCCATAACGGACTTAACTAGCCGGCCTGCGCGGTGGCTAGATTCTGCGTCATGACGTCAGAGGTGCGTACGGAAGCACGGCTCTCGGGATAGGCGGCTTAGTGTGATGACGTTTCGTCCTCGCGCGCGCGCGGAACTGCAGAAAGCAAATCAGGAAGAAAGTAGTGGGAGTTGTGAAGAGCTCCGTGCCCCACCCACTCTAGCTCATCTGCGGCTTGTGCGAAGAGGCGGAGGGAGCTCTTCTCTGCCACCTTTATGATGGGGTGCTACACAGTTAAGTGCTATGAAACACTTGTGATGGTGATACCCCTCATTGAGCGCACATGTTACAATGCGCACGGACCCAGGTTCAAGCCCCCGATCCCCACCTGCAGGGGGAAAGCTTCATAAGCAGTGAAGCAGCGCTGTAGGTGTCTCGTCTCCCTCTCTCCCCCTCCCTTTTGGATTTATCTGTCTCTATTCAATAAATAAATGAATAAAATATTTTTTAAAACACTTCTGAAAGGAAAACTCATTTGTGTGATAAGCTAATCCACCCAAGCAAAGTAACTCCGTTACACCTGTCAAACTCGCAGCAAACACAAAATGTTAACAATAACTGTATCTGAGTAGTGAAATTACAAGTAAATTTTTTTTGTTTTTCATTTAAATTTGAAGCAATTTGCTAAGTCTTATCATATAAGCACTGTCCCACTCACCAGAACTACAAAGCATATGCCCAAATCCCCAAGGTCATTAACCAAACAACCAAAGACAGCAACAGTGCCCCAGCCGTTGCAGAATCATCAAATTAATCAATTCCCAGGAAACCTGATTGATGCATATTAGTCATCTCCTGTATTTCCAATTCGCTATTAACCCATGCAGTTGTAACCTCTAGGTAGCTTTCTTCCCTTTGCAAATAACACCATTTTCTGTCTTTTACCTATCCAATTTTCATTATGGTATGTCCATCTTATCATAAAAATACATTATATAAAATGGTAACGGCTGGGGGTTGGGCAGTAGGGCTGTGGGTTAAGCGCACATGGCACGAAACACAAGGACCGGAGTTAAGGATCCCCACCTGCAGGGGAGTCGCTTCTCGAGTGGTGAAGCAGGTTGCAGGTGTCTTTCTCTCCCCCTCTATGTCTTCCCCTCCTCTCTCGATTTCTCTCTCTTATCAAACAACAATAATAACCACAACAACAATAAACCAGGGCAACAAAAAGGAAAAAAATAGCCTCCAGGAAAAGTGGATTCATGGTGCAGGCACTTCTTCTTCTAGCGTTTGCCCTTCTTCCATAGCCAGTCAACAGCGTCAGGTTGAGCCTGATGTAAAGTTTCGAGACCTCCTTTGAATCTGGAGAGGTGGCAGTCGTTGACTATGTGGGTCATAGTCTGTCTGGAGCCACAGGGGCAGTTCGGGTCGTCTCTGGCTCCCCAGTGATGGAACATAGCGGCGCACCGGCCATGGCCTGTTCCATAGCGATTGAGGAGGGCCCAATCATAACGTGCTAGGTCAAAGCCGGGTGGACGCTTGCAGGGGTCTGTGATGAGGTGTTTGTTCTTTACCTCAGCTGACTGCCAACTCTGTTTCCAAGAGACTGGAACAGAGAAGTTCAGTGTAGGCGTAGGGCACCAGATTGGGTGACGAGACGTCAAGCGTTGGACAGGGTGGGCGAAGATATCCGCGTATATTGGCAGGTCCGGTCGAGCATAGACGTGGGAAATGAACTTAGATGATGCCGCATCTCGACGAATATCTGGCGGGGCGATGTTGCTAAGAACTGGCAGCCATGGAACCGGGGTGGAACGGATGGTTCCAGAAATTATCCTCATGGAGTTATATAATTTGGAATCGACCAAGTGGACATGGGGGCTACGGAACCATACTGGGGCACAGTATTCTGCAGTGGAATAGCATAATGCCAGAGAGGATGATCATAGTGTGGAAGCGCTCACGCCCCATGAGGAGCTGGCCAGTCTTGCAATGATGTTGTTCCTTGCGCCCACCTTTGCTGCAGTTTTTATGAGATGTTCGTGAAATGACAAGAGTGTGATCGAGAGTAACGCCAAGATAGACTGGCTGGGCTTCATGCCGGATTCTCATATCGCCAAGCTGCACATTAAGCTCACGCGAGGCCGAGGCATGGTGTAGATGGAAAACAGATGATACCATTTTTGCAGTGCTAGAGATTAGTCGCCATTTTTTACAGTAATCAGATATCAGAGACATGTCTTTCGTGTTTCCTCGAGTGTGTCGAACTTTGATGCCTGAGTTGCACAGCAGATGTCATCGGCGTAGATGAACTTCCTTGAAGAAGTTTCTGGGAGATCATTGATGTAAATATTAAATAGCGTAGGAGCCAGAACAGAGCCCTGGGGGAGGCCACTTGAGACAAGTCTCCATCTGCTAGACTTGTCACCCAGATGCACCCGGAATCTTCTGTTTTGGAGAAGAAACGATATAGTGTTGGCCACCCATGGAGGCAGACATCTTGAGATCTTGACTAGGAGACCACGGTGCCAGACCGTGTCATAGGCTGCTGTGAGATCAACAAAGACAGCACACGTCTTTAAATTCTTCTGGAATCCATTTTCAATGTAAGTTGAGAGGGCCAGGGCTTGTTCGCAGGTAGATCTTCCTGGGCGGAAACCAGCTTGGGCGGGTGATAGGAATTTCTCTGTAAGAGGAGAAATACGTGACAGAAGCAGCCTCTCAAGGAGTTTGTAACACACGGAGAGGAGAGAAATTGGTCTATAGCTGGCGGCCAGTGTTGGGTCTTTCTTTGGTTTCAAAACTGCTATTATCTTCGCATGACGCCAAATTTTGGGCATAGATTCGGATTCCAAGATGTGGGACAGGAATGTAGTGAGCCACTTCTTTGCCACAGGGCCCAAGTTAAGAATGAGTTCTGGGGTGATGTTATCATAGCCAGCAGCCGTTCCCAGTTTAACCCTCTTCAAAGCGTCTTCCAGTTCAGACAGTGTAAAGGGAGAGAGTTTTGGAGATGGACAAGATAAACAGAAGTGGGATGACCACTCATGAGAAATTTCTCTTTTCCAGACTGGGTCGATCTTAGCACGTCCAACTTGAGTTTGGAGATACGGGAGGATGGGAGACGGGAGAGGGTTGGCTACCAGCACCCAGACTATGAAGAAGCTTCCAGGCCTTCCTACTTGAGTGGGTGAAGTTCAGACTTTCCGTGAGTTGTTGCCAGCAGGCTTAGCGTGCTGCATCCAGGGAGGCAATGAGATGGTCAGGCACTGAGCCCCAGCAATAACCATGGAGGCAAATAAAATAAAATAAAATAAAATAAAATAAAATAAAATAAAATAAAATAAAGTAGTAATGGTATTATGAAGGAAAAGCAGAGAAAGGGAGTAGAAAGTAGGGGTGTAAAAGGGCAGGGGACAGTGTAGATAGTATAATGGTTATGCAAAAAGCCTTTCAGGGGCAGAGGTAAATAGCATAATCTCTATGAAAAGAGACTCTCATGCCTGAGGCTCCAAAGTCCCAGGTTCAATCTCCTGTACCACCATAAACCAGAGGTGAGCAGTGCTCTGGTAAAAAAAAAAAAAAAAAAAAAAAAAAAAGACTTTCATGCCTGAGGCACCAAAGGTCCCAAATTCAATCCCCAGTACGAGCTGAGCAGTGTTCTGGCCTCTCTGTGTAATACTTTCTCATTAAATATTTTGGGGTTTTTTGTTTGTTTTTTGCCTCCAGGTTATCACTGAGGCTCAGTGCCTGCACCACAAATCCACTGCTCCTGGAGGCCATTTTTTCCCTTTTGTTGACCTGGTTGTTTTATCATTGTTATTATTATCATTGTTGTTACTGCTGTCGTTGTTGGATAGGACAGAGAGAAACGGGAAGACAGGGAGGGGGAGAGATAGACACCTGCAGACCTGCTTCACCGCTTGTGAAGTGACCCCCCTGCAGATGGGGAGCCAGGGGCTTGAACTGGGATCCTTAGTCCAGTCGTTGTGCTTTGCTCTATGTGTGCTTCACCCACTGTGCTACTGCTCGACTCCCAAATTTTTTAAAAAGTAGGGGTGTAAGACAGCTTCTGTATTTTATATAGGAAGTTATTGTTACTTTCTACATTTTGTAACTTAAAACACCCAACCTGAGAAAATGCAAATTTAGAAATTACCAGGAAGTTTCCTTAAAGACCTAGTACAATTTCTTGGCCTAAGTTGTGTGAATGCTTCTTTAGTAAATGTGTACAGGTCTCAAATCATAAAACTTCTATTGGGATTTATTTGCAGGGAAATCCGTGTGGCATGAAGCAAAAGGCATTTCCATAGCCACAGCTGCACCATTCTGGTCCTCCATTCCCTGAGATTTATATCCCCAAGACACAGCTGTGCTGCCTCTCTAAAGAGAAAAGGGCCTGTGTTCTGAATCTGGTTTCCTATAATATTTATCTGGCTCTGAAACCACAAACTGTGTTGTTAAGAAAACTAAGAGGTCATTCATCTGTTCATTTTCCTAAGCCCACCACAAGCCCAGATAGACTGAATGGTGCTCTTATGCAAACCCTCCGGGGTAGCCAAGGTACAAAATCTTCCCATGTTCCCCTGGGGCTTCCCTTCCCCTGAGCACAGAAACTACTACTCAGTTTAATGAATCAACTTCTTAATTCTAGCTTGTATTTGCTGGGAACTTCAGACATACAGGCTTTGTCCATAGTGAGCACACCTTCAACACTCTTCTTTGTCCATTTATCCACATACCAGGTTGTTTCAACTCTAACTGTTGAAGTGTCATGAACCCAAAGTATTCTGCACAATATTCTGACATGCTGCATACAACAGATATTCCCCCATATTCATACAGCAAATTTTAAAATACTGTGATAGTGTACCTGGCTTCTAAATGTACCCAATAGTATCATGTGCCCAGGTCTCTGGTCAAAGTCAATAAAGTTCACCTGCAAATCGCTATACAGCTTTATAAGCTTGAAATGATAGTATGGCAAATGCTGGAACCAGTGGATTTGGGGTGATTTGTTAAACAAAATACACAGAGTAAATATGATAACTGTTTGGAACTGACAATTTCAAGCCACAACAAAATGGTAATTATGTCTAAAAACTTATATATCACTGAACAGAAAAAAAAAAAAGTTTGTATTTGTTGAAGCTAAATAATATAAATGTGAAGTTTGCAACTATCCCACCTTGTAAATGCTTAAACTTGCCAAAGTCAAGTTATTTACTACAAGTAATGTGGCAGATTTCTAAAATTACCCACCCCAATGAATCACACCTTTGTATGATCTGCCCTTGAGTGTGGAAGGAACCTAAAGTATGATGCGACATCAGCCCTGTGATCATGTTACATTATATGGCACAGCTGAATTGGAAAATAAGAGGTTAACCTCAGTGGACCTGACTGAATCAGATGGGTCATTAGCAGGGATCAGGAGGACTTGGCAGTGAAGGAGCTATTCTGTTTCTGGCTTTGGAGATGGAGGGGCCTGCACAGCAAGGTAAACAGGTGGCTGCTAGTTGTGGAGAATGGCATCTAGCTGACCAGAAGAAAATAAGGACCTCTATCTTACAACAGAAAGAAACTGGATTCTGCTGCCACCACCAGCCTAGGAGAGGAACAAGGTTCAGATGAGAACACAGTCTAATCAGCATTCTAATTTCCCCACTGTGAGAACCTTAGCAGAAAACTCAGCTGTGACTAGATTTTTGACATACAAGTCTGAGACAAATAAATGAATGTCAATGTGAAGCCACCAGGTTTGTGGCAATTTGATATGCAGTAATTAAAAAAACTAAGAATGAAGAAGGGGCCAAAGGACAAATACAAACCAATGTACTGTTTATCCTACTTATTTACACTTTCATTAGTAAAGCCAACAAAAGGATGAGGTTTCAGTATTTTATTCAAGTTTTATTTTAAGTGATGTTAATTACAGCATTTGAAGGGACGATCTAATTCCACACGAAATGGAAGACTCTAAAATGTAACCCATTAAACTGCTAAAAAATAAACCAAGTGGTGAGAATACAACAGAAGTCAAATTTAGATTCCAAATGTTGTCACTATGTGATTAAAGTCACAGAGACTCTTCCCAGCTTGCAGCTGGAGCTCTTAGAGGCTATTTCATACTCTGGTGAAGGAGGTGAAAAACCACAACATGGTAGGGGAGTCCTGAATTGTTTATTGGCTTCATCACATCAATCTTCTCCACCCCAAAAATGGCACAAAAGAAACAGCTACCACACCCTGCAAACTACTTTTGGTGTAAAGAGGTGATGGGTTGGGATGGAAACAGGTCATAAAGATCTGTCTAAAGCAAAGTCCCTTTCTGGTGAGTTTGTACATATGATCAAACAATGAGTTTCTCCTCATTTAGAGAAGGAAGCCAAGGCTTATTCTTAGGAAATCACAATTTCATTCATTTGCTCAATATGAATTTCCAAAGTGCTTGCAAATTGTCGGCTTCCACTTACAGCCATTTCTAGATAAAAAAGAAACCTGAAGTCTCTAGAGAGGCCAGCAGTTACCCCCTCATCTACAGCTGAAAGGACCTTTTGTTTTGGAACTGGCTTTCTTCTGTACCTCTGAAAGGGTGACACATTAAAGCTGAATCATCTTTAACCTGGAGGTCTATCATGTTTTGCAATACTTGCATTCAAGACATACAACATTAAAAGGTACACTAAAATTTCAAGGTAGCTATGCTGCAAAAGAGTTTAAAATTAAATGATTGTACAGTATTCATTTATGCTTGAAATTCCAGTCCTAGGCCAAGCTTGTGGCCACCAGCGTTGACATTCTTGCCGTCCAACAGAGCTGACAGAGTCAGTTTAATACCTGCAGAGGGAAAATCAGGAGAGGTGAGGGGAAGGAGAAGAGAAGAGAAGAGAAGGAAGACAAGAAGGGTGGGGTGGTGGCATACCTGGTTGAGAACTCAGGTTCCAATGCACAAGAACTTGGGGTCAAATCCCCAGTCCCCACCAACAGGGGAAAAGCTGCGTGAGCAGTGAAACAGCACTGCAGGTGTCTTTCATTCTCTCTCTCTCTAGCTTCTCCTTCCCTCTCAATTTTTCTGTCTCTATCTAATAAATAAGATACTTTTAAAAAAGAAAAAAGAAAGATTACGTGTTAACACACTTCATGCTGAAGCACACTAGCAAACCCCCACCAGATTCAAAAATTCAAAACCCACTGTGTTATGGGCAGGGGGAAAAGCACGGAGTCTTTCAAACCCTGATTAACAGGTAACCAGGGGTACTTACTATTTTATAGCCTACCTAAATCTACTTTGGGGATTCCACTTTCCTTTCCACTGTCCCCTACTACAGTTAAGCTCTCTTGCTATTGGTATCATGCAAACCCCCCCCCCCCCGAAATAAAACTCCAACTTTACCAGGGTGGTATTGTATCTTCTATTCTTCTTTTTTAATTTTTTTTATTATCTTTATTTATTTATTGGATAGAAACAGCCAGAAATTGAGAGGGATGGGAGAGAGACAAAGGGAGAGAGACAGAGAGACACCTGTAGCCCTGCTTCACCACTTGTGAAGCTTTTCCCCTACAGGTGGGAACCGGGGCTGAACCTGGGTCCGTGCACACTGTAACATGTGTTACAGGTGCAACACCACCCGGCCAGCCCCTCTTCTATTTTTCTAACACAGCTTGAAGTAACCTAGTAAAATATACAGAGAAAACCTGCAAGTAAGTTTTCCTATTTATTTATCTGTTTATTTATTTATTTTACAAAAAAAGGGGGGGAGGAGATGTATGGACTAGTTTTGAAAACTTCCTAGAAATAAACATGAAATCAGATTTTAAAAAAAGAAAATGAAGACCAACACATACCTGGCTTTAGAGTTTGAGTGTATCCTAAACCTATCAGGCTGGAGTTGTTCACTTTAGCCTAGTTAAAGGAAAAGACAAGGAGAATGTTAGTAAATATTTCCTGATGTGTTTTTTTTTTGTTGTTGTTGTTTTTTGCCTGCAGGGTTATTGCTGGGGCTCTGTGCCTGTACTACAAATCCACTGCTCCTGAAGGTCATTTTTCCCATTTTGTTGGTCTTGTTATTGTAGTTGGACAGGATAGAAAAATCGAAAGGGAAGGGGAAGACAGAGAGGGGAAGAGAAAGATAAGACACCTGCAGACCTACTTCACCAATTATGAAGCAATCCCCCTGCAGGTGGGGAACCAGGGGCTGAAACTGGGATAATTGCACGGCTCTATTGTGCTTTGTGCCATGTGCTAGCTTAACCTGCTGTGCTACCACCCAGCCCCTGAGTAAGAACTTTTTAATCAACCAGCTCTGGGCTTCAGGATCAAACTCCTTCTTGACCATCTTGTTTACTGGAATTCATTCACAAACCTTACTGCAACATTTCTATATCAGTATATCAAATTAGGGAGCTCAGTCTTAGAAGGGAAATTCAAAATCAGTTCATTTTCAAATATTTGTTTTTATATCAACACAATTTTCTGTTAAAAGGAAGTTATCAGGTTTGGGAGACAGTGTAATGGTTATGCAAACAGACTCTCCTGCCTGAGGCTCCAAGGTCTCAGGTTCAATCCCCAGCACCACTATAAGCCAGAGCTGAGCTGTGCTCTGGTCTCTATCTCTTTCTCTCATTAAAACAAAACAGACAAAAATGGATTTTTAAAAAATTTTTTTTTAGATTTATTTATTTATTCACTTTTGTTGCCCTTGTGGTTTTATTGTTGTAGTTCTTGATGTCGTTGTTAGATAGGACAGAGAGAAATGGAGAGAGGAGGGGAAGACAGAGAGAGGGAGAGAAAGATAGACACCTGCAGACCTGCTTCACCGCTTGTGAAGCGACTCCCCTACAGGTGGGGAGCCGGGGCTGGAACCAGGATCCTTCAGCCAGTCCTTGCGCTTTGTGCCACTTGCACTTAACCCGCTGTGCTACCCGCCCAACTCCCAAAAATGAATTTTTTTAAAGAGGGAGTTACTTAAATTTGATTCCTAATATATATCCTCTATGTATACTGAGTAGGTTGGTATGTAAGTTATAGTAGGTAAGGAAGACACTGTCATTTATAGCCAGAAAGGTACAAAAAAAAAAAAAAAACGTCCTTAGTTGAAAAATTCCTTCTCTTAAAAAAAAGAAAAGAAAGGAATAAAAAAAAGAAGCCAGGCAGTGACACACCACAGTAAGTGCACATATCACTATGCACAGGGACCTGGGTTCAAACCTCCAGTCCCCACCTAGAGGGGAAATGATTCACAAGTGATCAAACAGGTCTACAGGCACCAAGCCCTAGGGGTAGCCCTGGAGGCAATTAAAAAAAAAAGTTCCTTCTTTCAGTCAGATAGGGTTTAAGGCTTTTATTTTTATTTTTTTGATTTTTATTTATAAAAAGGAAACACTGACTAAACCATAGGATAAGAGGGGAACAACTCCACACAATTCCCACCACCAGAACTCCGTATCCCATCCCCTCCCCTGATAGATGTCCTATTCTTTATCCCTCTGGGAGTATGGACCCAGGGTCACTGTGGGATGCAGAAGGTGGAAGTTCTGGCTACTGTAATTGCTTCCCCGCTGAACATGGGAATTGACAGGTTGATCCATATTCCCAGCCTGTCTCACTCTTTCCCTAGTGGAGCAGGACTCTGGGGAAGCAGGGCTCCAGGACACATTGGTGGGGTCATCTGTCCAGGGAAGTCCAGTTGGCATCATGTTAGCATCTGGGTTTTTTTTATAAAACAGATCATTAGAGTTTTTTCCTTACAAAAAAACAAGCAAAAATCATATTGACTTAAAATAAAATCAGGGAGTCGGGCAGTAGCCAGCACAAGTGGCGTTAAGTGCAAGGACAGGTGTAAGGATCTCGGTTCGAGCCCCCGGCTCCCCACCTGCAGGGGAGTCGCTTCACAAGCAGTGAAGCAGGTGTGCAGGTGTCTGTCTTTCTCTCCCTGTCTTCCCCTCCTCTCTTCATTTCTCTCTGTCCTATCCAACAACGACAACAATAATAACTACAACAATAAAGCAACAAAAGGGAATAAATATTTTAAAAAATAAAATAAAATCAGCATTTACAAACTTAAAGTTAAATGTACATTGAAACAAAAGAATAGCCTAGTCAGGCCAGGAAAATAATCACCCGGATAATGTGGATAATGTGCCTGCTTTGCCATGGTGGCAACCCAGGTTCAAGGCTGGTCCTCACTGCATTAGGGAGAGCTTAGTGCTATAGTGTCTTTCCCTCTCTCCCTTTTTGTCTTTGTCTTTGTCTGTCTGTCTCTGTCTCTGTCTGTCTCTCTCTCTGTTTGAGAAAGTTCACAGAGAGTGGTGAAGTCTAGCAATGAGAAAAGAACATGCACACACAGAGACCTAACCAATTGTCTATATTTCAGCAGTAGAGGTTGGGCTGTGGTGCGCCTGGTTGAGTGTGTATGTTACTATGTATAAGAACCTGAGTTTAAGCCCCAGGTCCTCACCTTCATAGAGAAAGCTTCATGAGTGGTGAAGTAGTGTTGCAGGTGTCTCTCTCTCTCTCTCTCTCTCTCTCCCTTCCTATCTCCCCCTTCCCTCTCAATTTCTGTCTCTAGCCAATAAATAATAAATATAAAAAATTTCAGCAGTTAATAATTTAGTTTATTAAATCAGCTGAGTCACTCATAACTTTGTAGCTCATTCTTCTGAGTTCTAGAGAAATCTGGACGTCTCCCTGACCCAACAGGATTGAATTATGAATCAGGAGCAGAGCAAGCTCGGGTCATGAAAACATTTGGTAAAAGCTGGGACAGTGAGTTGGTGAAACAGCTCACATGGATGAGCTACTTTGCCAGATGGGCGACGCAGGTTTGAACCCCTGGGCCCCACTACACTGAAGGAAACTGCAGTGGTGTATTCTCTTTTCTCACGTTCTCTCTGAGACAATCTTTAAAAAAAAAAAAAAAAAAGAAAGAAAGAAAAAGAAAAAAAAACTAGGGCTGCCAAGGTGCATTCCTGCTCAGATGCTATTTTTCAGACCTGACACTGCCAAAAGGAGTAGAAAGAGGGACGAAGACAGGCTTTGGGGCAGTCAGTTCCCATTTCAGAAGACTTAAGCAGGCTATCTGTAAATCACACAAACCAGCCCCAGAAACCACTCATTCTGCAACACAAGATTCCCCCATAAGACCCCGGAGGGGGTGTGGCTGCCAGAGTCATACAATAACAGAGACAAGATCAAGAGGATGTAGTGTAAAATTGTAACAAACCCAGGGTCCCTGAGTGATGCTACTGGGTCTACAAGCTAAAATACCAGCTGCTCACTACCATCATGAAGGATTTATTTATTTTTTAAATATTAATTTATTTCCTTTTTGTTGCCCTTGTTTTTATTGTTGTTGTAGTTATTACTGTTGTTGTTATTGATGTCGTTGTTGGATAGGACAGAGAGAAATGGAGAGGAGGGGAAGACAGAGAGGGGGAGAGAAAGACAGACACCTGCAGACCTGCTTCACTGCTTGTGAAACGACTCCCCTGCAGGTGAGGAGCTGAGGGGCTCGAACTGGGATCCTTATGCCGGTCTTTGTACTTGTGCCACTTGCGCTTAACCCGCTGCACTACCACCCGACTCCCATTTTATATTTATTTATTTATGTATTTATTTATTTATTTTGCCTCCAGGGTTATCTCTGGGGCTCAGTGCCTGCACTACAAATCCACTGCTCCTGGTGGCCATCTTCTTTCCATTGTTGTTATTGTCACTGCTGCTTTTGTTGTTGGATAAAACAGAGAGAAATTGGGGGCCAGGTGGTAGCACAGTGGGTTAAGTGCACACGGAGTGAAGTACAATGATCAGCGTAAGGATACCAGTTCAAGCCCCCAGCTCCCCACCTGCAGGCGATTCACTTCACAGGTGGTAAAACAGGTCTGTAGGTGTCTTTCTCTCCACGTCTTCCCCTCCTCTCTCGATTTCTCTGTCCTATCCAACAATGAAAGCAATAGCAATAATAATAACCACAACAATGATAAACAACAAAGGGGCAACAAAAGGGAAAAATAGCCTCTAGGAGTAGTGGATTAGTAGTGCAGGCAGTAGTAGAGCCCCAGCAATAACCCTGGAGGCAAAAAAGAGAGCAAGAAATTGAGAGAGGAAGAGAGGGGGAGAGAAAGATAGACATCTGCAGACTTGCTTTCACTTGCTTCACCCCCCTGCAGGTGAGGGATTTATTTTTTAATATTTTATTTTCTCTCTCCTTTCTTTCTCATGACACTAGGGATTGAGCCTACGATTTCAAAGCCTCAGACATGAAAGTCTTTTGCATAGCCATTATGCTATCTCCCTCACTTCTTAGGTTTTTAAATAGTAATATAGGACCTGAGGCCAAGAGAATAAAAAATAAAAAGGAGCCTCCAGCTCCCCATCTGTGGGGGGTCACTTCACAAAAGGTGAAGCAGGTCTGCAGGTATGTCTACCTTTCTCTCCTCCTGTCTTCCGCTCCTCTCAACTTATCTGTCCAATCTAGCAATAACAATAACAATAACAATAGAAAAAATGGCCACCAGCAGCAGTGAATTCACAGCATAGGCACCGAGCCCCAGAGATAACTCTGGAGGCAAAATTAATAAAATAAAATAAAATAAAGAGACAACTGAGCATGTAAAACCTTAGAGACTTTGAACTATGGTGGTTATCATTGGAGCACAGAACTCTGGTGGTGGGTGTGGTATGGAATTATGCCCCTGTAACTTTCTAATCACATATACCTACCTTATTAATCACTAGTAAAATTATATTAAATTAAAAGAAAAGAAAACTTTAGGGTTTGGGTCAGCAAGTGGCTCAACAAGTAAAGGATACACTTTCTGTTGTGCAAGGACCCAGGTTCAAGCCCCAAGCCAAAACATGGGAGTGCCTTCAGGAGAAGCTTCACAACAGTGGAACAGTGACACAGAAATTCTCTCTCCTCTCTATGTGTCTCTATCTCCCTCTCACCCCCTCTAAAGGAAACAAAAATGAAAACAAAAACTACCAGGAACAGCAGAGTTGTCTGGGCACTGAACCCTATCAATAACCTTGGTGGCAAAAAAAAAAAATTTAAATAGTCTTAGGGTCAAGGTAACCAACCCCTTTACATCTGCAGCATGGAACAAGGGCTGGTTGTGGGAGGCTTGAAAGCAAGCCAGTACGGATCAAACCCAGGCCCCAGAAACACCAACTGTGTGTTCCTGGGCAAGTTTCTCAACAGCCCTGTACTTCTAGCCCCTCATTTATGAAAACAGGGGAAGGAATTTAAAGGGGAAAAAAACAAAAGAAGCACCCTCAGAAATGAGCTGTATAAGGATTAAATCCAGTACTCCACACAGACTAGGCTCTATACTGTGCCTGTAGTTAGTGCTGTTTTCATTTTATTCATTTCCAGCTTTTCAGGGGGAAGAAATCTTTAGCTACAGAGGGGGGTTCCAGCTATCAAGAACTCCAACCCAAGGATCAAGCAGGCCCTGCAATACCCTGAGCCCACAGGCACCCACCGAGAAGCAGGCATCAGGGTCGATCTGATACTTCGCTGCTATTCCAAAGCGAGTGTTACTGTTGCCTGCTGTCCAGGCAAGGTTCACAGCCGTCTCCAACTTCTTATTTACTTTCTGGTAAATGGAGCCTCCAAACTCTGTTCCGTCATTCCTACAAACAAGCACAGAGCACAAAAAGAGTGTCAGATCTGGCAAAGACAGCCCACACCTCAGAGGGTGGGAAGGTTATAAATGAACTGGCCATGAAACAGGCATCAGCTTATGAAAGACTACTGTAGGAAACAGAACAGATACCACATCATGAAGGTTCAGAAGAAAAAGAAAAAAAAAAAAAAGACTGGGGAGTCGGGCTGTAGCGCAGCGGGTTAAGCGCAGGTGGCACAAAGCACAAGGACCGACATAAGGATCCCGGTTCAAACCACGGCTCCCCACCTGCAGGGGAGTCGCTTCACAGGCGGTGAAGCAGGTCTGCAGGTGTCTATCTTTCTCTCCTCCTCTCTGTCTTCCCCTCCTCTCTCCATTTCTCTCTGTCCTATCCAACAACGACGACAACAACAATAATAACTACAACAATAAAACAACAAGAGCAACAAAAGGGAATAAATAAATAAAATAAATATAAAAAAAGAGTTCAACGCCATACTCATAAAAAAAAAAAAAAAAAAAAAAAAAAAAAAGACTGTTTTGACCACCACTAACCTAACATCAGTCTTGTCTACTACTCAGGTTTTGGGGCACTTGAAATTTCCTTCCAAAATACCCTGTAAACTAAAAGTAATAGCTAAGGCACTGGGATTCTGGATTCTGAATAATTTCTTCCTTCTCCCACTAGTGTCATTCCTTTTATGAATGCTTGTATCATTAAAGCCAGCAGCAAGTGGGGGCAGCCAGTGGCATACCCAGTAAAGTACACATGCTACCTTATGCAAAGACCAGCTTTCAAGCCCCTAAGCCCCACATGCACAGGGGAAGAAGCTTCATGAGCAGTGAAGCAGTGCTACAGGTCTCTCCCTCCTCCTTCCCCTCCCTCCCCCCCTTCAATTTCAATTTCTGTCTCTATAAAAATAAATAATAACATGGTCCGGGAGGTGGCACGGTGGATAAAGCATTGGATTCTCAACCATGAGGTCCTGAGTTCGATCCCCAGCAGCACATGTACCAGAGAGATGTCTGGTTCTCTCCTCCTATCTTTATCATGAATAAATATTCTTTTAAAAATAAATAAACAATAACTGGTCCAGTGAAATAGCTCTCTTAGTGCGTTGTTTTAACATGTGCACAATTCAGGTTGGAGCCGGGCCCCCACTGCACTGAAGGAAGTTTCAGTGCTGTGGTCTCAGGATCTCTCCCTCCCTGCTTCTCTGTCTCTATCTCTATTTAAAAAAAAAAAGTAGTAGTGGGTAACTTCTGGAGGCGTGACTATGGAGTAGGAGCTGCTTCAGATCACTCTACTGATAAACTAGAAAAAAAAAAATCACCTGAAAACTCCACAGAATACAACCAGGATTTCTTCAGAAACTCACTAAGCCATAGCCACCAAATTGTGGATGCTACTAGGATTCCATCTGGAATTCCCTGGACAGATGATCTCACGAATGTGTTCTGGAACCTCACCTCCCCAGAGCCTTACCCCACTAGGGAAAGACAGAAACAGGCTAGGGGTATGGACTGACCTACCAACACCCATTACAGAAGCCAGAAGTCCTACCTTCTGCACATACTCCCAAAGGGGTAAGTGTTAGGGGAAGATGGCCAGAGAGCTCTAAAGTCAAATTCCACCAGGACCCAGAGAAAGAAGAGGGGTTGGGGGGGGAGAGGATACTCAGAAGTAGTAGGTGTGACTTAGAAAGGAAGAGATGGCAAGACCATGGGGGGGTGGGATTGGCAAATATATACATGAATATAGATAGTTACAGAAATAATAGTTACCCTCTATCTGTGATCTTGGGAGAACCACTATAATTTCCAATGGAGGGAGTGGGGACACAGGACTCTGGTGGTGGGAAAGGTGTGGGATTATTATACCTGTTATCATAAAATATGATCTTATAGGGAATTGGGCGGTAGCGCAGCAGGTTAAGCGAAGGTGGCACAAAGCACAAGAACCAGCATAAGGATCCCGTTTTGAGCCCCCAGCTCCCCACCTGCAGGGGAGTCGCTTCACAAGCAGTGAAGCAGGTCTACAGATATCAATCTTTCTCTCCTCCTCTCTGTCTTCCCCTCTTCTCTCCATTTCTCTCTGTCCTATCCAAAAATGACATCAATAACAACAGCAATAACTACAACAAGGGCAACAAAAGGGAATAATTTTTAAATCATTTATAAATATTATCTTATACAAAAATTTTTTTAATATTTATTTTATTTATTTATTCCCTTTTGTTGCCCTTGTTGTTTTATTATTGTTGTCGTTGTTGGATAGGACAGAGAGAAATGGAGAGAGGAGGGGAAGACAGAGAGGCGGAGAGAAAGATAGACACCTGCAGACCTGCTTCACCGCCTGTGAAGCGACTCCCCTGCAGGTGGGGAGCCGGGGTTCGAACCAGGATCCTTATGTCGGTCCTTGTGCTTTGTGCCGCCTGCGCTTAACCCGCTGTGCTACAGCCTGACTCCCACAAAAATATTTTTAAAAAATAAAGAAAAGAAATAATAGTAGTAATAGTGTGGTAGTAGTAGTAGTAATAATAATAATAATAGCAGCCACTAGGAGTGGTGGATTCATTGTGCATTCAGGCACTGAGCCCAAGTGATAACTTTGGTGGCAATAAAAAATTAATTAAACTAAATCTAAAAAATAAAAATAGCAACACAGGGGAAGCAAATGAGAAAACAGAAAATATAAAGAAAGGCTTGGCTCACAGTCCGGGAGATGACAGTGGGTGGGGAGCTGGACTCTTAAGCATGAGATCCTGAGTACAATTCCTGGCAACGCATGTGCCTGAGTGATGTCTGGTTCTCTCTCTTCCTATCTATCTCAATAAATAAATAAGAAAAATATTTTTAAAAAATAAATGATAGAAAGGACTGTTCACATCACTTGGAAGGCAGATGCCCTTCGCACCAGCAACAGACAGTCGGGGGTGGGGGGGACTGCACAGAGTCGGCCCCTATGTGCATTGTAGCACATGTTGTGACATCTTTGGGCTTCGTAGGTTTTTTTCCTTTCTTCCAAATGCACTGTAGTGATTCCAAACTCTGGGAATTCCTACTTACTCTCCCTTACGCATTTAACATAAAGTAGCAGTGTCAAAGTTGTTTATCATTGAATGCTTTCCATGGAAATGCCAACGGGAAACCTCAAGGCACAGCTAATGAGCTTTGGAATCCAGCGAAGAGTTTAGAGTGTACGAATCCAAAAACAAACTTGCTATTTCATTTTGACCTCTGCTCTTCACCAATGCATTCTCCCCAAATGGACGCTCATTAGACACATTCTAAATGCTTACATTGGTCCCTGAAATTCAACCAGGTAGACACTGTGCTTCCAGAAAGTACAGAGAGGCCCCAGACACCGCCTGTTTCACATGGAATCTTGTCTTCCTTAGAAAGGGAATCCTGTGTTTCTGAGAAACCAAGGGCTGGGGAGATAGCATAATGGTTTCATGACTTTCATGACTGAGGCTCTGAGGTCCCAGGTTCAATCCCCTACACCACCATGAGCCAAAGCTGAGCAGTGTTCTGGTTCTTCTTTCTGTGTATCTTTTTCTCTGTATCTCTCTCATTAAAATAAGCGAAATCTTAAAAAAAAAAAAAAAAGGAGGAGGGGGAGGGGGAGGGGAGGAGGAGGAGAAGAAGAAGAAAAAGATGATAATGATGATGATGAAGAAGAAGAAGAAGAAGACAGAGAGCAAGAAAGAAAGAAAGAAAGAAAGGGCCGGTTCTGCCGCAGGAGCGTGGAAGAAGAGGAGAATTTTGTCTGGGAAGTGCCTTTGAGCTCGCAGAGTAGACACCATGAGCAAGACTCATCCTCCCAAATTGAAAAAATTTATGGACAAGAAGTTGTCACTGAAATTAAATGGCGGTAGACATGTCCAAGGAATTCTGCGGGGGTTTGACCCGTTTATGAACCTTGTGATAGATGAATGTGTGGAAATGGCAACTAGTGGGCAACAAAACAATACTGGGATGGTAGTAATATGTGGAAATAGCATCATCATGTTAGAAGCCTTGGAACGAGTATAAATACAATGACTGTTCAACAAAAAGATTGTTCAACATGTCCCCTCTTCTACTGCATCTTTTCATTTTGATATAAAAAATTAGGTTATGTACATTTTCTTACTGAGTTGTTAAATAAACTTTTGTAATAGTCAAAAAAAAAAAGAAAGAAAGAAAAGTTCCATCAACTTATAAAGCTACTTGTCAAAATTAGATGTTTGAGTTTAGTATAATGCTCACATGGAGAAATTTTCCGTGTGTGTGTGTGTGTGTGTGTGTGTGTGTGTGTGTGTGTGTAAATGCCAGGTTTTTTTTTTCCAGTATATTCTTGAACCAGCAATACTGCTTGTCTATATTGAGCATGGAGAAATTTTCCGAGTGTGTGTGTGTGTGTGTGTGTGTGTGTGTGTGTGTGTGTGTGTGTGTGTGTAAATGCCAGTTGTTTTTTTCCAGTATATTCTTGAACCAGCAACACTGCTTGTCTATATTGAGCATGGAGAAATTTTCCTTGGGTGTGTGTGTGTGTGTGTAAATGCCAGGTTTTTTTTTTTCCAGTATATTCTTGAACCAGCAACACTGCTTGTTAATATTGAGCTCTCAAAACTGTAACAGAGGGAACTCATAAAATTCAACATAATGCGCAGAACCTGTCTGTTACACATCTGGGCCTTTTCATGCATCAAAGCTACCCAAGAGAAACTGTGCCAGTTTCTTCCAAGCCAGTTCCAAAAATAAGTCACTTATACTTGTTAGTTATTAAAAATGCTTAAGCTGGACTGTGATATTCAGTTCACTGTAAATGTGAATCTCCCACTCATTCTCCCTCTCTCTCTCATTGAAAAAAAAAGTAATAAAACAAAATATTTTAGAGTCAGGTAGTAGCACACCTGGTTAGGCACTCACATTACAGTGCACAAGGACCCAGGTTCAAACCCCTGGTCCCCACCTGCAGAGGGAAAACTTCATAACTGGTGAAGCAGAGCTGCAAGTGTCACTGTCTCTCTCTCTCTCTCTCCCTACCTCCCACCTCCTCAATTTTTCTGTCCCTATCCAATAATAAATAAATAAAAATAATTAAGGATGTGTTCATTTGAATGCAACAGAAAAAACTTGTCTACAGTGACTTCCAAAAAATCTATCTACAGAGATTTCAGTGGGGATCACCTCCCCCTCTCCCCGCCCCTCCCTTCTTTCAAAGAAATATAAACACATAGACCAGCTCAGCTGCTTTGTGCTGGTGCTGGGGACTGAGCCTGGGATCTCAGAGACTTAAGTTATTGTGCTATTTCCCCAGCCTAGGAGTAATAATAATAATAATATAAAGTAATAATAGTAATAATGGGCAAGGCCATGGTACACCTGGTTAAGCACACACATTACAGTGCACAAGAACCTGGGTTCAAGTCCCTGGTTCCCACATGCAGGAGGTAAAGCTTCACAAGTGGTGAAGCAGATTTTCAAGTGTCTCTCCCTCCCTCTCCCCCTTTTTATTATTTATTTACTGGATAGAGACAGAGAGAAATTGAGAGGGGAGGGAGAGATAGGGAGAGATAGACACCTGCAGCACTACTTCACCATTTATGAAGCTCCTCCCTGCAGGTGGGGACCAGGGTCTTGAACCTGTGTCCTTGTACACTAGTTATAATGTGTGCACTTAACCAGTTGTGTCACCACCTGGTCCCTCTCTCCCTTCCTATCCCCCCCTTCCCTCTCAATTCTCTTTGGCTCTATTCAAAATAAATAAATAAATAAATAAATAAGTAAAAAATGCTAAAGTTCAAGCCTGTGGGGAAAGCAATTAGTGGTCACCATTCTTCCTAGACTGATGTCAGTTCTCAGGTCCAAAGCAAGGAGAACCATTTCTCATTTCAATCAAAATTCTAGCTTAAAACACTCCAGGCTTGTGATATTTTCCTGGGACTTACACATGTTACCATTTTGAAGTTATGTAATATATATATCATATATTATATAATATATATTATTATATATAATATATTATATGTAATATATTAATATATATTATATAATATATATTAATATATATATTCCCTTTTGTTGCCCTTGCTGTTTTTTTGTTGTAGTTATTATTGTGTTATTAATGTCATTGTTGTTGGATAGGACAGAGAGAAATGGAGAGAGGAGGGGAAGACAGAGAGGGGGAGAGAAAGATAGACACCTGCAGACCAGCTTCACCGCCTGTGAAGCGACTCCCCTGCAGGTGGGGAGCCGGGGGCTCGAACCGGTATCCTTATTCCCATCCTTGCGAAGTTATGTACTTTCATCGACCTGTTTTCATGTTTCTATGAATTTCAACAGATGTATGATGTATGTTATCAGCAACACCACCAAGGTACAGAATAGTTCTGCACTCATAGACTTCCTCCTGAGCCCCTGTGGAACACTGGACCCTCTGCCTCATCACTTTTCTTTCAACTCCTTTTAAAAGATTTGAAATATTTTATAATAAATTCCAGACAAAAATTAGTACTCATGGAAATGCTACTAGTCTAGACAATACCATTTACTTAGGTTTTAACAGAAGTTGCTTCTTTAGTGACCTCTAGTGGAAGGAAAGAAATTTGGTAAAGTTGTACCCAGGCTGAGCCACACATTAATCCCTTTAGTCTACAGGGATTTTAGTGGATGAAATATGTGTTTCCCTAAACTGAAATCAGCAATCTGTGTCAACTCTCAAGTTTGGTTAGAAGGGGTTCTTTTCAACTTAATCTGTAATTTTCTCCTCCTTCAATACACTGTCCAGTCACTGTATTTAACAAAGACAATCAATCATCTCCTAGCTTCCCTTTTATGTCTGCATTTCATTAAGATGGTTCTCAGGACTACAAAGAGCAAGCAATACGAGCACTACACCCCTTTCCTCCCATTTTGTCGACTAAAACTGAAAGGGCCTTGTAATGCCCAGTGACTGCAAGGAAGGGCCACTCTTCTCACTGACAACATTACTTGCTGTAAAGTCATTCTGTGTGTACCAGTGACAATATTGACTACTCCTACAAAGAACAAGCCTAAATCACTTCAAAAAATGGAGGGAGGGGCAGGAAATAATAACGGGGGTGGGCAGCGGCTCACCCAATTGAGTGCACATCACTATGTGCAAGGACCTAGGTTCAAACCCCTGGTCCCCATGGAGGGAAGCTTTAAAAGCAGGGAAGCAGTGCTGCAAGTGTCTCTCTTTCTCTCCCTCCCCTCTCAGTTTTTTGTTTGTTTTTTTTTCCCCCTTGTTGTCCTATCAGAGAGGGAGGAAGGAAGGGAAGAAGGGAGGAAGGGAGGAAGGGAAGAAAAGGGAAAAGGAAAAGAGGAAAAATGGCCACAGGGAACAATGGTTCATTGTGCAGGCACTGAGCTGCAGCCATAACCCTGGTGGCAATTAACAAATAAGAATAACAGCAGGCCACTGGCTCATCCGGTTCCAACAAACTCATTTTGCAGTGATTAAAAAAAAAAAATGCCCCCACCTGCAGGGGAGTCACTTCACAGGCAGTGAAGCAGGTCTGCAGGTGTCTATCTTTCTCTCCTCTTCTCTGTCTTCCCCTCCTCTCTCCATTTCTCTCTGTCCTATCCAACAATGACAACAACAATAATAACAACAATAAAACAACAAGGGCAACAAAAGGGAATAAATAAAATAAATTTAAAAAAGAAAAGAAAAAAGAAAAAGGAAAAAAAATCATGTAAACTGAACTCCTATCGCACACACACATATACACACCCATATCCACAAGCACTTACACATTAGTGTGAAGCTGGAACTCATCAGTCTTGTAGCCGACAGCAAAGTTGCTCTGGGTCACTCGGGACTTGGCAGTCTCAAAATTCATCTGGTAGCCAGCCAGCCAGCCTTCATAACCCAGCACCATAGCACCCCGAATGGAAGGTCCAGCAATGTCAAAGTCCACGTCGCAGCCCACATTGATGTGTTCGCACTTGTACCCCGTCTTGATTTTAGCATTCTTTTTCCTGCAAGAAAAGAGATCATATTCAAACCAGAAGCTAACTCCCCGTGGCACAGGGAATAAAAGATGCAGAATAATTCTTATAACACCAGCAGAGACAGGAAAGATGGAGACAAAGATAGCACCTCAAATCTGCTGTCAGTTGCTGCTACGTGACAGCGAGCAGAACACACCTCTCCAATTGGAACCCAATTTACAGAAATGCCACAATGAAGAAGTGAGGGCATGGGTATGGAAAGCTTGGAAAAAAAAAAATCAACACTAAGTAGTATTCTTTTTTTTCTTTTTAAAATAATTTGTTTATTTTTTCATGAGAAAGGCAGAGAGAGAAAGAACCAGACACCACTCTGGCACATGTACTGCCGGGGACTGAACTCAGGACCTCATGGTTAAGAATCCAATGCTTTATCCACTGCGCCACCTCCTGGACCACACTAAGTAATTTTCTATGACTGTCTTCTCTCTAGTGTATTTAATGTAACAACCAACACAGACTTTTTAAACTATGAAACAATATAACACTGCTGTTTTTCAGATTTATCTGTCAGGAAGGCAGCTAGCTATATAGCTTCTAAGGAGATGATGGTCATTTGTCTTCTTATACACTGAACCCATTCTGCATAAATACCATAGGAAAGCAACACTGAATTCAGGATTCATTTTTTAAACATTCTTATTTATCATTTTAGATAGAGACAGAGAGAAGTTGAAAGAGGAGGAGGGATAGAGAGGGAAGGAGAAAGACCTGTAGCCCTGCTTCACTGCTCGTGAAGCTTCCCCCCTATGGGTGAGGATTCATTTTTTAAAAATATTTGTCTATTTATTAATGAAAGAGACAAGGAGAGGGGAAGGGAGGGAGAGGGGGATGGAGGGAGGGAGAACACCAGAAATCACTCTGGTACATGTGCTGCTGGGGATGGTTAAACTCAGGACCTCACGCTTGAGAGTCCCATACCTTTTCCACTGCACCACCGCCTAGACCAGTAATTCAGGATTCTTCAGACCCCGGTGAGCAGATATTTTAGCAAGCTGGGTATTCTGTGGAGCCTCTGCACTCAGGAGACGCCAGGAAGCCCTGTCTGAGAGGGTAAGATCTGGCCAAGGTCTAGGCTACCAATCCTAGGTTTACACATATCTTGAGCAGTGCTCAAGGCAGGGCAAGTAAATCGATCACCTGTAAATACTTTATCAACATGCCTCTAAATAAAAGATAAAATGCAGAAGAGTTACCAAATAAAATCTAGACAATTTTTATCTGATGCCTTTCAATCATTCAGTTACAAGATGCACGGGCACAGGAAGCTGCATTCTCAGCAGAGAACACAAGAAGAATCTGACAGCCATAGGCCTGTTCATCCAGGCTTCATTCACACTGAGATGAAAGCTTCACCCCCCAGGACCCAGAGCAGGGGTTGTCAACACCATACCCTCCCAGTAGGAAGCCATGTGGCTCATAGGAAGCAGTGACTACAAGTGATGGCAGGAAATGTACAAGGTGAGCCTGTAGAACCTAGCAAAATGCTCAAAGCCTAGCAGGTGGAAGCAAAGATGAGAGCTAGCTGGAAGAAGCTCCCCTAAAGGCAAGTTCACAACAGTGTGAGCATGACTGAGAACTATACTAGAAATGGATACCCACATACTGAGTATCTTTAGATCTACAAACTCATAATAAAACTTAAAACACGCACATCAGTCATCCTAAGAGACCAGAGACCCAACCTGCTATTTGGAAAACAGTAAGTAAAAAACATTACTACTTTACTATATCTCAAGGTAATCAAGTAGCTGATGTGGGGAAATTAACCCTTCTCGAACTACTCTGGCTAAGAAGCAGTAAAGGGATGATACATGTAGCATCATCATTAATTGATAAGCCCTGAGAGCTGAATCATGAACAGTATTAACACTCAAAGAGAAAATCCATGCAGACAGCATCATTTTAGGTTTACCCTCCCTCCAAAATAGGTGCTAAATGCAACAAAGCTTCTCGATTCAGCAATTCTCCCCAAAAAATTCTCTAGATTCAGCGATTCTCCCCCCCCCCCAAAAAAAAAGGGGAACAAAGAAACCTAGTCAAATGTCACTAATATTTATGTAAGTCTATAAGACCAATGATCTAGTTTCAACAAATAAACTACAAAGGAAGGACTAGGCGGTGGTGTACCAAGCTGTGCACGCATGCTACCACATACAAGAACCCAGGTTCAAGCCCCCTCTCCCTACTTGCAGGGGGGGATGCTTCACTAGCAGTAAAGCATGTTTCTCCATCTCTATCCCCCCCACCAAATTCTGTCCTGTCATCTAAAACTAGAAAGAAAAAAACAAAAAGGGAAAAAATGGCCTCTAGGAGCAGTGGATTCACAGTGCCAACACTGAGCTCCAATGATAACCCTGTTGGCAATAAAAATAATAATAATGTAAAAATTAAACTACAGGGAGTCTGGTGGTAGCATAGGGGGTGAAGTGCAGGTGGTGCGAAGCACAAGGACCAGTGTAAGGATCCCAGTTCGAGGCCCCGGCTCCCCACCTGCAGGGGGATCACTTCACGAGTGGTGAAGCAGGTCTGCAGATGTCTCTCTTTCTCTCCCCCTCTGTCTTCCCCTCCTCTCTCCATTTCTCTCTGTCCTATCCAACAACAATGACATCAACAACAATAATAACTATAACAACAAGGGCAACAAAAGGGAAAATAATTTTTTTTTAATTTTTAAAAATTAAACTACAAAGGGAAACAGTGAAGGGGAGTCTAAAAAATTGCTATTTAGGATTCATACAAACCAAATTTTTGCAATATTATAAATACAATTTTTGATTCTATTAAAAAAAAATCATGAGGGTGAAGGAGACAGATAACATAATACTATGCAAATAGACTCTCATGCCTGAGGCTCCCAGGTCCCGTGTTTAATCCCCACACCAGATTCAGTAGTGCTCTGGGTGAAAAAATTTTATGAAATA
This sequence comes from Erinaceus europaeus, assembly GCF_950295315.1. Taxonomy (NCBI): domain Eukaryota; kingdom Metazoa; phylum Chordata; class Mammalia; order Eulipotyphla; family Erinaceidae; genus Erinaceus; species Erinaceus europaeus. The sequence goes on from NC_080163.1 coordinate 37,348,216, forward strand.
ACATGTACTTTTTTTAGATAGGACAGAGAAAAATTGAAAAGGGAGGGGGAGATGGGGGAGAGACCTGCAGCACTGCTTCATCACTGTGACACACACACACACACACACATACACACTTGCAGGTAGGGTAGGGGGCTCGAACCCAGGTCCTTGTGCATCGTGGTGTGTGTGCCCAAGTAAATGCACTACCACCTGGCCCTGAAATGGCAATTTTCTTTTTATTATTTTTATTTTTTTTTATGATTGGATAGAGACAAGAATTTGAAAGGGGAAGAGGTTGAGAGAGGGAAAGAGACAGAACGAGACCTGCAGCCCTGCTTAACCATTTGTGAAGCTTTCCCCCTGCAGGTGGGGACCAGGGGCTTGAACCTGGGTCCTTATGCACTGTAGTGTGTGTGCTTAACCAGGTGCACCACCACCTGGTCCCCCGACAATTTTCTTTTTGACCCAGAGCACTGCACAGCTCTGGCTTTTGGTGATGTTGGGGACTAAAATTGGGACCTCTAGGGCCTCAAGCGTGAATGTCTTTTGCACAACCATTATGTTATCTCCCCAGCCAGAAATTATAAGTTTTATCTGTGTCTTTTACCACAATTTGTAAAAAATAAAAAATGAAATGTCTGTAAAACATTAATCCCCCCAATAAAGAGATTTTTTAAAAATGAAACGTTGTGCATGCCCTTGAGCCTGTCATCAGTATGTAAAACATACTAGTCTGAGCAAAAAAATTAGCAATTAGCTTTGTCCTAGAAAAGAACAATTCTCTAGGGAGTCGGGTGGTAGCGCAGTGGGTTAAGTACACATGGTGTGAAACACAAGGACAGGCATAAGGATCCCAGTTCGATCCCCCAGCTCACCACCTGCAGGGGAGTCGCTTCACAGGCGGTGAAGCACGTCTACAGGTGTCTAACTTTCTCTCCCCCGTCTTCCCCTCCTCTCTCCATTTCTCTGTCCTATCCAACGACAACAGTAACAACAATAATAATTACAACAATTAAAACAAGGCCAACAAAAGGGAATAAAATAAATATTTTTTAAATATTTTAAAAAGAAAAGAACAATTCTCCTAGTCACTATGAGGCTACAAGAAGCTGAGGCAAACCACCATACCATTATGATCCAATGTGCCCAGGAACAACACTGTCTAATCCATTTCTGGCTAGAGGGCATGGGCCAGAAAGTCCAACCTTGCAGATAAGCCCACACTGTTCTTGGTACTTCTGAGCCTAAAGGGGAGTGGGGGGAGACTGGCAACAGGCAGGCCCCTGTTTCCAACTGAGATTGATCAACAGCCACACGCTTCCCATGAATCAAAGGAACATTTCCTGGGCTCAGAAACTCTGTAGCCTCCACAGAAACTGGCCTCACAAAGGAGGTCAGGAGAACAGGAACAGAGAGCACAGAATCTTATTCTCAACCTGTGCTGAATGTCCCTGCAGAGAAAACAGATGAAGATTCTTACCCAGTGTTGGGAGAGAAGGACGAATCAAACGTCAGCTTCAGTCCATGTGCAAGCTGAACAGAAAAGAAGTTTGCCAGTTCAGTGACAGAGCAAGCCAGAAGGTGTCAGTTAATAAAGGGGTCTTTTCTGGGGTGGCCCCATCACTTACCTGATCCTCCACAGTAATCTCAGTGCCCAGGGTGTTGTCTGTGTTCCATTTCTCCGTAAACGTCAGACCGTATTCAGTCCATCGGTATTTGGTTTCCAGGCTGCCCGTCACTTTGGTGGTCTCAGTGTTGGCTGAACCTGAGCTAGTAAATTCCTTTAAAGGGGACAGAAAGTCACAGTCTACATGCCAGCTCTTCACTTTGCATCTCTCCATCCCTAAAAGGATTGTGCTTTTCATTATACAGAGGTGAGAATCAAAATGTGTGCGGGCAAAGCTAAGTCTAGAGTTCATCAAGATATGTAGGTACAAAGGGCTGGCTAATTTGCTGGAGTTTGCAAATTAAAGGGAACTTTTTTAAATGTTTCATTTGTTAATTTCAAGGAGAGGGGATGTGCACAGAGCACCACTCTATCAAAGAACTCTTGGGATCAACCCCAAGCATGCAAACCCTGAACTCTTACTTGCTCAGCCATTTCTCTAGTCATTAATTAACAAATCTCTTTTACCAGGTTATTTATTTATTTATTATGAGAGAAGGAAAAAAAGAACAGAGTAGCGCTCAGCTCAGGCATAATGTAATACCAGGGATTGAACCTGCAGCCTCTGGGGATACAAGCATGTAAGCTTGTGCTCTTAACAGGCTGAGCTACATCCTTAGAGTTTGCAAATTAAAGAGAACTTTTTAACATATTTCATTTGTTAATTTCAAGGAGAAGGGATGGGCACCACTCAATCAAACGACTCTTGGGATCAACCCCAAGCATAACTAAAGAAATATTGTGGGGGATTCTTTTTCAGGGAACCACTTCCTTCCTCTCCTGTATCTCTCAAGTTCTGGACCCTCTCCATCCTGTTCCAACCTAATACAGAAAAAAAGTATCAGTATCGAGCAAAAGCTGACACTGCAAGAATTCAACCTCAAAACTTCTTCCTCCCATTAACTGCCACATGTACAATTTAATAGGGAGTAGTAATCTAAGAACTATGTGACATTGAGTGCAGGTCAATTTTGGAATGAGATACATCAGGACAACTAGGCTGAAGGCTTGTCTCATACTTCTGTGAATACAAACAGCTGCAGGATGGAGGACCTAGCAGAGTGGGTCCCCTGGACCACCTATTCCACAGAGGACACAATGAAGGTGACAGTCACAAGCGGCCACACTCATGTGCTCTGCCAGCCAGGCCCGCCCCACTGATCTACCATAAATATTCTTGCTCCTTGTGTGTCAGACAACTTACCAGTCCATTCTCGGATTTTGTTTTCAAATCGAGTTTTATTAAGCCAAACCCTAAAGAAAGAAAGCAACAGCAGTTACGGAGCTAGAGAACTAAGCTGAGAGCAGCATCTCTGCCCCCCCCCCCCCAGCTGCTTCAAATGCCACAGGGGCTGCTGGCACCCGTCTCTGCGGCTGCCTGCCTGTGTGTGCATCGCAGTTGCCAGGGAACGGTGGCAGATGGTGCGAGCTCAGGCCCCACCTGTGCTCCCAAGGGTCTGGGAAGAAGATGCCTGACAGTGCAGGCATGTGCCTAAGGACGAGCTAAATTTAGAACTCATGCTCCACTGCAGTGCATCTGCAGAGCGGCACTGAGCTCACAAGAGGAGGAAGATGTGGCCCGGTGGCACAGTCCCAAGCCTGCCCCCTACTGGACACACAAGCCTAACTGCTTTGCTGGCCTTAAAAAGCTCTCTCAATCACACACACCCCTTTTTAAAGATTTATTTATTTACTTACTAATGAAAAAGAACCTGAGCATCACTTGGCATATGTGATGCTAGGGATGCAACTCATGCTTTTGAATTCAGGCCACCTCCTGGAGCTACAGAAAGTTATCTTTTCCCCCTGACACAGAAGTTGCGCGAGCTGACTGACCCCAGTGGTTGACACTGTGGTGGGTAAGCTCCCAAAGATGCTGACCTAGCCCACGAGCTGGCGCACCTCTCCCCACAACACTCACCGTAGCCCTTGGTGAAGACATCCCGGGCAGGTTTGCCCAGATCAATGTATGTGGGAGGCACAGCCATCTTCTGAAACAATGAAAGAACCACCAGCATAAATATGTTGGTAATTGCGGAAGTTACTTTTCCTTCAATAAAGATTATTATACCCAGTTAACAACCAATAAAAATTATCAGCATTGAATTCCAGGAGTCTCATGGACAGAAAAGCCCATACTGTCTTGGTCTTCCTTTTTTTCTTTTTAAATACATTTTATTTGTTGTTTTAATGATATATATATAGAAAGACAGAGACAGAGACAGAGACAGACAGACAGGCAGACACAGAGCACTGTTCCAGATCTGGTTTATAATGCTATTGGGAAACAGAACCTAGGACTTTAGAGCCTTGGGCATGAGAGACTTGTTTTTTTTTTTAATAACCATTATGCTATTCTCCCCCAGCTTCTTTATGTGACCTGAGAAGTTTGTATCAACAGCAACTCAACTTGACTTTAGGCCTCTTCTCCTTGGCAAGCCAGAATCAAACCAGACCCAGAATATGCAAGAGTCAGTAAATATTTGCTGAATGAATAAACTGTCAAAGGCATATTCCCATAAGACTGCTACTTTATGGAACTGCAGGATTCTTGCCAATAAAGCTATCTTCTTACAAAATGTCAACTACTACAGCACTAAATGCACTGAAGAGAGATGAGAGATTTTCATAGCAACCTGTTTTCCATATGGTTGTCATTTCATTCATTCAACAAAAATATTATGGAGCTCCTACTATCTGCCAGTAGATTGGACCCAAGCCTTTTTATACAAGCCTTTTTTTTTTTTTTTTGCCTCCAGGGTTATTGCTAGGGTTCGATGCCTGCACCACAAATCCACTGCTCCTGGAGGCCATTTTTTTTTCCCTTTTGTTGCCCTGGTTGTTTTATCATTGTTGTAGTTATTATTGTTGTTTCCACTGCTGTCATTGTTGTTGGATAGAACAGAGAGAAATGGAGAGAGGAGGGGAAGACAGAAAGGGGGAGAGAAAGATAAACACCTGCAGACCTGCTTCACTGCTTGTGAATCAACTCTCCTGCAGGTGGGGAGCCGGGGGCTCGAACTGGGATCCTTACACCGGTCTTTGTGCTTTGCGCCACGTGTGCTTAACCTGCTGCACTACCGCCTGACTCCCTATACAAGCCTTTTTACATTTAAAGGGAATTCACTTTTAGACCAGGATAACTCTCACAGATAACATAGTAAAACCCATTTAAGAAGACAACTCTTGGGAGTCAGGCTGTAGCACAGTGGGTTAAACGCACATGGCACAAAGTGCAAGGACCAGTGTAGGATTCCGGTTTGAGCCCCTGGCTCCCCACCTGCAGGGAAGTCAATTCACAGGCAGTGAAGCAGGTCTACAGGTGTCTATCTGTCTCTCCCCTCTCTGTCTTCCCCTCCTCTCTCCATTTCTCTGTCCTATCCCAACAATGACAACATCAGTAACAATAACAATAAAACAACAAGGGCAACAAAAGGGAATAAATAAATATTAAAAAAGGGGGGCCAGGTGGTGGCGCACCTGGTTAAGCGCACACATTACAGTGTGCAAGGACCCATGTTCAAGCCCCTGGCCCCCCCTGCAGGGGGAAAGCTTTGTGAGTGGTGAAGCAGAGCTGCAGGTATCTCTCTGTCTCTCTCCCTCTCTATAACCCCCTTCACTCTTGATTTCTGTCTCTATCCAATAAATAAATAAAGATAATAAAAAGATTAAAAAAAATTTTTTTAAAGGCACATGGCAGGAAAATCACCACATCCCCTCGCACACCCCAATTTTCATTCAGACTTTACTGAATTAATGTGATTTTTTTTTCTTTTTCAACCAGAGCACTGCTTAGCTCTAGTTTATGGTAGTGCTGGGGATTGAATCTGAAACTTTGGAGCCTCAGACATGAGAGTCTCTTTGCATAATCATTATGCTATCTACCACAACCCTGATTTTACTTTTTAAAAAAAAATTTAAGATGTTTTATTTATTTTAATTATTTATTTCCTTTTGTTGACCTTGTTTTTTTATTGTTGTAGTTATTATTGTTGTCATCGTTGAATAGGACAGAGAGAAATGGAGAGAGGAGGGGAAGACAGAAAGGGGAAGAGAAAGACAGACACCTACAGACCTGCTTCAACGCTTGTGAAGCAACTCCCCTGCAGGTAGGCAGCAGGGGTTCGAACCAGGATCCTTACGGCAGTCCTTGCGCTTTGCGCCATGTGTGCTTTGCGCCATGTGGGTTCACTGTGCTACTGCCTGACTCCCCTGATTTTACTTTTAAGGTCAACAATCTATAAAGTACTACTTGGGATTGCTGTGTATCATTGTCAGTGAACAAGTTTTTATAAACACCTTTATATTCAAGGAAGGTAAGTCAATCAAACAGCCTAATTTAGTTATTGTTGTCTCTGGGGCTTCACCACTCTGAACTATGTTTGGTTTCAGATAGAAAGGGAGAGACAGACAGAGAGGGGCGCCACTTAGCAAACTTCCTTCAGTGTCATATAGGTTGGGGCTGGAGCCTGGGTCACATGTCCAGCAAAGCAGGTGAGCTAAGTCGCCAGCCCCTAATTCTAATGAACACAGAGTTAAGAACCCAAATGGCACAAGAGTGTTCTCTACTCAGGAAGAGGGGCCATGAGAAAGCACCACCTTCTCCATCTCCAGAATCACTACCCTTAATTTGAATGGTAAGAACAACTCTTTTTTTTTCCCCAAGGCTCATTTATTTCACATGAGGATGTTGTTAAAATTCGGCGGCTCCAGCTGGCCGGGCTGGCTTCACGGGCGGGTAACAGAGACGACCAGAGACATACAGCTGGGCAGGGAAGTTGTATTTCTTTATTCAGGAACAACAATTCATAAACTAAGACAAACTAATCACCAAACAGAACTCTGCTGTCTCTTTGCGGCGGCGCAAGCACTCTCTCTTACTCTGGAACTCAGGAACCCTCTCCAGCTCTGGCACTCTCGCGGGGTTCCTTGGGGCGGGGCCAAGTAGGCCCGCGAAATTAACAGGAATGATCCAATTCTCTTGGCGGGGGAGAACTAGAACCCAATGTAAAGCATACAACATGAGGATAGGCAGCTAGAGAGAATAAAGAAAAGAGGTCAGTGTAGCACTCCAGCACATGCCATCCCAGGGAATAGACTCAAGAACCCATGCTTGCAAGTCCTCGCTCTAGTTCTAGCACTAGCACTTTGCCACCTTCCGGGCACTAGTCCCATCAACTTTTTTTTAATTTATTTATAAAAAGGAAACATGGACAAAACCATAGGATAAGAGGGGTACAACTCCACACAACTCCCACCACCAGAACTCCGTATCCCATCCCCTCCCCTGATAGCTTTCCTATTCTTTAACCCTCTGGGAGTATGGACCCAAGGTCATTGTCGGGTGCAGAAGGTGGAAGGTCCAGCTTCTGTAATTGCTTCTCCACTGAACATGGGTGTTGATAGGTTGATCCACACTCACAGACTGCCTCTCTCTTTCCCTAGTGGGGCAGGGCTCTGGGGAAGCGGAGCTCCAGGACACATTGGTGGGGTTGTCTGTCCAGGGAAGTCTGCTTGGCATCATACTAACATCTGGAACCTGAGTTTTTTTTTGTCTTTAACATGCAGAGAACTTTTACTTATCACATGTGGATACTTATAATTGACTTGTAGGACAGAGTCACAAACAGAAGTGCAGACAGGTATTAGTAGTATTCAAGGTGTAGCACAGTATTAGCACACAGAAGGCTGTCAATAAGGACTTGTAATTGCTCTCATACGCCAGCTTAGTACAGTAGTCTTATCAGTCACTTCACATAGATGCCTTTTTTGGATCATTAACTACATCTTTACCAAATAGGAATTTCTTACTTTTAAATTTTTTTCTTTTGTTTTTTCACTATCATTAAAGATTAAGTGATAGGGCCCATTCCATCTCTCCCCACACAACAGAACAGTATCCCTATTAGAAGTTCCTGGGACTGGGTGGTGGCACACCTGGTTGAGCGCACATGTTATAGTGCTCGAGGGTCTGGGTTCGAGCCCCCAACCCCCACCTGCAGAGGGAAAACTTTGCAAGCGGTGAAGCAGGGCTGCAGGTGTCTCTCTCTCTCCCTCTCTAACTCCCCTACCATCTCGATTTCTGGCTATCTATCCAATAAATACAGTAAAAAATAAATAAATAAATAAATAAATAAATAAATAAATAAATAAATAAAAAGAAGTTCCTAAGATGGAGTATTCCAGCATGCAGAGCAATAGGACGTAGACAGGAAGAAGAGAAACTGTAGGCATTACCTAGGAATCATATGCTACTCCATTAAGCCCATTAACATGCAGGACCCTCATCTGCATCACAATGGTGCTTTTACCAGATTCTCAGGCACATGTGAGTGACACGCACTCACATGCAAGGCAGTGCCTGCCAGTTGTCTGCCAGTCACCCCCTACCCCATGTTGGGACAGAGGTTCACTCCAGCCTCATCTCAGCCACAGAGCCGGAAGAAAGCAAAAGCTGCCCGCTCAGTGGGCTGACATGAATCCACAACAATTTTTAAAATACAGTCTCCCTAAATTACCAAACTGAGTCTATCTTTACCCCCTCTAAAAACAAATATGTATGCACTCACAGCGATAAACAGTTGAATAGTGACATAGTGAGTAGGAAGACACTAAAACATGACTCAAGAGATCCCAAGAAAGCATTTTCCAGAGGAGTTCGACCCATGCCGAAGCTGCTGCTTCATTCCCTGTAGAAAGTCCAGAGAAGCACTGCAAACACTGTAAAAGAAAGAGCTACAGGCTCACTCAAATTCACATCACAGAATGGCAAACCAGGTCTTGTTTTATTTTCTGCAAAGGCCTGGCTAATTCTTTCTCCACTCACTCTTACGTCAGAACAGAGTCGCCTGAGGAGCTGTTTACACTATCCTATTTTTGTTGCTGCTTCTTGTACATAATCAGGCTGGAACCATGGGCAGCTCGGTCCTCGTGAGGGTGAGGCAAAGAACAGACAGGAAGGTTCACTTTAGCCTCTTCCTACTGGCTCTTTCAAATCTGGGGAGTGCACAGTCCCACAGTGTGTTCCTTGCTCCCCAACAAATCCCAGAGGCACATCCCACCCAGGGACAGATCTGCAAACCATTCACCCAATCCTCCAGAAGACCCCTAAGTGGCAGCAGATGTCCCAGTTAGGGATGGGCCTCTGCACCCACCCACCCACCCCCTCCGCCCCTGGTGCAGCCATGAACCACCCTTGGACAGAAGCCTGAGGCGCTGCTGGAGAACTGCAGAAGATGGAAGGCTGGAGATGTGCAGGATATCTCAGCAAAGGGCCCAGGTCACTCTCTGCCCATCAGCAGTACCAGGGGGCCCAGCACCTTTCTTCATTGCTGCCTCCTCAGCTGGGTGCTCCAGGCTGAAGGGGGGAACAGGCCTGTGGTAACAGATCTCAATCACCTAAGAGGCCCTGGACCCCAGAGGCCTGGCCTTTCCAGCTACCCTCTGCTGGCTTGGTGCCCTGCTTCATCAGCCTGTACATCTGGACCAGTCCATCCCTCAGGGAAAAGCAGAACACTCATCATTAACCTGCATGAAATGCTGTCTCTCACCATTAATCCCCAAATCCAAAGAAGCAAAGCCAACTATCAAGAAATAAATAAATAACCACTCCAGTCACAGCAAACCCCAAAAGTTTCATGTATGGGCATAAAGGAGTTTTCCACACAAGGACATCAGAGTGGGGTGGTGGCAGGAGGGATTCACAGGGTCCAGCTCTCTGTGTGGCTCAGTACCTGAACATGGACCAAGCCTTGTGTTGAACCAGTGGTCACACCACCAAGGAGTGCCAGAGGAAGGCTCCCCTTCACAAAAGGCCCCAGCTGCCATTTAGACGGCTTCTTCTTTCCCCAGCCAGGCTCCTGCCACATTGATCTGACAGCACCCAGGAAGGTTATGGGGAGTCTCTGCCTCTCACAGAGGCTCAGCTATCTCACAACTTCAAACAGCACCCATGAAAACTCCCATTTTTTAAATGTTTTTTATTTATAAAATGGAGACATTGACAAGACCATAGTATAAGAGGGGTACATTTCCACACAGTACCCATCCCCAGAGCTCATATCCGATCCCCTCCCTTGATACCTTCCCTATTCTTTATCCTTCTGGGAGTATGGGTCATTATGGGGTGCAGAAGGTGGAAGGTCTGGCTTCTGTAACTGTTTCCCTGCTGAACATGGGCATTGGCAGGTTGGTCCATACTCCCAGTCTGTGTCTGTCTCTCTTTCCCTAGTGGGGCAGGGATCTGGGGAGGCAGGGCTTCAAGACACATGGTGGGGTCCTCTGCCCAAGGAAGTCATGTTGGCATCATGGTAGTATCTGGAACCTGGTAGCCTCCCCCGAGATTCCCAGGTTGAAAGCAGCTTCCTTACAGAGGTCACACCAGGTGTTGTCTCCAAACCACCATCTATTTTTAAGTTTGAAAACTCCCATTTTTATGCCATTCTCAACACCTGCTTCAAAAACAATTTTACTGTAGGAATAAGAATTTCCATTCATTCTTTAACTTTATTTATTATTTGATAGGACAGAGAGAACTTGAGAAGGTGGAAAGAGAGGAATAAAGAGACAAAAGACACCTGTAGCACTGCTTCAGCACTCATGAAGCTTCCCCCCTGCAGGTGGGGAGCAGGGGTTTGAACATGAGTTCTTGCCTGGGCTAGAGAGAAGAGAATAAGTTGCTGACTTTCTTTTTCTTTCTTAACTAATTTATTTTAATGAGAAAGATACACACAAAAAAGACCAAAGCAATGTTCATCTCTCATATAGCTTATGGTGATGCTGGGGATTGAACCTAGAATCTTGGAGCCTCAAACATGAAAGTCATTAGCATAACTAGCATGCTGCCTCCCCAGCCCAGGTGCCCACTTTCTCACCTGACACTTGGCTGCACTAACTTGGAGGCGGAGCCCTGACTCCCTCCCTCCCTCCGTCTGGATTTGCACTAAGTTCTCACCTAACTCTGCAGCATAAGCCCTAACCTAGAGACACTCAGCAGCAGAGAGCTCTGAATAGACATCAGGCTTCCTAGACCTCCATTATGTGACAGCTGCAAGACAGCACCTGGGAGGACCATCCCCATGGCTAAGGGGGGGGGGGGGGGTGAGTGATGGGCAATGGTGGCCTCGGCTGACCTGTCTGCAGTCACTGATGACTCTGAGAAGGATCAATAAATCACAGCAAGAGACAGGAGCCCCTGGTTCCCCTCCACTGCCAGCCAGTCTACCTACCCAGCATCCCCTGGCTGACCTTGAACAGACTGTGCAAGTGCCAGTCCAGCTAAGGAATGACAGCACGGCCCATACTGGAGACTCAGGCAGGAGAAATCCTATATCACCTAGCATGGCCTGTGTAATCCTTACATAACCTGTCACAGTGTGGCATGTCCTCTTTGGTTCATCAGCTGTATGGTACTGACATCTGCTCTGCCTACAACGCCCCCACTACCCTCACACAGCCACCTCCAAATCATACTCAAATTCAAGGCATCCCAGAGCCTGTCATGCATAAATGTCCCCGAACTATTGAAAAAGCTATGTGTACAAAGATGCCAAGGCCTGGCACAGAGAAGGGGTTCGATATAAATACCCCCTTCTGTATGTATATGTAAGTATAAATATATGTGTATACATATACATGTTTGATGCATAGAGACACAGAAATCAAGAGGGGAGGGGAAGACAAAGAGGGAAAGGAGAAAGACAAAGACACCTGCAGCACTGCTTCACCACTCATGAAGCTTACTTCTGCAGGTGGGAACCAGGGACTTGAACCCATTCCATGAACTTTGTGACATGTACACTTTGGTAGGTGTACCACCCAGCCCCTAAATGGCTCTTTAATAAATAAATGCATTTTTTTTCAAAAAAAAAAAAAGCATCAAAGCATTTCTTGTAACAAGAAAAAAGAAACAAAGGAAAAAAAAACAGAAACTTAATGTCTTAGTATCTGGCAGGAGGGACTATATAAAAAACAATGTAACCAGAAAGAGCTCGCCCCCTGCAGGGGAGCTTGTAGCACCAAGAGAGACCTACAGTGGGAGACCTACAACTAGCCCCCTAACCACATCTAGGCCAAAGGGAGCTCATCTCAGGTTCAGCGCCTTCAAAAGTAAGCAATGCCCTCATCTAAGCAATGCAACTAGTACCACCTCGGCATGTTAAACTTCAGCCTGAGTCCAGAGACATCAGGCATGGAATGTCAACCCTTCAACTTCATTACTCTGGTGAGACCTTTCCTAGCTCACAGGACTCCTTAATTCCATTTTGGGTGGTGCACTTCTTAACAAAACCTCAAAACCTAGAATAGACCAGGGCCCATGAGATAGGCCATATGTATATGTATCCATAAGGGAAAATATATACCTTAAAGCAAAAGTGCACAGTTCTTCTTCTAGCATTTGCCCTTCTTCCATAGCCAGTCAACAGCATCAGGTTGAGCCTGATGTAAAGTTTCGAGACCCCCTTTGAATCTGGAGAGGTGGCAGTCGTTGACTATGTGAGTCATAGTCTGTCTGTAGCCGCAGGGGCAGTGCACAATAGTTTGTAGTAAGTCAATAAAGGAAGCAAGCAAGCAGAAAGACCTAAAAAGACACCTTAAAGCACCTAATGAAACAGTTTCTACTTAGACCTAGATACCCTCCTCACCTCACACATCCCTCGAACACTCCAAAGCTAACCTTGTCAGACAAAGTAAGGACTACAAAAGCTGAATGAAGGCAAGAGACTGGCATACTTTAATAATGACTCTTTAGTCACTACCAGGCCACCCCATCACCTGGGGCCCTAGTCAGGGCGTCCTGGGATTCCCACACAGACATGATGGGCATAGACCTCTAACAGATCCCTCTCACCACTGTCACTGGTCATCTCCATCAGGAACAACATAATGGGCCCTTTTGTGGGCCCCTTTAGGACCTTGCCCTCAATGTGGATCAACAATTAGGGAATGTACATGACACCACATACTGTTGGCACAGAAATGGTCACTTCTGTTCACACCAAATAGGATACAGATGCTGTTGGCACTGCCATTTGCCTGGACAATGTAGGGCAGCACCTAAGTGGGCAGACATTAACCATTTCATCAGAAACAGCATAATGGGCCCTTTTGTGGGCCCGTATAGGATCTTGCCCTCAATGTGCATCAACAATGGTAGGGAATATTCCATTCTCCAAACAGAGGTTGGACAACATACTCTACCTACCACCCAAGGAAGATGGGTTCTGAAATTAGTGCAGCCTGGAATGTTCCTAGCCATGACCACAGAATATGAGTCCAGACCTACAGGGATGTATAGGTTACATAGGCTCCTGTGCTAAATATGGGCCCTATATCAAACCGGTAGGGTCTACAGTTAATAATATTTATATGCTTGTCCCATATTTGGGGGCTACTCTCTTCCCTGATCCAGCTTTCTAGTCCTTTTTCCAACTATGACACTATCTCCCAGACAATAACCTGGGTCCACCTGCATATTAGATGTCAGGCTCAGACAAAAACTACTAAAGTCATGGGCCCCTTGGAATATACCTAAAATAGACCTACTAGCTTTTTCCAAAATGGACACCCCAATCTTCATCTGCAATATTCATGTATTTAGGTTCATGATTAGTCAACAATTTGTTCTGCATTATATCTTAAGTCTTTTTCAGCCACCAGATTCCAGATGACACCATGATGCTAACCTGACTTCTCTGCCTCCCCAGATCCCTGCTCCACTAGGCAAAGAGAGAGACAGACTGGGAGTATGGACCAACCTGCCAACGCCCATGTTCAGCAGAGAAGCAATTACAGAAGCCAGATCTTATCCAATACCCTCCGCTGATACCTTCCCTATTCTTTATCCCTCTGGGAGTATGGACCCAGGACCATTATGGGGTGTAGAAGGTGGAAGGTCAGGCTTCTGTAACTGCTTCCCTGCTGAACATGGGCATTGGCAGGGCGGTCCATACTCCCAGTCAGTCTCTCTTTCCCTAGTGGGGCAGGGATCTGGGGAGGTGGTATTTTTTTTTCCTCTCCCCCTCTTATAAATAAATCTAAAACAAAACAAAGCAATGCTACTTCTGACCAAAGGTGAACTATAGGTTAAAGCTCCAGGTAATCACTGTAGAGTGATTCATACGTCTCACTCAACAAAGAGAATGAGAAGGTGTACATGACAGAAAAGCCAGCAGAAAAATATAAGCCAGTGTGTAAACTGTGGCTGCCTCGGAGCTGCTTCTAGAAAGGAAAGGGGTTTGAGGGAGGAGTTGAGTTAAAATAGGATATTTGCTTTTTTTTTTTAACTCTACTCCTCCCTCCATTATATAAGTTGTTGGTATACATTGGCAGTTTTTTAGGGGTACAAAACCATAAGATTCAAGATACTGGAAGTCAGGCGGTAGCGCAGCAGGTTAAGCGCACGTGGTGCGAAGCGCCATGGACCAGTGGTGTAAGGATCCCAGTTACAGCCCCCGGCTCCCCACATGCAGAGGAATTGCTTTACAAGTGGTGAAGCAGGTCTGCAAGTGTCTATCTTTCTCTCCCCTTCTCTGTCTTCCCCTCCTTTCTCCATTTCTCTCTGTCCTACCCAACAACAACAACATCAAGAACAACAACAATAATAACTACAACAAGGGTAATAAAAGGGAATAAATAAATAGATATTAAAAAAAAAAAAGATTCAAGCTACTCTATGAGACAGGGTTAACAGCCAAGGCCATAGGAGCCACAGTCTGCCTGTGGTTCTGGCAGCCCTGCCCAGAAGGCAAAATCAGAGCAGATGCCCCTGACCTGAGCGTGAGATCCAGACACCCTTGTTCAGAAGCCTCCTCCCTGCCTCCAGCCTCTCGCTGCCTGACAGGAGTGAGCAGGCTCCCTGCACCAAGCCCCACCAGGGCCTCCACCTTGGCTTTATGTGCACTTTATTCAGCAGAGGCCTCTTGAGAAGGACCCAGATGGGGAGCTTCAGTCTCAACAACCATTGCAAGGTCTGAATCAAGGAGCTGAGTGGCCAGAGGACCCCAAAGTCCAGATGCAAACAGCTAAGAAAGTCTTCTGAAGACACTAAGGAGAGCTGAGAGACATTATCTTCAAGGGCAAAAGGATGAGAATGACAGACTAGGACCTAAATGCTGGCCCTCCCAGCAGCAGTGCACAGTGGCTGCTGGGCGAGGTGTGAGCCTGGCACACGCTCTAGGCAGTTCTAGTCTAGACTGGCTATGGGGCTTCGGATGAGCCACTCAGCATTTAGTTTCCAGGGCTCATTCTGCTCATAAATACAATGAGGCTAAGAGGCGAGAGACGGTTCGCCAGGTACAGCGGACACATTATCATGTGTAAGGACCTGGGCTCAAACCCCAGTCCCCTACTGCAGGGGGGAAACTTCATGAGAGACAGGACAGTATTGCAGGTGTCTTTCCTTCTCTCTCTCCCTCGGATCCTCTATCCAAAAAAGAGAGAAAGGGAAAGAAAGCCACCAAGGTCTGGCGAAATAGTTCATTTGGACAGTGTGCTGCTTTGCCATGTGTGCCACCCAGGTTCAAGCCCAACCCTGACAACACTGAAGGAAGCTTTGGTGCTATGGTCTCAAGATATCTCCTCCACCACCACCCCCACCCCATCCCCCTTGTTTCTATCTAAAACAAACAAGCAAAGGTTAAAGAGCCTCCAAGAACAATGGAGTTGTGCAGGCACCAAGCCCCAGCATTAGCCCTGGAGCCAAAACAAACAAATAAATAAATAAATAAGGGGTGATGAAATAGCTCACTTGGATATTGTGCTGCTCTGTCATGTGTGTGACCCAGGTTCAAGCCCAGCTTCCACCACACTGAAGGAAATTTTGATGCTGTGGTCTCTTTCCCTATCTAAAAAATAATAATAAAATAGAGTGCTAATGATAGTCTTTCTGCAGCATTTGTTGCAAGGATTAAGAAAGTTAAGTAGGGGACCACTGAGGTTGCTCACCTACGAGGACACCTGCTTTGCCATGGGCAAGACCCAGGTGTGAGCCCCAGCAGATGACAGGGAAGGACTTTGACACTGGGGGCAGCTTAGCACTATGGAGTCTCTCCCTCTCTATCTGAAAAAGTCAGCACAGAGCAGGAAAATCACGACTGCATGAGGCCTGGTGGCCAAACAGAAAATGCAGATTGGTAGAGCAGGGAGGGCTGTCTGGCACCAAGGATGCAGCAGTTACCCAGAGCAGCTGCAATCAATATTAGATGTTTACTCCCCATGCTGCTCTGTGCCAATGAGCAGATTGCTATACACTATTATCAATGGACTTATGACCAGGTTCAGCTGATGGGAGACCCCAGCAGGTGATGGGTAAGTAGGCGGGAATGCACTTGGGGTACCTATCCCACCCCCCAGTTCCTTCCCTGCTGGACTTTAGGTGAGTGATTTTCTATACCCATAGCTCCTTCTAAGAGTTCCCCTCTCAAATTTGAGGCCTCCTCCAATTCAACTGCCCCCTCATCCCATAGGTATATGGGACCAAGGGTTGGGGGAGACACATCCATTGTCAGGTCCAGCGTGCTCTGCCCTCACCTGAAGGTGAGGCAAGCACCGCATAGCCACATCACCACCCCAAAGCCCCGCAGGGAGAGCTGCAGCCAGGAAAGCCTTTGACTCTATAGTTTCTCCAACATGTTCAGTGGTTTTCCAGGGCAGAACTGGGTCAGTGTGCAGGAGGGGCATCAGATCAGCCAGAGATTAGAGCGCCTCCCCCTTACTCTGGGGACACAGAGAAACAACCTCCCCCTCCGAAGGGCAGCCTGGCTGACAGCCAGTATGTGGGGTGCCAGTACAACCAGCAGCCTCCCTGCCCCGCAGAAAGGGCAGCCCAGAGGACCAACCTGGTTTGGTCTTTAGGGCACTGGCAAACTGAGACACCACTCTGGTCACACTGAGCTCAGGGCAGCTGCCTTCCCTCCTTTCCCCTTCCCCTTCTCCCACCCGACACCAACACACACACACACACACACACACACACACACACACACACACACACACACACCAGGCTTTCCAGGCACTGCTTCTATTTTTAAAACCCAGGGGGCTGGGCCACCACCACCTCAGCCTTCCATGATACGCAGAATGTGTAGCTGACGTGGGGGCATCCCGGCCTCTCACCATAACAGGCAAAGGCCTGGGCTGACAGGCAGCAAGGTCAAAGTCTGGGTACCGGATACAAGATATGCTGGGGGCTCCTGCCTGACCTCAAGCACCTCAAGTTAACCGGAGTCTTGCTAGCAGACTTGACTAGATGGGGTTTAAATGCTTTACATGGGAAGCTGGGAGAGAGAGCACAATAGCTATGCAAAAAGATTTTCATGACTGGAGTTCTAAGGTCCCAGGTTCAATCCCCAGGCACCATAAGCCAGAGCTGAGCAGTACTCTGGCATGTCTCTGTCTCTCTCTCTCTCTCCAAAAGTAACTAAAATATTAAAAGAAATTAATTTTAAAAATGCTTTGCATAGAGTCCAACAGAGTTCTACCCCTGCTCTGCCACTTTATTTTTTATCTGTTTATTGAATAGAGACAGACAGAAATTGAGAAGGGAGAGGAAGAGAGACAGACACCTGCAGCCCTGCTTCACCACTCATGAAGCTTTGCCACCGCTGGTGGGGACCAGGGGCTTGAACCCAGGTCTTTGCGCACTGTAGAATGTGTGCTTAAACAGGTGCGCCACCACCTGGCCCCCCTCTGCCACTTTCTAGATGTGTGACTCTGAGCAAGTCACAACCTCTCAGCACCTCATCCTTCCTCAGCTCTCAACCAGAGGAAGAACACCTAGTTCCACCTCACTAGGGGAACCAAATTAGCCTGTTCATACAGAGCACTTAGGATGGTAGCTAGTACAGGAGGCACAGCTGCTATTTTGCGACAGGCCCCTGTTTTATATATCCAGTACAGTGCAGACTGCCCAAAGGTCATCTTGAACCACAGGGTCCAGAGTCCTCACTATAAAGCATAGTTTAGCTGAAGGCTGCCTGGTATGGTCCTGGGATGTGCCTCCCTCCCACCACAGCCCAGGGAGAGCTGAGCCTTTCCAACAGATACCTAGTACCACAATCCTTGCAACACACAGAAGTCACCAGCACTGGCCTCCAGCCCACCCCACTCCCAGCCACTCTCACTGCTGTGAGAGCACGCGTCTTCCTGAGCAGCAATGCCCCCGTGCCAGAGGCATCCCTATCCACAAGTGCCTCTCACCATCCCCTGTAGCAGCAGCTACAGTGAGAGTACTGAATCTCAGCTCTGCTCCTACTGAGCTGTGTGACCTAGGAGAGGCAACTGTACCTCTCTGTGCTTTTCTCCAGACTCATGAAACGGAGATAGTTGCCCTCTCTGGGGGTTTATATGGTAGAGTCAGTGTCAGAGAATATACTGTGAGCCCCAGAAGGGTGCCTGGGCAGGTCCTCGAGAAAAAGAATGGCTATTAAGGCTGCTCCACTTGCATAGTGGAGCTACTGCAGCACAGGGAAGTGACTTGAACTGAACCAGACCCTGTGCTCATGTCAGAGCTGACTGGGGGCCCAGCCTGCTCAGTCCTGAGTAAAGGGCTTTGCCACCCCCACCTCACCCCACTGAGAGGAAGCCGTAAAATGGAGGAATATGCTCATGTCCAGCTGAGGGTCCCACTGGTCACCTTTCCACCATAGGACTCAGCTCCTCGGCACCTGGAGGGACTGCCACACACAGGCCTGCCACTGCCACCAAGAAAAAAAAAAAAAAAAGCACACCATGCTGGGGAAATAGCATAATGGTTATGCAAAAGACTTTCATGCCTGAGACATCAAAAGTCCCACTTTCAATCCCCAGCATCACCATAAGCCAAAGCAGAGTAGTGCTCCGCTAAAAAAAAGTGGTCCGAGAGGTGGTGCAGTGAATAAAGCACTGGATTCTCAACCATGAGGTCCTGAGATCAATCCCGGGTAGCACATGTACCAGAGTGATGTCTGGTTCTTTTTCTCTTCCTATCTTCCTCATAAATAAATAAATAAATTCTTTAAAAAAAAAAAGTAAAGGAAGAAAAAAGAAAAGAAACCTGGGAAATTCCATCAAGGCCAGAGTGGACTTGAGTAACTTTAATGACCACTAAAGGTGGGAAGTGAAAGCCCCTCATTAGCACCACTCAGAGGTCATCATTCATGTGTATTTAGTGCCCAAGCAGGATCACTGGTTCACTGGCAACTTCTCAAACTATGGTGCCCAGAGCCCATTTGTCTGGCTGGGTCTATCAGCAGCCTACAGCATACAAGATAGGAGAAATGAAACTAAGTAATCAACTCAGGGCAGCCCCTCCCCAGGACTTTCTTAATTCAAGACAACCCCAGTAGAAGCCACCTGGCCTAGGGGAAGAGGCACCAGTAGGCCCTTAGGACAATCACATTCACGCATGTCATCCTGCCTTCATGCCCAGAAACACCAGTTTAACAAGTTCCCCAGAACATGGAAGTCACAGAAGAAAGTGTTTAAAGCAGTTATTCCAAATCAGGTTAACACCATTACTTCTGACTGCTCTAGGGCTATGCTGAACTGTTACAGCTCTTTAAATTACATGCATATCATTGTAGACACAATGTTGTGTTATATGCATACTGTTGCAGCTCCGTGAATCAAATACATACTGTTGCAGTTCTGTGACATATATATATATATATATATATATATATATATATATATATATATATGTTACATACACACAGTTACAGCTCTAAATATCTGTGACTCTCTTCTTGGGCAAGGCTCTTTTCAGGAAGGGAGTGAGCTGTGTGAGTCCCACAAAAAGGATCTCCAGGATCAAGGGACTATGGTCTGAGTCTGCAACCCATTCAATAATCTTGAACATGCTTAGTGAGCACTAAATATATGCCACAAGATGAAATGGTAAAAGTATTCTTTATAAGAATAAGAGCAAAGGTGCATTCACCATCACAGACCCTTCTCAAATCCCTACTATGGGCCAAGTGGCACAACCCCAGGCACTGAAAACAAGACTGCATAGGGCTTAAGCCTGACCCTGCAGGAATTCAGTCCAGGGCTGGGGTGGAAAGAAAGAAGGTAGACTCTGGGCAGACTGCCTGGCCTTGCCAGCAGCATATAGGGCAAAGAAGGCACCCACTCCCCTATCTCCTGTGGAAGGGGAGATTGGCTAAGGGCGAGCGGCCACCAGTGGAGCTCCCTTCAGGCTTCTTGTTCCAGCCTGACCTTATCTGGTAATTCAAGGATTCTTCAGGAGTAAGCCACAAAATTATTCTATGTCGGGTGCGCACACACACAAGCTCAATAACAATGTTTAAACGAAGGTGAAGCGTCACTGACCCCACTCTGCAGATGAAAAGTTAGGCTCCGTGTCTTGCCGGCTGTGTGACCTTGGACAAGTCACCAGAGCTGCAGAACCGAAAGGGTTCTGAATTAAGTTACTTGAAAGCACCCCTCCCACCCGCATGTGGTGAATGAATGAGCGGCATAACCAGGAAACCTTTCGAGTGTCACGAAAGCCACCTCGGTAGCGGCTGAACTTCCTTTCTAAGAGGCTTGAGCTCCTGCCCAGGCTGGTGCGTGGGGGCCCTGCGGCCTGGGCCGCCTCTCGGCCTCGTGTCCCTTCGGGGGAGGCGCGCGCACAGGGCCGGGCGTGGATGGGGCCAGGCGTGGACCGGACGCGCGAAGCTGGGGCGCGGGGTCATGATGGTCGCGGAAGCTCATCCCCGCAGCCCTGGCATGGCCACACAGGTGCGTGGGTCTGGCTCGGCGAGTATGGATGGCGGGCGGATCCCAGCCCGAGTGGCGCTGGCCAGATCCAAGGCCAGAGGGCGCGGGCAGGGAAGGTCACCTAGACCTGAAGCCGGCCTGGCCCGCCCGCGGCGGCCGCCGCCCTCTCGCCCACAGGTCCCCGCGGCCCAGTCTTCCCCCGACCGCAGGGAGCCGCGAATGCCTGGCCACTTGCTCCCCGGCCTGGCCCGCCCCGGCGACCGCCCGCGAGGCCTGCTCCACCACCGCTGACCGGCCAGGCCCGTGCTCCCGCTCGCTCCCTCCCCGAGGCCCTGGGCCCCGAGCCCTGGCCCGCTGCTCCCGCACCGTCTCCCCCTCCGCTCCCCAGGGACTTGGCCAGCCGAGCGGAGCGCAGGCCGAGCCCGGGGCCCTCCCCGGGGAACCTACCTCAGCGGCGGCAGAGGGCTCAGCGGCAGCGGCGGCGGGGGCTGCAGCTACAGGAACCAAGCGAGCTGCAGGGCAAGGGCGGAGCGGCACGCACGGCGGCGGCGCGGACCCGCCCAGACCCTGCGCGCCGGGCCCGCCGAGCTCCGCCTCCCGACCCGCCCGGAGACCCGCCCCAGCCCCCGCACGCCCAGAGCTGTGGTCCTTCTATGCTCCAGGCCGGGCCCCCACCTGTCAGTGTTTTCCCCATTCCCCGCGCAAGGCCCAGCATCCCAGCTGCCGCCGGTGTTTCGGGGCGAGTGCGGACACGTGGGGGCGCCCGGGCGGGGAAGGGCGGCGAGCGCCCTGAGTGCGTGCGCCCGAGTACGGGGGCTGCCCCAGAGAGCCTGTGCCGTGGGGAGAATGGGGGCGGGGGGAAGGGGTTGTGGGTCTTCCGGCCGCCCTGCGCGGCCCGAGCGGAGCCCTGCGCTTCCTCCCGGCTGGGAAGCATCAGCCTGCGGCGCCCGGAGATATGGCGGGTGGCGCTGGAGCAGGGCCTATCCTGGGTGCAAGAGGAGGGGTGCCCCGAGCAAAGCTCGCGCAGGGTGAAAAATCTGCCATCGAGCCCCCGGAGCAGAGCTGGGCCTCGCCGGGTCACTGAGCAGATACCGTAGCAGCCACAACTGTTGCTCCTTGCCTCCCAACTCAATGTTTCCGACTCCTCCCGCCCTTCCTCTGGGGACTGGGGGCAGGAAAAGCCCTTAGGTGGCCGCGAGGGCTGAAAGTGGGTGCCTGGCACTAAGAAAGGCCCCTTGTGCAACCGCTTGCTTTCCAAATAAGCCAAGAGAGTTTCCCCTAGTGGGGAAGCTGCTAGCAGCCATCTTCGGTGCAAACGTTTGGCAAGAATGTCCCCTGCTGGGTCTCGCTGGAGAGGCGGGTGCTTCAAGGATTCCCGCCAACCCGCGACCCTTCCTTTGCCTGGACCTTCCGCACCTAGCAGCCTTTTGGATGGTCCAACACATCCTAATCTTTCGATCAACTAACGTTCCCCACTGGAGGAACTTATGAGCAACAGATCCTGGACACTCATTCAACACCTAGCTGTGGCAACTGGCAATCAGATGGGGCTGCTTGGAGGAGGCAGTTACTGACTTAAATGAGAAAGTAGGGGCTGGTGTTCCCTCTGGGTGCAGGCTGCGGAAGAAGGGAGTGTAGAGAAGTTCCATGAGGTCCTACAGGGGACTAGGGTGTGAGTGTAAGTGGAAAGAAGCCACTAAGGAGGTGGCTCGGCTAGTAGAGAGCAGGACTTGCATATGTAAGGTTCTGGATTCTGGTCTGCCTGTCTCTAATAAGATAATATCTTTCACAAATAAATAAGTGAAAATGTGTGAAGGAGCCCTTGGTATCCCTCTTGGAATCCGGGAGGATGGAAGGTCATGCTAGAGCCATCACTGGCCTATAGTTGGCCAGGGGTTCCCCAACCCTGCCACCCCCACCTAGGACACAAAGACCACAGGACACTCCCAAGAAGGAAAGCTGCTGAGTCACTCAGGAATGCACTCCTGAAGGAAGAGACGTTTGGAAGGACCTTGCAGGGATGGGGAGGCAATAACCAGGTGGCTCCAGAAGTGTCACCAGCTCGAGGCAGATGCCTAGTGTTTGAGGATGGGGCGGTGAAGCTTACTACTTTCATCTGGCATCTTCCGGCTAAGCTCTGCTCTCATGGATCCCCTTGTCCCTCCACTCTAGAGCTCTTCTAGATGCCACTCCCTGATGAATCACCTGAGCTCCTTTGCAGTCACTGCTTTGCTCTGTGACCTTGGGTCACTGGCAGAATCTTTCAGCTTCAACTTCAGAGGGTTGCTGTGAATTAAAAATGGACCAGGTGAGGGGCTGGGGAGAGCACAATGGTTCTGCAAAAGACTCTTGTGCCTGAAGCTCTCATGTCCCAAATTTAATCCCCAGCACCACTATAAGCCAGAGCTGAGCATTGCTCAGATAAAATAGAATAGTAGAATACTGGGACAGGGGAGACAGCTGTAGCGCAGTGGGTTAAGTGCACGTGGTGCTAAGCGCAAGGATCCCAGTTCGATCCCCCGGCTCCCCACCAGCAGGGGAGTAGCTTCACAGGTGGTGAAGCAGGTCTGCAAGTGTCTGTTTTTCTCTCCCCCTCTCTTCCCCTCCTCTCTCCATTTCTCTCATTCACTTCTCTTCCTTCAGGAGTGCATTCCTGAGTGACTCAGCAGCTTTCCTTCTTGGGAGTGTCCTGTGGTCTTTGTGTCCTAGGTGGGGGTGGCAGGGTTGGGGAACCCCTGGCCAACTATAGGCCAGTGATGGCTCTAGCATGACCTTCCATCCTCCCGGATTCCAAGAGGGATACCAAGGGCTCCTTCACACATTTTCACTTATTTATTTATGAAAGATATTATCTTATCTTATCCAACAACGACATCAATAATAACAACAATAACTACAATACAACAATAATAAATAAATAATAAATATTTTTAAAAAATAATACTGGGACAGGTGGCATATAAGCACTCAGCAGTGAAGAAAACTCAGCCCGTGTGGACTTGAAGCCTCTATCACAACCTGGTGAATTTACCTTCACCCTCCAGCCCCACCCTTTTTCTTTTTCTCTTTTTCCCCCACCTTCTACAATAGTTGATTGGGCTGGAGATGGCCAAATGGATCCTCTGGAGATTTTTTTCAAATATTTTATTTATTTTTTAATGAGGGAGAGAGAGAAATTGACCAAAGCACTGCTCAGCTTTGAACTAACTCATAGTAGCCACAAGCTTTGAACTATCTCATGTTCTCTGAGCAGCCCTGTTCTCATTTCGACCAGTAAAATCACTGCACTCCTGCTGTAGGGATGGACCGATGAGACTTCTAGGGCTGTTGAAATACACTCTTCCCTTTAAAATGAAGCCAACCCCCGGAGACATAGAGAACAGCTCCTGAGATGCCATGCTCCCAGACTGAGTCATGCTTCAGGCTATTTGAGTGCTTTCCAGCCATCTGAGCCCATAAACTCCCCTTTTTCTTCAGTTCAGATGGCGCTTTTGTCCAAGCCTGCAGTAAATGGTGCGTGCTGCACAAGGGCATGTGTGGTACCAAGGTCCTGACCATATATTGCTCATAAAAGATCTGGTCCTGGACAGCACTGCATAGACCACAGGGCAGAGATTGTGTCTGCTTCGGGACATGGTATTACATCGTGTGTGGAGATGTTAGCTGACAGCTGAGGCCGGGTGCCCCTGTCAGCACATGCTCCTGGGTTTCCCCACAACTGCTCCCTTGCCTTCTCTGGACCCAGCTCAGAGGGGGCCTTCTCACAGCTGCCTTCCCTCTCCCACCCCACACCCGTCACCCCCTAAGGCAGGTTCTTTCCTCCCTCATCCTCTTCCTGAGCTCAGCCCTTTGCTTCCTCCATAGCACACAGCAAACTTCAAAATCATCTAATATTTGACTATTTTATTTATTTGTTTATTTATGTCATTTCTAGGGCTTCCCCACTCCAAGTTGTTTTTAGTTTTAGTTTTGTTTTGTTTTTAGATAGAAGCAGAAGGACAGAGGGAAAGATACCACAGCACTTCTAGTGCAGTGGGAGCTGGGCTTCAACCTGGGTCACATGCAAGACAAACAGGTATGCTATCCAGGTGATCTATCTTGCCAGCCCTAGTTTACTCTTATCTATCCTGTGACCTACCCCTGCCCACCTCTCATTTAGAATGGTTGCTGTTCACATTACAGATGCTCAGTTAATAGCAGACAATCAAGGACTGAGTCCCAGAGAAATAGCATCATTAGTAGCGCAACACCAGAGCCGGAGGCACCAGAAGTTCCATCCCCAACACCACTATAAGCTAGAGATAAGCAGTCAATGGTTTCTTTTTTTTATTATTTATTTTCCCTTTTATTGCTCTTGCTTTTTATTGTTGTTGTAGTTATTGATGTTGTTGTTGGATAGGACAGAGAGAAATGGAGAGAGGAGGGGAAGACAGAGAGGGGGAGAGAAAGATAGACACCTACAGACCTGCTTCACGGCCTGTGAAGTGACATCCCCTGAAAATGGGGAGCCGAGGCTCAAACCGGGAACCTTATGCAGGTCCTTGTGCTTTGCATCACGTGCGCTTAACCCACTGCACCACTGCCCGACCCCCAGCAGTCAATAGTTTCTTACAGCATAGGAGATGGTACAGTGAATAAGATGTTGTACTGCAGGCCAGATGGTAGCACACCTGGTTGAGCACACTTATTACAATGCACAAGGACCCAGGTTCGAGCCCCCGGTCCCCACTTGCAGGGGTGTAGGGGAATTGTGAGTATGTGGTAGAGCCTGAGGGTTGTGTCTATCCTGTTAGTCTCTCTCTCTACTGAGAGTTTGAACAAAGGGGACATGGGAATCCCAAAGGTTTGCCTCGTCTTATCAGACTCCCTGTCTCACAAAGCACCTTGCATTTTTCTGCCTCCAGGTGCCCGGCATTCCTTAAAACATTAAGCCAGCTCCCCCTGCTCTGCCCTGCATTCCTTGATACTATGGCCTGTCCTTTTATTATCTGCATATCAATCTTCTGTTTTGTCTAACAAATGACTTAAGGCCTCCACCCTATCCCCTACCCATTCTGCTCATTCAATATATTCTTTTTCTACCCTCAAGACCATAGGGTATCATTAATCCTACCAGTTAAACCCCTAGCAACAGTTGCTAAGGAAGTCCCTACCTTTTTCACCTTTCTCCGCCCCCTTCCTAGTCATGTATGGTATTGTCAAGCCACTTCCGTTTCTGACTTGTCTCTTCCCTTTTCCGGCTTGGGAAGCATGCAGGCAGACCAGGAGGCTGACATTGGCCATTGCGGTTTGCACCATGTGGCTTAACCAGGTGTGCTACCGTCCAACTCTAGGGCGTTTGGATGAATAAAGATTTGAACGTCCTCACAGCCATGAGCTTGGCTCCTGGGTCATCTCTCGCACACTCAAGTCACTAGCCTGACACAGGGGGAAAGCTTTGTAAGTGGTGAAGCAGGGCTGCAGGGGTCTCTCTGCATCTCTCCCTCTCTATCCCTCCCTTCCCTCTCAATTTCTGGCTGTCTCTATCCAATAAATAAAGATAACAAAAAAAGTTTTAAAATAAATTTTTAAAAAGGTGTTGTACTATCAAGCATGAGTTCCTGAGTTTGATCCCTGGCATCACATCTGCCAGAATGATACTCGTTATCTCTCTCTCACATAAATAAAATCTTTTTTTAATCGCTAAAAGCATGTTTGACTTGCATGTGTCATCACCCTCTGTGCAGGTCCCACACCTTGGAGACAGTGGTTTCCTGTCCTTCTGACTCATCAACAAGGGATTGTGCCCATGGGTTGTCCTCCAGAAAGTATGGACTCATGCCTGGGCCTAGGCTGGGCACTGTTTATCTGCTCATATAATAAACGATGTAACCTCACCCATAGAGAAGTCAGGCCTTAGCAATTTCACGCCAGAGAGGAGTGTATTTTAGGGCAAGGGTTAGCCACACAGGGTAGAATAACAATACAGTTGGGGGTGGGGATTGGCCACCAGATAAGTTAACAATGCCATTCAGCAGAGAAGCTTGAGTTACACCAAAGGAGCTGGGCTTCCAGATGTCAACTCTGTGGACAGTTGGTCACAAAGCCCCAGCAAGGCTCTGGACACATGGCTCCTGGCACGTAATACTCTGTATGGAGCTGGCAGTGTCTGGGACTCCACTTGAGAGGAAGCTTCCTTCGATGCAGTGGAGAAGGGGCTCAAACCTGGAGGCTGTGCTTCAGAAGCTTTCAGGACTCAACCCACCCACCTCAATTCTTGGTTGATTTAAATCCTTCTCTGTACTGAAACATACTTGAGCATAATGGCCCTCAGTGAGTTCCACCAGTCTTTATGGTGGACTATGAAATGGAAGAATGGTTCTGGAGAGCCTCAAGTTTACAACTGGTGTTAAAGTTAGGGAAGTGTTACAAACTATGTTCTCTTTTTTTTTTTTTTCAATTTGAAAGCAGTCATGGTTTATTAACTGACTAGATTACAAAAATAATCATGGCAGACACCTTTGTTCATTCTTCTAATAAGTCTGTTGGTCTGGTCTTCCCTGTTATCAGCATCTACAACTTCTACAAAGTGTATGGTCTTTTTCTTCATACCACTACATGGAGAGGATAATTTGAATGGCCACAGGAAGTTGTTTGCCTCTTTGAAGCATTTTCTAACAGTGTAGACCTCATGAATCAGACCCTCCATGCAGATGAACCATGACTGCTTTCAAGAAAAATAATAATAAAGAAAAAAAACCCACTCAGAGCAGTGGATTCATAGTGCTGGCTCTGAACACCAACAATAACCCTGGTGGCAACTAAAAATAAATAAATATTGGGCCGGAGAGTAGAGCTGCGGGTTAAGCACACATAGCATAAAGCACAAGGACCCACGTAAGGATCCCAGTTCAAGCCCCCAGCTCCCCACCTGTAAGGGGGGGGGGTCACTTCCTTGCAAGTGGTGAAGCAGGTCTGTGGTGTCTATCTTTCTTCTTTTCTTAATTAATTAATTATTCCTTTTTGTTGCCCTTGTTTTATTGTTGTAGTTATTATTGTTGTTATTGATGTTGTTGTTGGATAGGACAGAGAAAAATGCAGAGAGGAAGGGAAGGCAGAGAGGGGGAGAGAAAGACACCTGAAAACCTGCTTCACCACCTGTGAAGCGACTCCCCTGCAGGTAGGGAGCTAGGGGCTTGAACCCGGATCCTTATGCCCATCCTTGTGCTTTGTGCCATGTGCGCTTAATCTGCTGTGCTACCACCTGACTCCCTAGATGTCTATCTTTCTCTCCCGTTCTGTCTTTCCCTCCTCTCTTGATTTTTCTCTGTCCTATCCAACAACAAGAAATGATAACAATAACAACAAGGGCAACAAGGACAATAAAAATTGGGAAAAATGGCCTCCAGAACCAGTAGATTCATGGTGCAGGCACTGAGCCCCAGCAATAACCCTAGAGACAAAAAATATACATAAATAAGTAAATAAATACAATTTTTAAATAAAAATAAATAAATAAATAAATAAATAGGGGCCAGGTGGTGGCACACCTGCTTGATTACACATGTTACTATGTACAAGGACCCAGGTTCAAGCACCCAGTCCTCAGCTGCAGGGGGAAAGCTTTGCGAGTGGTGAAGCAAGGCTGCAGGTGACTCTCTGTCTCTCTCCCTCTCTGTTTCCCCCTTCCTATCAATTTCTGGCTGTCTCTATCGAATAAATAAATTTAAAAGACAATAAAAATTTTTAAAAATAATAAATAAATAAAATTTTAAGATAAAATAAAGCTACAGTCATATTGGCTTTTGAGTCCAAGAGTCCCTGCCATGTTCCTTCCCCATCCTGTCCTCAGTCCCTAGCAACATAACCACTCAAAGATTCAAAGAGAGAATGCTGGGTGGTAGCTTTTGAGTGCCACCACTCAAAGATTCAAAGAGAGAAAGTTGGGTGGTAGCTGACCAACCATCAGGGTTTTTACTAGTGAAATAGCCCACTTGGATAGTGTCCCATGTTCCAAGTGACCAAGTTTCAAGTGACCAAGGTTCAAGCCCAACCTCAACTGCACTGAAGGGAGCTTAGTGCTGTGTTCCCTTTCACTCTTTCTGCCCCTCTGTCTCTATCAAAATCTAACAAAAAGCTTTGCCATCAGAAAGACCACCAGGATTTTCTTTCTTTTTAAAATTTATTTTTGAGAAAGAGAGAGAGAGAAAGAAAGAATGAGAATCATACCATCACTCCACCACATTCAATGCCAGGGATGGAACTCAGAACCTTATGCTTGAGAGTTCAGTGTCTTGTCCCTGCACCACCTCCCAGTTCATGTGATCATCAGGGGTGTCTCTGGAAATGCTAGTTTTCTTGAATATATTAGCCTGCCTTGTCTGGTGACCACTCTCTCCAGCAGCTTCTCAGGTGCACACTGAGGAGCCCCGGACACAGTCCTTCCTCCAAGGCAGCAGCAGCCTCAGATGCCTGTGCAGGTTCAGAAGTTTCATGTTCATGGCTAAACTTAGCCTCCTGCAGCCCTGGGGTTACAAAACACGTTTTCCCATGGTTTATATAAGAAGATTAGGCCCTTTATCCCTCCCTCGCTCCTCCCCAGCTCCTCCTCACCTCTGGGGAAATGCTCGCTCCTCCAGAACAACTAGGAAGAGTATTTTGTATCAGGGACCGCCACCTCTTCTATCACTAATCCCCCCCCCTCCAAACTTCACCATTCCAAACACTGTAGATATGAAGGAGATTTCCCTTTGCTTCTTCTCTGCCCAGAGTGGTTTAAGTGTAACCCTGCCCAATCACAAGGGATTGGACCATTTAGCCTCGTCATCCTGAGTATCAGGTTCCTCAAAAGGTAAAGGCAACCTCCTTGATTTCCCAGAGATTATGGGCCAGGCTGCTGGTTTACAAAGCCTTCTCAGCAAATCAGTAAAGTACACATCTTAAGGCACACAGGCAGTTTACAGAAAAGGGAAAAACAAGCAAACAAAAAACAGCCCAGGAAAATCCACATTGAACATACCTCTCCAGATGTGGTATGTGTGAGAATCTCCCTGGAGGCTGGTGGGGCCTAGCCTTGAGGGTCTCAGTCCCTCTCTCTAGGGTGGGACCAACACCAGAAGTGAGCCCTCAGCAACTGTGCTGTGATCTTACAGAGCCTCACAGGAATAAGCTCAGGGTGTGGCTGCCTGGAGGGGTCAGAACCTTTTTGCTTACACGGCTTCAAGATCCATCCACTGTGTGTCACACTGAAGGATGAACCCATCAGAGAACGAGCAGCTCTGTGCCTGCCATCTTGTCTCTCCCATGCATGGTTCCTCAGTCAGTATTTAGGGCAGGTGGCACTTTCTCACACACCAGAGCTGGAATACAAGGGTGAGGCCTGGGGAGATAGCATAATGGTTACACAAAAGACTTTTATGCCTGGGGTTCTGTGGTTCCAGGTTCAATCCTCAGCACCACCATAAACCAGAACTGAGCAGTGCTTAGGTCTCAGTCTCTATCTATCTTTCTTATTAAAATGAATAATAAATAAAATACTAAAGAAAAAGAAGAAGGTAAAGGAGAGTGAGTAGAAATAGCCACCACCTCTGAAGAAGACAGCCTTTGCTCAACACTTCATACACATAACTATGTAGTGATAGATTTTAGTAACTGCTATGGAAGAAAGCTTCACTCATTCAACAAACATACATTGGGCTCCTGTAAAGATCTGGGTGCTCTTTTAGGTGTCAAGGACCTGGCACTGAACGAAACAGAGTCCCTCCCTTTTTGGCATTTGCTGTTAGATGAGTCAACAAATAAATATGGACCATGGTATCAAGTGTAATGTCCCACAGAAAGTCATGCATGAGGGGAGGTAGAAAGCACAATGGCACAGTCAGGGCAGGCCACTCCAAGGATATTTGTTTTATTATTATTAATTCATTTTTCCCTCCAGGGTTATCGCTGGGGCTTAGTGCCTGCACAATGAAATCCACTGCACTGCTTTTGTGGCCATTTTTTTCTTGGGGGGGGGGGGATAGGACAGAGAGAAGTTGAGAAAGGAGGAAGGAGGGGAGATAGAGAGGGAGAGAGAAAGATGGATAACTGCAGACTTGCTTCATCGCTTGTAAATTTACCCCCCACCCCTGCAGGTGAGGAGCCGGGGACTCGAACTGGGGTCCTTGAACTTCATACTATGAGGGCCTAACCCACTGCGCCAATGCCTGGCCCATTATTATCATTATTTTGCCAACAGGGTTATTTCTGGGGCTTCATACACACATGATTATACCACCCCAACAAACGTTTTCTTTTTTCCCCTAGCAAATTTCTGTTCAATTTTATTTTTAGGAGGCTTGGGAGACAGCACAATGGTTATGAAAAAGACTTTCATACCTAAGGTTCTGAAGTTTCAGGTTCAATTCCCAGAACTACCATAAGGCAGAGCCGACCAGTGCTCTGATTTCTCTCTCCATAAATAATGTTAAATTAAATATTTTGAAAACCTTAATTTAAAATGTTATAGAGCACAAGATCCTGCTGAAGGATCCCAGTTCTAGCCCCCGGCTCCCCACCTGCAGGGGGTTCGCTTCACAAGCGGTGAAGCAAGTCTGCAGATGTCTTTCTCTCCCTCTCTCTCTCCTCTCTCCATCTTTCTTTGACCTATCCAACAATGACATTGACAATAGCGACAATAATAACTACAACAATAAAACAACAAAAGGGAATAAATAAATATATTTTAAAATGTTTTAGATAGAGAGAGCTGTAGCATAAACTAATAAACATGACTTTTGTCTGGGTGGCAGCCTAAGCAGCAAAGTTGAAGAAAAACACAATGACGGGGCCAGGCAGTGGCACACCCTGTCGAGTGCATGCATTACCATTCTCCACCTGCAGGGGGAAGACTTCACAAGCAGTGAAGCAGGTCTGCAGGTGTCTTTCTCTCTCCCTCTCTATCTACTCCTCCCCTCTAAATTTTTCTTTGTCCTATCAAATTAAAAAATAAAGCAGTGAAATAGTTATTTGATCAAATCTACTCAGTACTATTAGGTGGTTATGTGACCAAAACACTGAGGCATGCAGTCCACCTTGAGAGCTTTCATAGAGAAGTTTCCCATCACCCACCCCAGGCTGAGGACCACCTCTGATGAAGGGTTTGATAGAACCCTGTCTCCATGCATAAGATAGGGCAGGAAGGGAGTCGGGCAGTAGCGCAGTGGGTTAAGGGCACCTGGTGCAAAGTGCAAGGAACAGCATAAGGATCCCGGTTCAGGCCCCCGACTCCCCACCTGTAGGAAAGTTGCTTCACAGGTGGTGAAGCAGGTCTGCAGGTGTCTCTCTTTCTCTCCCCCTCTCTGTCTTCCCCTCCTCTCTTTCCATTTCTCTGTCCTGTCTAACAACTACGACATCAATAACAACAACAATAATAACTACAACAACAATAAAAAAAAAGGGCAACAAAAGGGAAAATAAAAACAAAAAATGATAGGGCAGGAAGAAGCAGTTTTCTTAAGCAACAACCCCTCCACCCCCCAAAAAAAGAATGTAGCCCCTAAGATTACAGTCATAAATAGAAACCCTTCCCATCCTTCCCAGTACTGTTGGCAGTTCATCCTTTACCAACCGCCAGTAACCGCCCTTGGTGATTATTTCTTGCCTTGTCTATTCTAATAAGCTGCAAGCTTTTCATTAACTTTCTTGCCTAAGGACTTGTTTGCCCAGGTCCTCCACATGCTTAACCACTATTGCCGGCCAAAACCACATCATTTAACTCCACCAGAGGGTATGAAAGATAGAGGAAGAAAGAGAGACAGAGAGATACTACAGCATTGCTCCACCATGTGTGATGCTTTCCCCATGAGGGTGCTCCTTTGTGGTTGAGGCTCAAAGTCATGTCTTGGTGTTGGATAGTATGCCAGCTCCCCCTGGCTTCTGCTTAACCATATGCCTATATAGGGATAGATTTAATCCCATTCAAAGCTTTGGTCTATTTACATAAATCACTTTTACATTTACATACAGCACTCCAGGGCATTGGTGGTTCAGTGATAGGATTCTCGCCTGCTCCGCCCCCTCCTTGTCACACTCTGATTTTCACCAGTAACTTTTCTCTCCACCCACTCTATATCACATCCTGTTTCCACCCTACTTGGAGAGTATAAAAACAGCTGCTCTTCTGATTAAAGACACTTGGAAATTGCTTTCTGGCTCCGAGAGTTCCAGAGTGTATCTCCTGTGAAGTTGGTGCAGCACAAGTTCCTGATCCCTCTCCCACGCAGCAGCCTAGATCGGCTCCAGTTGAGTTCTCTCCAACCCAGAGAGCACTAGCTCAGGAAGAAGTACCCTCAGGCTATCCTGGCATCTGGCGCCCGAACAGGGACACATAAGCAGCAGATTTACAAGAAGACATCCTAGATAAGTACACACCTTTTGGGTATCTGCAATATTGTGTTAAGGCACTGATTTTTTTTTCTTTCTTATTGTTTTCCTGAGATCTCTCCACCATGGAAAATCTTTTCCAAATTCTGCATTCTTTTTCCAGTATACAATTTTTATATATCTGGGACATTTTTCTCGGGGCTGCACCTTATATCCTGTTGATCATCATAGCAGCTTTTAAGGGATATATAGGGCAACCTCTCAAAAGGCTTAAGGACCTAGAGGCTGAGGTCCAAGAGATAAAGGAAGTGATCATAGAACTTAACCAGCACCTTAAAAACAAGAAGAAGCAAAGGCCTGTCATGATCCTGACCCACCCTAATTCCTCTGCATCTTGCCCTGAGGCCCCTATTTTGGCATCTTGCCCTGAGGCCCCTATTTTGGCAGACACGTGTCCGAATTCCCCTTTGGACTCCACAGCCACTTCTTTGGCCACCCCCATTATGGCAGACACGTGTCCGGAACGTCCTGCTGCCTCCACGGCTGCTTCTTCGCCCACCCCTGTTTTGACTGACACATGTCCGAATTCTCCTGTAGCCTCCAAAACCACTTCTTTGGCCGCTTGTCCAGAAGCTTCCACTTCAGTGACTCCTCCTACCGCTACACACTTATCAGAGCAAGTCCACACATTTCCAGTCAGTGTTGCCCCCAATAGACAAAAACCTCAGGCCTGGTATCCATATTCCGCCACAGACCTGAAGGAACTACGCCAGGCTATCAAGGATGATGGTATTCATGCCCCATGGACCAGGTTCATTTTACAAGGCCTACTTCAGAACCTTAATACCCCCCAAGATTGGAGGGATGTAACTCGTGCTACGCTCCCAGGCCCCCTCTTCCTGCAATGGGAGGCATTCTTTCGTGACGAATGTTTACAACAATCACGGAAAAATATTCAAAATTAGCCAGAGGGTAATTTTGATACATTGTTTGGAACAGGCCAATTAGAAACAGAGATTCAACAGGCGGAAGCCAAGTTTCCACCAGGGTATTTTGATCAGGTACGCCTGTGTGCATTAAAAGCATGGGAGCGATTAACACCACCCATGGGAGCGGCCTCAGCCCCCATTCTATCCCTTCAACAAGAACCTGATGAATCCCTCGCTAAATTCATTGCCAGGGTCCAATCGAGTCTGGAAAGGAAGATTTATAATCCTGACGCTTGTTTTCTCCTCCTACGATCCATAGTCTGGGATGGAATGCTTCCGCATTTTCGACGGGCCTGTATCACTCTTAAATACGAACACCCAGATACTTGGATTATAGCTACACAGGATCTCAGATCAAGCTCTTTTCAAGGACCTATGTTACAGGCCTATGCAGCTACCTTACATAAGCAAAAAGGGGCTTGCTTTCAGTGCAGTCGCCAAGGGCATTGGCGTAACCAATGTCCAGAAAATAGACCGCAATCCCGCCTCCAGTCAGGGCAACCCCGCCTCCAGACAGGGAATCAGAGACCATGAATGCCTTGTCCCAGATGCCAGAAAGGATTTCACTGGAGGAGAGATTGTTGGTCAAGGTTCCATAGGAACGGCACGCCTCTGCCAAATGTAAACAGGGATTTAAACTAGGTGTGGGGCTTCCCCAAGAGGGAAGGAAGCAGGTCGCCCGCTAGATGCTGTGCCCTTCTTCCACAAACAGAAGCCCAGCTTGGGACCCAATCCGTCGCTACACCCACCACGCCAAGTAACAATAACAGAGAGTGAGCAGAAGGAGGAACCCGCGGTATGTGGGAACTTCCAGCATAGAAATAAATGGCTGGAGCAAGAGAACAGCTCGAATTCGGAGCCTGAGATTTTATGGACCACCCCTGTTTTAGAAAGGGGTCACCCAACTATGACAGTAAAGATTGGTAATATTCCTTTTAAGTGTTTGATTGACACGGGAGCAGATAAGACAATATTAAGACAAGCAGAGGTTCCCCAGAGTTGGGAACTCCTCCCAGGACCACGCTTACATGGTGTTGGAGGATTGACTCAGGCATTCCGCACATGAGATTCCCTTGTGTGGGAAGATCCAGAAGGGACTACCAGATGCTTTCAGCCTTTAATAGCTGATATAAGCACCAATTTATTGGGAAGAGACTTGCTGGAATCTTTAGATGTAGGAATCTTTAGACACCTCTGCAGGACACCACACTCACTCCTGTGAGACTGCTAGACCCAACCAGCACCCCCAATACTAACTGCCACTGTTCGTAACAGAACTCCCCGCTTAGATTGGCTTTCTAATGAGCCTGTCTGGGTGGAACAGTGGCCTTTGCCTAGGGAGAAGCTAGAAATTTTAAAAGAACTCGTCCAAGAGCAGTTATCTTTGGGACACATTCGTCATTCTCGGAGCCCATGGAATACTCCAGTCTTTGTAATTAAAAAGCGCTCAGGAAAATGGCGCCTCCTCCAAGAACTGCATGCAGTTAATAAAACCATGCAGGTTTGGGGCTCCCCCCAAAGGGGTTTGCCTCTTGCTTCCGCAATTCCCACAGGAATTCCAATCATAGCTATTGATATACAGGATTGTTTTTTCTCTATTCCCTTACACCCACAAGATTGTAAACGTTTTGCTTTCTCTGTTCCTTCTATTAATAATGCCAGCCCTGCCGATAGATTTGAATGGGTGGTACTGCCCCAGGGCATGGCTAATAGTCCTACTATCTGTCAAGAGGCTGTTAAATCTGCCCTTTTCCCATATATTCATAAGGGCCTTAAGGTTTTTCATTATATGGATGACGTGTTAATATGGGGAGAATTAGATACAGATCTCTCCGCCCTACGTGATTTTCTAATCCCTGCCTTAAAGAGAAGTGGACTTAATGTAGCTCCTGAGAAGATACAACTAATCCCTCCAATATCTTTCTTAGGCTCAGAGATTTCCCTAATGCAGATTCGTCCTTTAAAACCTTGTGTTACTTTTCCTTCTAATCTCACTCTTGCTTCTTTACAAAGTTTTCTTGGAAATTTGAATTGGCTTAGGCAGTATCTTTATCTGCCTACGAGCTGCCTGCAACCACTGTTCGATCTGTTAAAAGGAAACAAACAGCCCTCCTCAAAGCGTATGTTAACCCCCGAAGCCTCCTTGGCACTGGAAAAAGTTAACCAGGCTCTCCAGGACATGCACCTCGTTTGGTTCTCCCCCTCCTCTCCAGTAAATATTCTAATCTTTAACTCCACCCCCACGGTAGTGGGGGCATTGTGGCAGAAACATGGCGTTCTCAAATGGCTTCATAGGCCAGTAAGCAGAGCTCCAAGACTCCTTGTTGTTTTCGACGGGTTATGTTGTTTTCACCGGGCTGGCTTCACGGGCGGGTAAAAGATGACCAGGGACTCATGGTTGAGCTGTAGGCAGTATGTCTTTATTCATGCAGGACACAGCACAATCTATACCAAGCTAAGCTAAACTCAAGGTAAAGTACTGTAAAACTCACAATGCTGTCTTTATATATACTTGCCAAGTAAGGTGGAAACAGGATGTGACATAGAGAGGGTGGAGAGAAAAGTGACTGGTGAAAATCAGAGTGTGACAAAGAGGGGGCAGATTAGGCGAGAATCCTATCACTGAACCATAAATGCCCTGGAGGGAGGGTGGAACTTGTTAACAGTGGTTATGTAAATAGAATGAAGTGGTTATGTAAATAGAATAGTGTTAAGCAGGGGGGATTTAAACCAAATGAAACAGAAGGGGTCTCATGCATACCAACAACTCCTTACCGAGACTGATGCCTTAGCATTTATGGTTCGCCAAGGAAGAAATAGATCGGTTCAGGTCTTAGGAAGGGAGCCACATTCAATCATTCTTCCCTTTTCTCTCACAGATACAGAATGGCTCATATGCCACCATTCTCATTTTGCCATAAGTTTAATGGGTTTTCCAGGACAATTAGATAATCATTTTCCCTCTAATAATTTGATAGCTTCTTTACCTCTGTTGCCTCTACTAGTACCTAAACTTTTCTCTCGAGATCCCATCCCCTCTGCTCCTACAGTGTTCACTGATGGTGGAAAAAAGGGAGCTGCTGCCCTTATATATTATCCAGACCAGCAATACCCCAAACCTCTCTTTACTGAACTTCCTGACAATTCCCCTCAGTACAAAGAACTTTATGCTGTTTTCCTTGCATTAAAAGTTGTACCAGAGGGAGTCAGGCTGTAGCGCAGTGGGTTAAGCGCAGGTGGCGCTAAGCTCAAGGACCGGCGTCAGGATCCCGGTTCGAGCCCCTGGCTCCCCACCTGCAGGCAGGTCCCTTCACAGGCGGTGAAGCAGGTCTGCAGGTGTCTGTCTTTCTCTCCCCCTCTCTGTTTTCCCCTCCTCTCTCCATTTCTCTCTGTCCTATCCCACAACAATGACATCAATAATAACTACAACAATAAAACAACAAGGGCAACAAAAAGGAATGAATAAATAAAATTTAAAAAATAAATAAAATAATAATAATAAAAAAAAAAAAACTTAAAAAAAAAAAAGTTGTACCAGAATCCTTCAACCTTTTTTCTGACAGTGTGTATACTGTTAACTTACTTCCATGGCTTGCTTGATCTTATGTAAGAATTGATGACAACCCACTTTCTCCTCTTTTAATTCAAATTGCCTCTATGCTCTGTTCTCGAACCCAACCACTGTATGTTCAGCACCTACGTTCCCACAGCCCTCTTCCTGGTCCCCTGTCAGAAGGGAATGCTGCAGCCGACCACGTTGCCTCCACAGGAATTCTCCTAGCCTCTGTCTCTAATCCTGCTGACTTTCATTCCCTAACCCATGTTAATCTTAAAGGTCTTTGAGCTCGATTTCCTGATATTCCTCTGCCACAGTTAAAACGTATTCTTGCTACATGTTCCTCCTGTGCAGGTCTAATCAAAACACCTGCTATTCAAACTCTGGGGGTTAATCCTCAAGGTTTAAAAGCCAAAGCTCTTTGGCAAATTGATGTTACCCACATACCCAACTTTGGCAAACAAAAATATGTGTTCGTCTCAATTGATACTTTCTCTAAGTTTATGTGGGCTACAGCTCAGACTGGAGAAAACTCAAAAAAGCTTATAAGCCATATGCTCTCCTGTTTTGTTGTAATGGGCTTACCTGTTCAACTTAAAACGCATAATGGACCTGCTTTTACCAGCAAACAATTTAAAGATTTTTGTTCCCTCTGGAACATTACTCATACTACAGGCATTCCGTATAATCCACAGGGACAAGGCATTGTTGAGAGGGCCCATCAAACTCTTAAGGCTCAATTAAATAAAGAAAAATGGGAAATGTACCCCCCCAATATCCAGAAGTTTCTGGCTCATATTGTCTATGGGGGTGTCCAAGGGTTCCCTGACTAGGGCCCCAGATAATGGGGTGGCCTGGTATTGACCAAAAAGGCCATCACTAAGTGAGCCAGTCTCTGCCCTTCCCCAGCTTTTCTAGCCCTTTCTTTATCTGACAAGCTTAGACTTTCTCCCAGCTGTTAAAGCACTGAGTGCTATTTATTTCTTTCCTTTTGTTGCCCTTGTTTTATTGTTGTAGTGATTATTGTTGTTGTTCTTGATGTCATTGTTGTTGGATAGGACAGAGAGAAATGGAGAGAGGAGGGGAAGACAGAGATGGGGAGAGAAAGATAGACACCTGCAGACCTGCAGGTGAAGCAAAACAAAAAAGTGAGAGGAAGAAAGAAACCTGCAACATTGCTTTACCACTCACAATACTTCCTCCCTGCAAGTGGGGACCAGGGGCTTGAACCTGCGTCCTTGTAGTATGGTAATATGTGTGCTCAATTGGGTGCACCACTGCCTAGCCTTATATCTTTAAAAGAAAAAGAAAGGAATCTCTGGCATTAGAGTGAAAGCCTGCAAGAACACAGAGAGCCAATCCTGTAAACAATTGGAGAAAAAGTGATCCAGGCAGAGCAAACATCAACTGCAAAGGTCCCAAAGTGGATGAGAATGGCTTTCACATGTTTGAGAAGAAGCAAAGACAAGTGTGATTGGAGTGGAGCCCAAGAAGAGGGAGTGGTAAGAACTTAGCAGGCAGTTGGGGGCAGAATCTATAAGGGCTTTGTCTGCTAGGGCCTGGCGGCTGTCTTTCTTTTCATCCTTCCTTTCTTCTTTCCTTCCTCTTTTTCTTTCTTTCTTTTTTATTTTTTCTTTTGTTTTTCTAATATTTGACAGGACAGACAGAGATTGAGAGGAGAGGGCAAGATAGAGAAGGAGAGAGAAAGATACACCTGCAATACTGTTTCACCACTGGTAAAGCTTCCTCCTTACAGGTGAGTATTGGGAACTTAAACTGAGTCCTTGTGCACAGTAATATGTGTGCTCAACCACTGTACCACCACCCAGTCCCTGAGGTTCTACTGCTTGTCCTATCCAATACTAATGACTACCATTGTGTATGCACACACACACACACACACACACCACCCCCACACTTCATTCACAACGTGGACACACGCAGGTCAGTTTAGGGTAGATGTTTCTGAGTGCAGGTAACTATAGAGCTATTTGGAAAACATGAAAATATTTTGAAAAGATGATACAGTAACCACAAATATTTTTATTTCGTTTTCAACTACTATAAACTTTTCAAAAAAAAATTTTAAATGAGAGATACAAAGACAGACAGAAAAACTAGAGCACTGCTCAGCTCTGGTTTATGGTGGTGCAGGGGATTGAACCTGGAGCCTCAGAACCTCAGGCATGAAAATCTTTTTCATGGCCATGATGCTGTCTCCCCAGCTCAAACTGCTATAAACTTTTTTTTTTTTTGCCTCCAAGGTTATTGCTGGGACTCAGAGCTTGCACTACAAATTTACTGTTCCTATGGCCGTTTTTTCCCAGTGTTTTGGATAGAACACAGAGAATATGAGGGGGGAGGGGAAGGTAGAGAGGGGGAAAGATAGACACCTGCAAACCTGCTACACCACTTGTGAAGCCAGCCTCCTGCAGGTGGAGAGCCAGGGGCTCCAATGGAGATTCTTGCCTGGGTTCTTGCGCTTTGTGCTATGTGCATTTAACCCAGTGCACCATTGCCCGCCCCCCCCCCCATAAAACTTGCATTTGCCAAACATTCTAGAATGTTCTCTGAGCTTTTGTCTCATTCAAGCACACCCTTTATCATGTAAGCCCTTTCACACTTTGCTAACTAGACCATAACAATTAGAATAGTTCTGTTTGGCACCTCAGGGGAAACAAAGTTCCTAAACTACCTTGGACAGCCATACTGGGAGAGTTCATTAAATGCCAGCCCATGGTAACCAGTAACTAAGGCAAGGTAGTCTGTATTCACTGCTGATCTTTGTAACTCAAATGACTCATGATGATGACCGAAAACTTTTGCTGCCCTCAGAAATGTCACAGACACTAATGTGAAGGTTCAATCTCAGGCACAGTTCCTTGCTTACCACATTCTTGCTTGTCACAGTCTTGACTCACTGACCCACAAGTGGAGGAATTTTTAGAGCACTGGAGCAGATCCACACAGGAAGGAGCTCGTGAACATGCACATGTATCCATCAGGAGGCATTTCTCTTCCCAGCACACACACATGCACCTTCTTCACTGGTGGGGGAGGAACATGGAACCAGCTTCTTGGTGCTGTAGAGATTGGCAGCTCTGGTTTTACAATAATATTATCTTTAAAAAAAAACAACATCAGGAGTGGGAGATGACTTAACTGGTCAAGTGCTGGGCTTGCATGCCTGGGGTTCCCAGTTCAGTCCCTGGTGCCTGAGGCAGAGGTAGTGTTTTGCTTGTCTCTCTCTCATAGGTAATAAATAAAAAAATTAATATTTGGGGGCCAGGTGGTAGGTAGCTCATGGGGTTAAGCGCACATAGTGTAAAGCACAAGGACTGGTGCAAGGATCCCAGTTCCAGCCCCCTGCTCCCCACCTGCAGGGGGAGTCGCTTCACAGGAGATGAAGCAGGTCCTCAGGTGTCTGTCTTTTTCTCCCTTTCTCTGTCTTCCCTTCCTCTCTCGATTTCTCTCTGTCCTATCCAACAACAATGACAGCAATGACAACAACAATAATAACTACAAGGATAAACAAGGGCAACAAAAGGGAAAAAAAAAACCTAGTCTCCAGGGGAGTCAGGCAGCAGCACAGTGGGTTAAGCACAGGTGGCACAAAGCTCAAGGACCGGCTTAAGGATCCCAGTTCCAGCCCCAGCACCCCACCTGCAGGGGAGTCACTTCACAAGCAGTAAAGCAGGTCTGCAGGTGTCTATCTTTCTCTCCCTGTCTTCCCTCTCTCCACTTCTCTCTGTCCTATCCAACAATAACATCAATAATATCTACAACAATACAACAACAAGGGCAACAAAAGGAAATAAATAAATATTAAAATAATAATAATAAATATTTAAAAAATAGAAAAAATAACTAGCCTCCAGGAGCAGCAATAACCCTGAAGAGGCAAAATAAATAAATAAATAAATAAATATTTAAAAATGAAAAAAAATAGGGGCCAGGCAATGATGTACCTGGTTAAATGCACACACTACCGTGCACAAGGACCAGTGTTCAAGCCCCTGGTTCCCACCTGCAGGGGAAAAGCTTCATGAGTGATGAAGCAGGGCTGCAGGTGTCTCTCTCTCTCTCTCCTTCTCTATCTCCCCACTCAAGTTCTGTCTGTTTCTATCCAATAATAAATAAAAATAAATTTTAAAAATTAATAAAACGAAGAGAAAAAAGTGCCCAGTCCTGACCCAGAGGTGATAGTATCATTGATCTGAAAAGGCTCCCAACATCAGCATTAAAAATATATATTTTAAATTTATTTATTAATTAATAAAATGGAAACACTGACAAGACCATAGGAGAAGAGGGATACAATTCCCTCCACCAGAGCTCCATATCCCATCCCCTCCCCTCATAGAGGGAAACACAGAGAAAGAGAGACAGACTGGAGCACTGCTCAGCTCTGGCTTATGGTGATGCAGGAGATTGAACCTGGGACCTCAGAGCCTCAGGCATGAAGCATAACCATTATGCTATCTCCTCAGCCCACATTAATATTTTTTAAAGTTCCCTATGCTCACTTCTATCATACAGTCCATGCTAAGAACCACTGGGCGGTTGTTGACCGCTATTAAAAAATAGAACCACAAGGTGGCGCAAGAAGCTGACCAAAGAAGCACCAGTAAAGCTGCAACTCCCAGACATGCTGTTTGTTTGTAGGCTATCCAAGAACTAGCCATTGATGGGGCTTCTTCTGCCTTAAGAATATGGGTTGTCAGCTCACAGGCCTTTCCCTGCATTTCCGAAGTACTCCTGGCTGGTGCTTCAGTGGGTCTGACTAGACTGCAGGGAGCTCCCAGGAGTAGCTAATCTCCATAATCAATCAATCTTTCTCTCTCTCCCTCTCTCTCCCTCTCTCTCTCTCTCTTTCTCTCTCTCTCTCTTTTTCTCTCTCTCTCTCCAAATACCCCAGGGATGCTAGCACATGCTGGCAAATACAGGAGCTTTGGGAATAGCAAAACAGGCTCCTCAAAGACTTAGGACTGAGGGACTCCACAGAGCCCATAGGAAAGTTGCCTTTACTTCCAGTGACCAAACTAGAGAGACTTCCAGCTGGGAAGCAATCACACCTTAAAAGAGTGAGTGATTCTACATCTCTCCAGATGCCCATTGAAGAAAAGTCTAGTCACCCCCAAAGTCTCTATTCTGGGACTTTATTTTTCAGTGACTTCTTCAGATATTAAAGAGAGACAGCTGGGCCATGTACACAGCAAAGTTCCCACTCTCCTGGGTGAGTTATATGGATGGCCATCTCAATTAACTTAATATCACAAGAGTTAACCATGGAAGACTGAGTGCCTCTTTAAACCAATGCAAGATATAGTGTGTGTGTGTGTGTGTGTGTGTGTGTGTGTGTGTGTGTGTGCGTTTCTGTCAGAAGACAGTCTCTTTCTTTCACTTAGAAAGATTAAGGAGCACCAAAGAAAGGTTATCAAAACAGATGGACTTTCATTAAGATATTTTTAAATATTCGGTATCCAGGAGGCAGGGAGAGAGTTTGTTCACACTTTACCACGTGCAAGGCCTAAGGTTCAAGGCCCTAGTTACCACATTGGAGCAACATGCAAAAAGATGAGGCTTTATGAATGGTGGAGCAGTGTTGTGGTGTCCCTCCTTCTCTCTCTCTCTCTCTCTCTCTCTCCCTCTGTCTCTCCTACTCTATCTGGAAAAAAAGAAGGCAAGTGAAAGTGAATGAGAGAGAGAGAGAAGAGGGAAGAGAGTCCAGCTTCTCTCTGCCCTTATCCAGCTTGCTAACCCTATTTTCAACTCCGACACCACCTTCCCAGACAATACTGCTAGCCCACCATGCTACTGTCTGGCTCAGGCAAAAAATTAGTAAAGTGATGGGATTCTTGGAATATACCTAGAATATACCTACTAAGTAACTTTTTCCAAAATGGAGACCCCAAATCTCAACTGCTATACTCTTTTTTTAAAGATTTATTTATTTATTTTCCCTTTTGTTGCCCTTATTGTTATAGTTATTATTGTTGTTGTTATTGATGTCATCATTATTGGAAAGGACAGAGAGAAATGAAGACAGGAGGGGAAGACAGAGAGGGGAGAGGAAGATAGACACCTGCTTCACCACCTATGAAGCAACTCCCCTGCAGGTGGGGAGCCAGGGGCTCGAACTGGGATCCTTACACCGGTCCTTGTGCTTTGCATCACGTGTGCTTAACCTGCTGCACTATCACCTGACTCCCTCATCTGCTATATTCTTGCCTCTAGGTTCCTGACTATTAAACGATTTGTTTTGCTTTATATATTAATGCTTTTCAGCCACCAAGTTGCAGATACTACCATGACACCAACCTGACTTCCCTGGGCAGACGACCTCACCAATGTGTCCTAGAACCTCACCTCTCCAGAGCCCCACACTACTAGGCAAAGATAGAGACAGTCTGGGAATATGGACCAGAGAAGCAATTACAGAAGCCAAACTCCCTACCTTCTGCACCCCAGAATGACCCTGGGTCCATACTCCCACAGGGATAAAGAATAGGGAAGCTTCCAATGGAGGGGAGGGAATATCGAACTCTGGTGCTGGGAATTATATAGAATTGCATCCCTCTTATACCATAATCTTGGCAATCATTATTAAATCACTAATAAAAATTATTTTAAAAAAGAAAGAGATGTGGCGTAAAGCGCAGGGACCAGCATAAGGATCCATGTTCGAGCCCCCGGCTCCCCACCTGCAGGGGATTCGCTTCACAGGCGGTAAAGCAGGTCTGCAGGTGTCTATCTTTCTCTCCCCCTCTCTGTCTTCCCCTCCTCTCTCCTCTTCTCTCTGTCCTATCCAACTACGA
Organism: Erinaceus europaeus; assembly: GCF_950295315.1. NCBI lineage: Eukaryota > Metazoa > Chordata > Mammalia > Eulipotyphla > Erinaceidae > Erinaceus > Erinaceus europaeus. The sequence continues at coordinate 37,392,268 of NC_080163.1, forward strand.
CAACATCAATAACAACAATAATAATTACAACAAGGGCACCAAAAGGGAATAAGTAAATAAATATTCAATAAAAAAAAAAGAAAGAGAGTCTGCCAGGAACAGTAGAATTGCATAGGTATGAAGTCCCAGGGAAGCCTTGATGAGGGCCATTGAATTTGTTCTGGAAAATAACTTGGCTAATCCCACTGCCACTGGCACACAAAAGGGAAGCACTGCCACCCTTCCCTGAGTGAGTCAGGGCTCTGGCCAGCCCAGAGCCACCTCCCGCATGTCTTCGGTCACCTCAGACTCTGGGCAAATCACCTTGCTCAGGTGACTCCTTTCCCTGAGAAACAGCAGAAAAGAAGTCCTGTGGGGTCCAGAAGTTTCCCTACCTGGCCTAGAGGAATCCCAGAGGCCCAGTGGGGGTCCACCTGTGCATCACAGCTCCTGGATTCCATGTAGTGTGGGGGCTCTTGAAGGCCCCCTGGGAAGCTAGGGAGGGGTTCTGGAGCCATCAACCAAGGCCCCTCCCTGGGTAGAAAGTGCTTTCTTTCCCACTGGGCTCAGAACTGGGTGCTGGGGGGGTGGGATGGCGGCTGCACACACAACACACACACACACACACACACACACACACACACACACACACACACACGGAGAGACAGGGGAGCAGAACCCAGGAAAAAACTGATGCTCAGAGAGGGACAGGCCTGCCCTAAGGTTCCACAGCCTGGGACCTCTGACCCCAGCCTCTGAACTTCCACCCAGGCCCTTCCCTGGCCCCACGAAGTACCCCCAGTTTCAGGCAGCCCTGTGGGTGATGGGGGTGGAGGGACCCATGGGGGGACCCCAACACAACAAGGAGTACCCAGTGAGGGCTGCAAGGAGTACCCAGTAAGTCACCCTTCTCTAGACACCCTCGAAGTTCCCTGAGGTGACCCATTTCCCTCATCCTCCTCTCAGCTTCAAAACAAACCAAAATGTAGACCAACATCCTTTGTTTGTTTTGGGGGAATCAGAGAGAGGGGAAAGCGGCTCTGTGGGTTTGCACTGAAAAACAAAACTTCTCTGAGCTACCAGAGCAGAAACCAAACCAAAGGTGAATTCAGGGGCCGGGAACCCTCGTGGCCGCGCCAGCTCCGAATGAGTCAGAGAGGGCGTGGTGGATTCTGGGGAGCCAGGCAGCCCCCTGACCTGTGCCCACACCCTGGGTCCCATAGTCCCCAGAGAGGGCTCAGGGTACAGCCAGCCCACACTCACCCTGAGCAATGAAGCTTGACAGGGGCCCAGGCCAAAAAGGAGACAAGCTGTTCCCTCACTGAGAATGGAGGACAGTGGCTGCAAGTGGGTGCTTGCCCCACAGCCCCCTGCCCTCTACCATCCTGTGTGGTGCCCACAGGCCTGTGTGGCTGCCCAGAACCAGCTGAAGCAGACATGGACCCACCATGGGATTGCCAGTCAACAGGTCTCCCCTAAGAAGGTCTGCTTAGCCCTGTCTGCTCTAACAGGGGTGTGTCAGGCTCTGTGCCACCTGTCTGCCAGGCCAAACTACCCCCCCAATCTCTACTTCAGGGAGAGGCCACCCAGCAGGGCAGAAACCAGGCACCCAGGGACTCCTCTGCCTCACCTGGTTGAGGTCTATGCTCCTGGCAGATGTGGTAGGTGGGGGCTCTGCCTTACCCTTCTCCCGAGTTTGGAAAAAGGAGCAGGCGCTTCTGGAAGTTACCCCCTGGAACAGGGTGGATCCTTTCAGACTCAGCAGACACCTCTGAGCCGATGTGAGAGCAGTGGCCAGACTCATGGGCGAGTGGCAGGTCAGCTGCCCTGGCAGAGTGAGCTCATCGATATCAAGTTCCAAGGTGGTCCAACACGCCCCCAGCTGAGTAGGGGTCCCTCGTTGCTCATAATAGCTGCCGTATGTTTGTTTTTGTTACCAGAAAACTACGTATCTCTGGCTCATGGTGATGTGGGGGACTGAAGCTGGGATTTCAGAGCCTCAGACATGGAAATCTTTTACATAGACATCATGCTATCTTGCCCACCTAATAATTTTAGATGTACCAACTCATTTGAGCTTTCCAGCTACCCAGGCTGCAGAGAAAGAGACAGAGCAACTCGCTCTGGGCCACTCAGCAACCAGCACCAGTCAGCAGTATGCCAGACCTCTCCTGGGAATCCTCTAGGATGCAGAAACAATGGCAGGAGTTCAAGCCTCTCATTCTCTCCTCTCAGCCTCCAGCCTGCTCCTCACACAGATGATTTCTGAGCTGGTGCTCACGTGAATCCCTCACCCTGAGGGAAGCAGGAGGCTTGGATTCAAAGCCTGACCCACTGCAGGGTCTCTGTTGTGCTCACTTTTTAGTGCACACCATGGAATTTGAACCATATACTGCCTCAGCTCCGTGATGACTGGCCCAAAGCTGGGCCTCCTCCAGGTGGGATTCAGGGCATCAGTGGTTTGTTTGCCCTATAGGGAGGCAAAACCAGACATCTGTGCCCTTGGTCCCCTACCATCCTCTCCCAGGCAGGTGTGTGTACCCACCAACGGCAGCCAACATCTGGCTCCCACCTTTCATCTATGGAGATGAGCCCCCTTCTTCCTGCTGGGGTCCCCCATGACAACTTTCAAGGCCCTACTAAGCTGAACTCCAGCTTCCTCAATGGGACAGTTTCCTCTTTTCCTTTAGAACAGGTGTGTGTGTGTGTGTGTGTGTGTTTGTAAGTTGGTATCTAACTATGGGTCTAAGGACAGAAATGATGACTTGGGGCCAGGGAACTAGCATACCAGTTGTGCAGCAGACTTTCATTCATGCCCCAGGATTAGAGGTTGCAGGTTCAATTCCCCCAGCACCACCAGGATGAGAGTTGGTCAGTACTCTGCCCTTTCTTTCCCTATCTCTTTCTCTTTCCCTTTCATATTAAAAGAAAATAACTCCTGTGGTCCAGGAGGTGGCACAGTGGATAAAGCATCAGACTCTCAAGTATGAGGTCCTGAGTTCAATCCCCAGCAGCACAGGTACCAGAGTGGCTCTTTCTCTCTCCTCCTATGTTTCTAATTAATAAATAAATAAAATATTTAAATAAAAATAACTCCTTTTAAAAATATGTTTATTAATGAAAGAGAGGAGAGAGAGAGAAGCAGAGAATCACTCTGGCACATGCAATGACAGTGCTTGAGAGTCCAGCACTATCTGATGTGCCACCTCCTGGGCCACAAAAATAAATCAATCTTGGGAGTTGGGTGGTAGCGCAGTAGGTTAAGTGCATGTGGCGCAAAGCACAAGGACCGGTGTAAGGGTCCCAGTTCGAGCCCCCGGCTCCCCACCTGTAGGGGAGTCGCTTCACAGGCAGTGAAGCAGGTCTGCAAGTGTCTGTCTTTCTCTCCCCTTCTCTGTCTTCCCTCCTTTATCCATTTCTCTCTGTCCTATCCAACAACGACAACATCAACAACAACAATAACTACAACAAAAACAACAAGGGCAACAAAAGGGAAAATAAATAATAATAAAATAAAATAATAAAAAATAAAAGTAAATAAATATATCTTAAACAGAGAGAGTTAGTTTAAAGGAAGGCCAGAAAAGTAGCTCACCTGAATAGTGTTCTGCTTTATCATGCACAAAAAAACCCAGGTTCCATCCCTGGCTTCCACCACACTGGAGGACGCTTTGGCACTATGGCCTTTCTCTGTCTCTCTGGCTCCCTGGCTCTCTCTTTCTTCCTGACAAGGATGGCCTAGAGTGGTGAAGCCTCAATAAAGACAAGAAGAAAGAGGGAAAGAAAGAGAAGGAGAAGAGGAGGAGGAGAAAGAAGGGAAGGAGAAGGAAAGAGAAGAAGAAATGACAGTGTGATGTACCGATTTGTATGTGCCTGTGCTGTGTCATTGAGTCATTCATTCACTAAACAATTCTGGGGCCCTTCCCTGTGCATGTCATGTGCAGTGCTGGGGGACGCAGACAAGAACTAGGCACATGGGACTCAGGGCCCCACAAGCACATCACCAGGTACGGCACCTTCAACCAGGGTCATTCTCGGGAAGGTGACAGAACACATCCTGGCAGGACCTGTATTCTGTGTGGGAGCCTAAGAGAAAGAATCTTAGCCATCCCAAGCACATTTTTTAGGAGAATAGAATAAATGCTACAAATGTTTATCTGGAACCAGAAAAGACCTAGAGTTGCCAAAACAATCTTGAGAAAAAAGAACAGAACCAGAGGCATCACATTCCCAGATCTCAAACTATATTATAGGGCCATTGTCATCAGAACTGCTTGGTACTGGAACATGAATAGACACACTGACCAGTGGAATAGAATTGAGAGCCCAGAAATGAGGCCCCACACCTATGGACATCTAATCTTTGACAAAGGGGCCCAGACTACTACATGGGGAAAGCAGTCTCTTCAACAGATGGTGTTGGAAACAATGGATTGAACATGCAGAAGAATGAAAATGAATCACTGTATTTCACCAAATACAAAAGCAAATTCCAAGTGGATCAAGGACTTGGATGTTAGACCACAAACTATCAGATACTTAGAAGAAAATATTGGCAGAACTCTTTTCTGCATAAATTTTAAAGACATTTTCAATGAAACGAATCCAATTACAAAGAAGACTAAGGCAAGTATAAACCTATGGGACTACATCAAATTAAAAAGCTTCTTCACAGCAAAAGAAACCACTACCCAAACCAAGAGACCCCTCACAGAATGGGAGAAGATCTTTACATGCCATACATCAGATAAGAGTTTAATAACTGGGAGTCGGGCGGTAGCGCAGCGGGTTAAGCGCAGGTGGTGCAAAGCACAAGGACCAGTGTGTAAGGATCCTGGTTTGAGCCCCCGGCTCCCCATCTGCAGGGGACTCGCTTCACAGGTGGTGAAGCAGGTCTGCAGGTGTCTGTCTTTCTCTCCCCCTCTCTGTCTTCCCCTCCTCTCTCTGTTTCTCTCTGTCCTATGCAACAACAATGACATCAATAACAACAATGTTAAACAACAAGGACAACAAAAAAAGGAAAATATATAAATAAACAAACAAACAAAAAAGAGTTTAATAACCAACATATATAAAGAGCTTGCCAGACTCAACAACAAGACAACAAATAACCCCATCCAAAAATGGGGGGAGGACATGGACAGAATATTCACCACAGAAGAGATCCAAAAGGCCGAGAAACACATGAAAAAATGCTCCAAGTCTCTGATTGTCAGAGAAATGCAAATCAAGACAACAATGAGCTATCACTTCACTCCTGTGAGAATGTCATACATCAGAAAAGGTAACAGCAGCAAATGCTGGAGAGGATGTGGGGTCAAAGGAACCCTCCTGCACTGCTGGTGGGAATGTCAATTGGTCCAACCTCTGTGGAGAACAGTCTGGAGAACTCTCAGAAGGCTAGAAATGGACCTACCCTATGACCCTGCAATTCCTCTCCTGGGGATATATCCTAAGGAACTCAACACATCCATCCAAAAAGATCTGTGTACACATATGTTCTTGGCAGCACAATTTGTAATAGCCAAAACCTGGAAGCAAGCCAGGTGTCCAACAACAGATGAGTGGCTGAGCAAGTTGTGGTATATATACACAATGGAATACTACTCAGCTGTAAAAAATGGTGACTTCACCGTTTTCAGCCGATCTTGGATGGACCTTGAAAAAATCATGTTGAGTGAAATAAGTCAAAAACAGAAGGATGAATATGGGATGATCTCACTCTCAGGCAGAAGTTGAAAAACAAGATCAGAAAAGAAAACACAAGTAGAACCTGAAATGGAATTGGCGTATTGCACCAAAGTAAAAGACTCTGGGGTGGGTGGGTGGGGAGAATACAGGTCCATGAAGGATGATAAATGACATAGTGGGGGTTGTATTGTTAAATGGGAAACTGGGAAATGTTATGCATGTACAAACTATTGTGTTTACTGTTGAATGTAAAACATTAATTCCCCAATAAAGAAATAAATTAAAAAAAAAAAAATCCTAGCCTTTGGGGAGCCTGGTCCTAAGGTAAGGTCCAGCATAGACCCAGCAATCTCCAACGAAACCTACCCTGCAAAGCCCCACACTTTGTCTCTCTGAGCTCCTCACAGATTAAGCCCCCAGAGATATGGGAGACAAAGAAAAACTCATTACATGAAGGGCACGCAGAGATACAGATTCCTGAAGAAAGTTCACAAAATCCGTCAGAACAGCCCTAGGTCTCCTGGGTGCAAATTGCAGAACCTGCTGAGAAACCACAGAGTGTGTGGCCCACCCAGCTATCCACCCCTCTGTTTATCAAGGGGACAGCTGAAGCCCTGTGTATGAGTTTCCTGTTGTTGCTGTAACAAATGACCACAAATTGAGAGCATCAAAACAACACAAACTTAGCATCTTACAGTGCTGGAGGTCAACATCTTGACATGAAGGTGGCAGCAGCATTGTGCCCTCTCTGGGCACTCTAGATGGGGGCCACTTTCTTGCTTTATTCCAGTTTCTAGAGACTGCCTGCATTCCTTGACTAGTGGTCCCACCTCTCTCTCCACACTAGCAGCCTGACAGCCAAGCATCTTCCAATCTTGGTCAGACCTCCTCTTTTGTTGTCAAGTTGCTTCTGACAAACTCTCCTCTCTCTCCCTCTCTCTCTCTCTCTTTCTCTCTCTCTCCCTCTCTCTCTCTCTCTCCCTCTCTCTCCCTCTCTCTCCCTCTCTCCCTCTCTCTCTCTCCCAGATTTACTGAGGGGCCAGGTAGTGGCACACTTGGTTGAGCACATGTTTACAACATGTAAGGACCCAGATTCAATCCCTCAGTCCCCACCTGCAGAGGGAAAGCTTTGCAAGTGATGAAGCAGTGCTACAGGTGTCTCTCTGTCTCTCTTCCTCTCTATTTCCCCCTTCCCTTTCCCTTTCTGTCTCTAATTAGCAAATAGAGATAGTAAAAATAAATTAGGAGTCAGGCTGTAGCACAGCAGGTTAAGCATAGGTGGCGCAAAGTGCAAGGACCAGCCTAAGGATCCCGGTTTGAGCCCCCAACTACAGGGGAGTCTCTCCACAGGCAGTGAAGCAGGTCTGCAGGTGTCTATCTTTCTCCTCTCTGTCTTCCCCTCCTTTCTCCATTTCTCTCTATCTTATCTAACAATGACATCAACTCTATCTAACAATGACATCAACAACAATAACTATGACAATAATAGAAAACAACTAGGGCAACAAAAAGGAAAAATAAATATAAATAAATATAAAAAGGAAAAAAAACATTTAAAAAAAAATTTAAAAACTACACTGAGATACTATCTCACACCAGAGAGAATGACTTACATCCACAAACCAGGAGATGGCAGGTATTGGTGAGGTTATCGAGCCAAAGGGACTCTGCTACTCTGCTGGTGGAAATACAAACTGGTGCAGACGCTCTGGAAGAATGTATGGGCAGTCCTAAAGAAATTAAAATGGAATTTCCTTATGATCCAGTGAGACCACTCTTGGGCATTTGTCCAATTGACACTGAAATACTCATTTGAAGGGGCATAAGCACCCTTCATAGCTGCATTATTCACAATAGCCAAAGAGTGAAAGAAACCTAAATGTCCATTGACAAATGACTGGCTAAAGAAGTTATGGAGATATATTCCATGGAATACCACTCTATAATAAAAAAAATTGTGTTCTTTGGAACCAAATGGATGGAACTGGAGTTATTATGTTTAGTGAAATAAGGAAAGAGAAGAAAGACAACTACCATATTATTTCACTCATACATAGAATCTAGAGATCTGATACACATGAACTTGAAAAAAAAAAAAAAAGAAGGAGGAGGCGGAGGAGAAGGAGAAAGAGGAGGAGAATGAGGAGGAGGAGAAGAAGGAGAAGGAGGAAAAGGAGGAGAAAGGAGGAGGAGAAGGAGAAGGAGGTGGAAGAGAAGAGGGGGAAGGAGGAGGAGAGGGAGGAGAAGGAAGAGGAGGAGAAGGAGGAGGAGGAAGAGAATAAGAAGAAGACAGAGAAGAAGCAAGCAAACTGTAAAACTTATGAGAACTATAATGATTATCTTTGGGAGGTGGGAGGGTGGGAATACAGAACTCTGATGGTGGGTGTAGTGTGGAACCGTAACTATAATCTTACAATATTGTAACCTACTATTAATCACAATAAATATTTTTCAATAAATATTTTAAATATTTTTATTTATTTAGGACTGGTTAGAGTCAGAGAGAAATTGAGAGAGGAGGGGGAGGTAGAGAGACAGAGAGACACCTGCAGCCCTGCTTCACCATTCATGAAGCTTTCCCCCTGCAGGTGGAGAGCAGGGACTTGAACCTGGGTCCTTGCGCACCATAATGTGTGCACTTAACCAAGTGCACCACCACCTGGCTCCCTCAATAAATATTTTTAAAAGGAAATTTCCTGGAGCTGGGAGTGGCATACCCAGTTGAGTACACACATTACCATGCTCAAGGACCTAGGTTTGAGCCCTGCTCTCCACTTACAGGAGGGAAACTTCATGAGCAGTGAAGCAGTCTACAGGTGTCTCTCTCTTTCTATATCCCTCTACCCTTTCAATGTCCATCTACCCAATATAATAAAACAAAACGGGAAAAAATGACCACCAGGTGCAGTGGATTTGTAGCGCTGTCACCAGCAGTAAACCTGGTGGCAATAAAAAAATAAAATAAAACAATATAAAATAAAATAATCCCTTAAGATTTGGGATATAGTGCAGCGGGTTAAACTCACATGGTGGAAAGTGCAAGGACTGGCATAAGGATCCCGATTCAAGCAGGTGGATCCCCACCTGCAGGGGAGTTGATTCACAGGCACTGAAGCAGGTCTGCAGGTGTCTATCTTTCTCTCCCCCTCTCTGTCTTCCCCTCCTCTCTCCATTTCTCTCTATCCTATGAAACAACAACGACATCAGTAACAACAACAATAAAACAACAAGCAACAAAAGAGAAAACAAATAAATATTTAAATAAATAAATAAATCCTTAAATTAAATACCAGTAGTATGTCAGTCAGGAGTGAAAGTGTTGATGGCCATCTCTGTCTTAGTGAGCTGGCTTAGAGAAACTGGGTGTTGAAGTTGGGCAGGGTTGGGGGCCACAGTCCCAGTGGTTTTTCTTCTAGCGTTTGCCCTTCTTCCGTAGCCAGTCAACAGCGTCAGGTTGAAAGCTGTCAGGAGCTGCTTGTTGCTGGCTTTGAAAGTGACTGGGATCCATGTGGATTCAGTCGGCTAGGAAGGATCGTCAGTTTCCCCAATGAATGGGTACTCACGGGATGCACCACGAGAAGGTCGATCCAATGCATCCCAGTGGTAAGGGCCTACCGCAACCCCCACCCAGTAGCAAGCCCAGGACTGCCTGGCCTATAAATGTGAATTGTAGAATAAGTACCTGGACCAGGAGCCTGCAGGCCTGACCCTTACACTAACTATACCATGCTTTTTCTGATGTGTGTGTGTGTGTGTGTGTGTGTGTGTGTGTGTGTGTGTGTGTACACAAGGTTCTGTATTCTGTTAATATCCCGCAGACCAATGGACTCATTGCCCCCATGAGCCAAAACCAGGTGGTCCAGGGATAAAGCCTGATACCCATCCTATAGGATTTGGCACTCAGGGAAGCATGAAGTCAGTCCTCCCTGAACTGAGCTGGGAAGATCTCTGGTGGAGGTCACACCAGCAGACCCATTCAGGCCAGAATCCCTGAGTCAGAGTAGAAGCCAACCCCTAACACACACAGTGGAAGATAATTCACTATCTCTCTCCACTCCATTTGGCTGGGCTAGCTAGTCTCTGTGCTCAAAGCCCACCCACCATGAGAGATACTCCACCTGTCCTTTCTGCATCATGAAGGAAAGAATAAAAAAAAAAAAACATATTTATTTATTGATTCCATTTTGTTGCCCTTGTTGTTTTGGAAAGATTTTTTTTTTAATATTTAACATTTATTCCTTTTTGTTGCCCTTGTTGTTTTACTGTTGTAGTTATTGTTGTTGTTAGTGATGTCGTCGTTGTTGGGTAGGACAGAGAGAAATGAAGAGAAGAGGGGAAGACAGAGAGGGGGAGAGAAAGATAGACACCTACAGGCCTGCTTAACCACCTGTGAAGCGGTTCCCCTGCAGGTGGGAAGCTGGGGGCTTGAACCAGGATACTAATGCCGATGCTTGCGCTTTGCACCACTTGTGCTTAACCCGCCAGCTACCACCCGACTCCCGGAAAGAATTTTTTTAAAAGCAAACTACAAGTCAGCCCATAGGGAAGATCTCTTCCCTTTCTTCCTCTGTGTGGTGATTCTTCCTGGGGCTGGCATCTGCTCAGCCTCAATAAAAAGGTGCATAAGCAAGGGCACCAAGAAAGTCAAGCCTTCCGGAGGGCCGTCCAGCCTTGAGGGGAGGTGGGGGCAACAATCAGCTCCTTTGTTGCCAGGGCTGCTGCTGGTCCTTGACAATGGCATTCATGGGGAATTAGGATATTAAAGATTTAATAACCATCAAACATCTCAATTACAGCTCTTCTGGAAAATGCCGACCTTGCTGGTTACGGGAACCCACCAAGTAAATTTTAATTACTTTTCACAAAGTCAGCTCCAAATCAGACACCTCCCTGGTACAGTAATTTTCTGAATGAGGCTACCCTCAAGTACTAATTAGTTTGTTTTGAATGCTTAATTTGCTCTGCCAACGTGGCGGTTGGGGTGGGGCTGACCTGCTGGGGCAAGTACCATATGCAGACTCTCCTGGCATTTCATCCCAGTCCATCAGGCCCCCCACATTCTGCCTGCTGAGAACTGACCATTCCCCAACCCTCTTCTCCACCCCAGAAATGCCTCACTACCCCGTTAGCCCCAGGAAGCCACTCACTCCCTGAAGTGGGGGTGGTAACCCCCTAGCATGGCCTCCTCTGAGGAGTCAAATTAGGGGCATTGAAGTCATGCTCAGGAAAGTGGGCTAGGATCTCAAAGGCTCCCTCCCACCTCGGGTTCCTTTATCATTCATTCTTCAGTCACTGGCCCAACCTGCATTGAGATCTCCCTCCCAGGCATATAAATGAAAAACAAAGGGACAACAAGAACACCACGCTGGATGTCCTAACAGCTGAAGCTGCATGGAGGAGTGGGGGTGGCTAACGCGTGTACGTGGGGCGAGGGGCACACAGAACAAAGTAATGGGATGGGAAGAGTCTCCAGTGGCAGTCATAGGGGGGCAGCAGGGTGGGCCTGGGGAGCTGTTAGGTATGGAGTCAGAATCACATATGTACACCATGTGTGTATATGTGTGTGTGTGTGTGGTGGTGGGGTTCCACCTGATGGAGGGTGGGCCAGGACTGAGAGAAATCTCCATGTCTTATCCCACTGACAATGCATGAGCACTCACATATGCGTATGGTTCCTCATGCAAAAAAACAGCAGCTTACATATTTTTTTCTTTATATTGAAAAGCAAATGCATGCACACACACACAAAAGTGAATGCATATGTGTAAAAAAAAGGGGAGGGTGTTAGGGAGAAAACATAATGGCTTTGTAAAAGACTGTCACTCCTGAGGGAGTGCTCTGAGGTCCCAAGTTCACCAGCACCACCATAAACCACAACTGAGTAGTGCTCTAGTCTCTCTCTCTCTTCCTCTCCCCAGAGCACTCCCTCCCTATGTATCTTTCTCTCTGATCTTTCAGATAAAAATTAATTAATTAATTAATTAATTAATAATAAAAGATCATCCCGGAGTCTGGCAGTGGTGCACCCAATTAACTGTACATAGTACTATGTGCAAAGACCCTCGCAAGGATCCGGGTTTGAGCCCTCTATTTTTTAATTATCTTTTTATTTATTTATTGGATAGAGATAACCAGAAATTGAGAGGAAGGGGAAGATAAAGTGGAAGAAAGACAGAGAAGCACTTGCATCACCTCTTCACCACCTGTGAAGCTTTCCCCCTGCGGGGGGGGGGGGGAGGGGGGGCGGAGTCCAGGGGAATTAAACCTGGATCCTTGTGTGGTTTACCTCTATCTCTCCTTCCCCTCTCAATTTCTCTCTATCCTATTGAATAAGAAATAGAAAAAGGAGGAAAAAAGAAAGAAAATAAATAAAGGATAAAAATGTCCTCCAGGTGCAGTGGATTCGTAGTGCTGGCATCGAGCCCCCCCCTGGAAGCAAAAAAAAAAATTAATTAATTTAATTTAATTTCAAAAAAGATCATCCCAACTTGAGGGGGAGAAGCTTCCTAAGCAGTAGAGCAATGTTGCAGGTGTCTCTCTCTCTCTCTCTCTCTCTCTCTCTCTCTCTCCCTCTCTCTTAGAGACTCAGTGCACAATGGTAGAGGGAGATTTAAGTTAGTGTCAGGACTGGTGTGCAGGATGATGAGAAATTGTACCCATGTGATAACAACTGTCTTGGAGACTATTATTTCCCTAATAAAACATAAAAGAAAAAGCATAATGATCATCCCAATAAATTGAAAAAGGCAAACTTGCATTTAAAAAGATCAAATGAAAAAAAAAAAAAGATCAAATGAGGGAGTCGGGCACTAACACAGCAGGTTAAGCGCATGTGGTGCAAAAAGCAAGGACCACGGTGTAAGGATCCCAGTTGGAGCCCACCTGCAGGGGGTCACTTCACAGCGGGTGAAGCAGGTCTGCAGGTGTCTCTCTTTCTCTCCCCCCTCTGTCTTCCCCTCCTCTCTCCATTTCTCTCTGTCCTATCCAACAATGACGACATCAGTAACAACAACAATAATAACTACAACAACAATAAAACAACAAGGGCAACAAAAGGGAAAATAAATAATAATAAAAAAATTTTTTTTAAAGATCAAATGAGGGAGCCAGGCAGTGGTACAGTGGGTTAAGCACACATAGTGCAAAGCGCAAGGACTGGCATAAGAATCCCAGTTAGAGCCCTAGGCTCCCCACCTGCAGGGGGGTAGCTTCACAGGCAGTGAAGCAGGTCTACAGATGTCTATCTTTCTCTCCCCCTCTCTGTCTTCCCCTCCCTTCTTGATTTCTCTTTGTCCTGTCCAACAATGACAATAGCAATAACAACAGCAATAAACAACAAGGGCAAAAAAAGGAGAGAAAATAAAAATAAAAAATAAAAGATGAAATGATATATCGGTGTATAGATTTGTGAAAAATTGCAAATATCCCACTATTACAACTACCGTCCACCTCTCCAAGAAAGGCACCTTTAACATCCTTCCAGAGCTTCCCTTTTTGTGCACTCGACCCCATGCACACAAAGGCCTTTGCTTGTTTAATGGGATCATATTAAGTACATGGCCCTCTGATTCAACTTGTTTTATGAGAGTGTATCAGACCCATGAACACACCCATCCCTGCCCCACATCCCAGCAGCTGTGACTGTGCCAGAGTCCAGAGTCCAGCTATTCACACCCTGTCAATGGATGTGAAGGCTGTAGATTTTTTTTTTTCACAATTGTAAGCAAAGTTGCCTCAAGCATTTTTGAACATAACTTTGTATATTGTAGACACCTACAGAAATACTTGACCCTATAGTTTATTTCTTCGTTTTTTAATTTTATTTATCTATTTTTAATTTACAGCTTTTCTTTGTTTTGTTTTATTACCAGGGCACTTTTCAGCTCTGGCTTATGGTAGTATAGGGGACTGAAGATATATATATATTTTTTGCCTCCAGGGTTATTGCTGAGGCTCCGTGCCAGCCTACCAATCCACTGCTCCTGGAGGCCATTTTTTCCATTTTGTTGCCCTTGTTGTTGTCGTTATTGTTATTGTTGCCACTGATGTTTTTGTTGTTGGATAGGACAGAGAGAAATCGAGAGAGAAGGGGGAGACAGAGAAGAGAGAGAAAGATAGACACCTACAGCCCTGCTTCACCACTTGTGAAGTGACCCCCCTGCAGGTGGGGAGCCGGGGCTCAAACCAGATCCTTTCGCTGCTCCCCATGCTTTGCAACATGTGCACCTAACCTGCTGTGCTACCACCTGACCCCCGGGGACTGAAGATCTTTATTGTTGGGTTTTTTTTTAAAGATTTTATTTATTTATTAATAAGAAAGATAAGAGAGAAAGAACCAGACATCACTTTGGTACATGTGACCTCCTGCTTGAGAGTCCAATGGTTTTTCCGCTGTGCCACCTCCCAGACCACAAGATCTTTATTGCTTTTAATGAGAGAGAGACCAGAGTGCTGCTCTTCCTGTCTGGTGGTGGTGCTAGGAATTGAAACCTGAGACCTCAGAGCCTTGGGCATGAGAGTTTTTTGCATAACCACTATACTGTCTCCCCAGACCTGCCCTGGCAACTGTCTTTCTCTCTCTCATATGAAATTCAGTCTCATGAAATAAATAAAACTTAAAGAAATAAATAAATAAGTGCACTACTGTCTCAGAGTTCATCTGTCTTTAAACTCAGCAGGTACTTTTCCAAATGCCCTTCAGTTACAGACCAGGCCCCTTTGCTTCCTGTCACCTCTGCAAGACCCTACCTGTTTCCCTTGTTCTCTTTCATACTGGGGTTTATGAGTCCTTCACAGTCTTTACTGATTCAATGAGTAGGGGAAGAAAAAAAAAATAGAATGAAAAGGTGCTGTTCATCACTTGTTCTTCTGTACTAAGTAACACAGGAAGGCAGGCAAAATAAGAGGCTGGAGGGGCAGTGAAAGGCTGATGGGGGCATTGGCCTCAGAGACCTGGCGGGTCACCCGCTGATGCAGTCTTGACCATCTCAGGCCTGTGGAGGGAGGACTGAAGGGGACCTGAGTACAGGGACTGTGGACACCTAAGCAGGGTTACTGACACCAGAATACAGACCCCATTCCACAGGCCTGTGCAGGGGGTTTCAGTCATTAGCACAGAGACTGCCTGCCCCACCCTGACTCTCCTTTAAGAAAAATCAAGCCTGAGTGACTCAGCATTGCCCCTGGTGGGTGACAGGCCATGACTCACAAATTACAGGCCTTCCATCTGGGCTACTTTGCCAGCTAGGGAGGCAGCCACACTGGCAGGGAGCTGCAGAGCTCCGGGCTTGGGGTGATGATGGAGAAAGGCCCAGACAGGAGCTGCAGACTATTGCTCCCTCCCCATCAGCCCTAGTAGAGCTCCCAGGCCACAAAGCCAAGGTCCAGCTTCACTGGAAGGAAGGATCGGACACGCTCAGGCCCAGGCCTGCCTTCCTCTCTGCAGACCAGAAGGAGCTCCCAGAGGACTTTCCAAGCTTGCATCTTCCCACTAAAACTGCAGGCCACAAGAGAACACCCCACATTCAGGCCCTGCAGCAGCCTCACTCCTTTCAACAGACACCTTGTCTTCATACCCAAGGGCTAGTTCTGAGCCATTTTAGTATTCAAGGGCCCTTGAGTTTTCCAAGAACCGGGTCAGTTTTTGTTTTGTGCTAGAATAATGAACCCAGACATACCCGACTCCCTCTCCCCAAACCTGCCCCCTCCCCCCACATAATTCCTTTTGTTCCAGAACAGATGTTCAGCAACACCACACTTAAACACACTCCCCAAGAGCTCCACATCTTGTTTGTTTGCTTCTGTTGTAAACGCCTAGTCCTGCGGCTGAAGGTGACGCAGACAGGCTGGAGCCACAAGAAGTGAGGCCCAGAGCCAGGCCTGGGCAGAGGCGGTGTGTGTGTGTGTGTGTGTGTGTGTGTGTGTGTGTGTGTGTGTGTCCTCCAGCTGCAGGCATACCCATCCAGCTCTAGCCTTCTCTAAGACCACAGATCTGTGGGCCTCCTGTCCCCTCCACATCCTCCAGGGTCCAGGCTGCTGTACCAAGGGCTCTGCTGCAGGCCAACTTGCTCCCATGATGGGCTGCTGGCCCCCAAGTCTACACAGAACAAAGACTCTAGCGAGCATGTGTTGGAAGCAGAGGGAAGGATTAATGAGAAACTGACACTCTTCTCTCTTCTCCACCATGCCCCCTTCCTTTTTGCTGAGCCACGACCATGGACATGCACAATTTCACCACTCTGAGCTACCTGTTTTTTTCCTACAGAAAAAGGAAGAGACACCGTAACATGAGAGCTTCCTCTGGTGCTAAAGTCCCAAATCTCTCCCATGTGGTACCAGGGCTTGAACCAAGGGTGCACATGTGGCAAGGCATGTGCCCCAGCTAGTGAGTTATCTTTCTGGCTAAAACCTGACCTTTCACCTTAACAGCTGAAACCTTGTGCTGTTCCTCAGGAACCAATAACAACAACAATAATGTTGGTCACCATAGCAAATTACTACCAGGCTCCATGCACCATGCAGATACACCTCATACACGATATCGAAGCTGGTACTCAACTACTCACCCATCCAATACTAGGAGCTACATGGTTGAATGAATAGCCACAGGTAAAATATAGAAATATAGGGAGTCCAGCGGTAACACAGCTGGTTAAGAACACATGGCAAAAAGGGCAAAGACCGGCGTAAGGATTCCGATTTGAGCCCCCAGCTCCTCACCTATGGGGGAGTCACTTCACAAGCAGTGAAGCGGGTCTGCAGGTGTCTGTCTTTCTCTCCCCCTGTCTTCCCCTCCTCTCTTTATATCTCTCTGTCCTACCCAACAACAACAACAGCAACAATAATAACTACAACAGTAAAACAAGGGCAACAAAAGGGAATAAATAAATAAATTTTTAAGAATATATAGAAATATAGAGAGAAATTATCTTTGAGGGTGGGGGTAAATGTCATAATGGTTATGCAAAGAGGATCTCATGACTGAGGCTCCAAAGTCCCAGACTCAACCCCTTGCACCACCATAAACCAGAACTGGGCATTGTTCTGGTAAAAAATTAAATAAATAAAATAATAAAAAAAATAAATAAGGATGTAAATTTCCCTGTAAAAATTGCTCTAAGTGATTCTCACAAATTTTCTTATATGATTTAATGCCCTTCACTTCTTAGCAGTTCATAATTTCTTCTTTTATATATATTTACTTACTTGCTAGAAATAGTTATCTAACCATATCTCTTTGAATTTGACTAATTTCATTTCTTTAGGGTAAAGATTCATATGATAGCTTTTTTCTTTTTGAAACCTATTAAAGTTTGCTTAATGACCTAGTTCAAGCATCATCAAACTTTTCCTGTGAAGAACCAGGAAGGAATTCTCCTTCATTTTGCAGGTCATAATTGCCGGGATAGCCTAAGGGTGCTTCTTTCCAAGAAAGTGCTCTCTGGGTTGGAGAGAACTCGACTGGAGCCAACCTAAGCTGCTGTGTGGGAGAGGGATCAGGAACTCGTGCCGGGCTAGGGTCGCAGGAGACTCTGGGACTCTTGGAGCCGGAAGGCAATCCCAAGTGTATTCAACCAGAAGAGCAGCTGTATATATACTCGCCAAGTAGGGTGGAAAAAAGATGTGATGTAGAGAGGGTGGAGCAAAAAGAGATTGGTGGAAATCAGGGTGTGGCAAAGAGAAGGGGCGGAGCAAAAAAAAAGTTCGAACCAGTGGGATTAAACCAGTGCCCTGCAGGCAGGGCAGTTCTTAGGTAACAGGTTATGTAAATAGACTGCAGGGTTAAGTAGGGGGAAGCTGGCATACTACCCAACATCTTCCCCTTTCTTTTTAACTAATGGCCATAGTATCAGAAGTGCAGGGCACTTTGTGAGGCAGGGAGACTGTTAGGAGGAGGCACACCTTTGGGGTTCTACTGCCCCTCCTTGCTCAACCTCTCAGTAGAAAGAGAGACTAACACGATTAACACACCCCTCAGGCTCAAACCCTTCCAAGCTCAACCACATCCTCACAATTTCCCAACATATCCCTCTTACTTAATGGCCATATATAAATGGGTCAATGTCTGTAAAAGGCTCCATCTCTGTCAGGGGAATAGTAGTGTAGGGGTGAACAGAAACCTGATGGGAAGAAACCTGAATGATAGCATGTAAGTGTCTTCAAAAATAACTAGCACAGGATAAGTAAGAGTAGCAAAGGACAGAGTGAGACTGAAGAGAGGTCTGGTAGGCGGAGAGGAGGGCTGCCTTATGGGTGGAGGAGTGGGGGCCTGATAAGCCGAGGGGCGAGAGGGATGACCTGGCATTGCAAAGTTCCTAGACAGCTGGCAGAAAGGTCCATGGACTGCTACAGTCAGTCCTCAAGGAGTCCAGCAGTGTAAAGGGAGTGTACAAAGGTATACCAGCAAGTCCGATTGAAGTGTCAGTCTGGGGAGTTGGGCAGTAGCACAGCGGGTCAAGTGCAGGTGGCACCAAACACAAGGACCAGTGAAAGGATCCCGGTTTGAGCCCCCAGCTCACCACTGTTGCTGAGGACTTATTCTGATGCAGTCTCCGCCCCCAGGTTTTTCTATGCTCCGCTAAATCCTAGAGTGCCCCCTTTCAACCAATCCTGGCTCCGCCCCCAGGTTTTTCTATGCCCCGCTAAATCCTAGAGTGCCCCCTTTCAACCAATCCTGGCCCTACACGTCACCCCTGGTTGTCGCCCAATAAAAAGCCCCCTCACCCCTCCCTTCTCTCTCTCTGGGCTCTCGGCTCTCCCTCTCTGAGGTCTCGCTCCCTGCTCTCCCCCGTGGTCGGCCATTGCTGGCTGGCTCCACGTGGTCTGAACCAAACCTCCCCCCCCATCTTATAATAAAGATCTGTGTACCCCTTTGCTCTGGACGTCCGCTCTCTTCTCCGCGGTGCAGCCCGACACCAGACCACCTCAACAACATCTGGCGCCCATCGTGTTCTGTATGCACACCACGCCCGGCCTGAGGTCTCTGAAACCGCCCAGACACAGGTAAGTGGCATCCGCCCGCTTCTGTGGCCCCGCGTTTCCCTCCACCATGGGATTTTTTCCGTTTTATGAGGAGGTGTCCCAGACATTCTATCCTTCTCTCCTGGGACAGGCTTTCGATCTCAGAGACGCTTTAATTTTTGCTACACCATGGGTTCTCATGGCTATATTTACTATTTTCAGGATATGTACAAGGCCTCCTGCCAAAAGGTTAAGTGACCTTGAGGCTGAGATACAGGAGTTAAAGGATATTTGCTTAGGACTTAAACACCCTAAGCAATCTGCAGTCAGCCCCCAAACCACTGCCTCCGGGCACACGTGTTCGGTTTCTCCTGCGGCAGCTTCTGCTTCCACGACCCCTCCCCCCACTGCCCCTGAAGACACGTGTTTTGCCGCTCCTTTGACCCCTCCCCCAGCTGTCCCCACAGACACGTGTTCGGCTCCTTCTGCAGACAAGTGTTTGGTCCCTTCTGTGGCAGACACGTGTTCAGTTCCTTCTGCTTCTCTGGCCCCGCCCCCCGCTTCCCGTGAGGCTTCCGGTTCTCTAGCCCCTCCCCCTGCCGGTCCGGTTTCAGCTCCGCCTGAGGCTTCCTCGTCCCTGACCCCGCCCCCTGCTGATACGTCACCATTAAGGGACCTAGTGGCTGAGATACGAGAGCTAAAGGATATTTTTTCAGCATTTAAGGATTTTAAACCATGTGCAGTCCACCCCGGGAGCTCCGTCCCCGTAGATATGCGTTTAGTCTCCCCTGCAGCCACTACAGCAGTTTCTACTGAACTTTCCACTTCTGTAGCTCCCTCTCCCACGCCATTGGACCAAATCCACACATTCCCGGTAAACTTGGCCCCTTCTAAACAAAACCCTCAGCTGTGGCAGCCATATTCCTCGAAAGAACTTGGAACGCTCAGGCAAGCAGTCAGGGAGGATGGTATGCACTCTCCATGGACCAAGTCCGTTTTGAGAAGCTTTTACCATCATTTAAATATACCACAAGACTGGAAAGAACTGGCTCATGCTGCACTCCCAGACCCACTCTATCTTCAGTGGCAGGCATGTTTCCGCGATGAGTGCTCTAGGCAATCGCAGGAAAATAGTAACAAACAGGTAGAATGGAATTTTGATGCTTTGTTTGGAGCAGGAGCTTATGAATCTGGAGCTCAGCAGGCAGAAGCCAGGTTTCCAACTGGTTATTTTGAACAGGTACGCATCTGTGCAACACAAGCATGGGAAAGGGTGACCACACCTGATGTAGATCCATCAGCTCCCATTAACTCTTTTCACCAAGGCTCTGATGAGTCATTGGCGAGCTTCATCTCAAGGGTGAAGAGAAGCTTAGAGAGAAAGGTTTATAATCCTGATGTCCGCACACTACTCCTGCGCTCTATTGTCTGGGAAGGCATGACACCACAATTCCGTCAGGTATGCCTTAATCTTAAACACCTACACCCAGATAATTGGATTCTAGCGACACAGGAACTTACATCAGGCAATTATGGGACACCCGCTACGACGCAGGTCTATGCAGTTGCCCCACGTAAGCAAAACGGGGCCTGCTTTCAGTGCGGTCGCCAATGTCCTGATAAATTGCAACCACGCCTCCAGTCAGGGAAACCACGCCTCCAGCCAGAGCAAGCCCGCTTTCAGTCAGGGAGCCAGAGACCATGTACTGTTTGTCCAAAATGTCGTAAGGGGTTTCATTGGAAGAGAGATTGTTGGTCCCAATTTCATAAAGATGGTTCGCCCCTGAATAGTACAAATTCGGGGCCTGAGATTTTGTGGACTACTCCTGTTTTAGAACAAGGTCACCCTTCTATGACAGTAAAGATAGGCAACATTCCTTTTAAATTTTTGATTGACACGGGGGCAGCAAAGACGATTTTAAGGCAAGAAGAGGTTCCCCAAGATTGGGAACTCATCCCTGGACCCAGTTTACATGGAATAGGAGGGATGACGAGAGCATTTTACACACGAGACTCACTTATGTGGGAAGACCCAGAAGGTTCTACTGGACACTTCCGCCCTTTGGTAGCTAATATTAGCACCAACTTACTGGGCAGGGATCTTCTGGAATGTCTTAATGTTAGGATATCCACAGACGCCTCTGCAGAGCGTAAAACTCATTCCCGCGATACCAGGTCTATTCAGCACCCCCAATACTAAATGCCACTGTTCGTAGCCAAACACCCCGCTTAAGCTGGCTTTCTAATGAGCCTGTCTGGGTGGAACAGTGGCCTTTACCTAGGGATAAGCTAAAAATTTTAAAAGAGCTCGTCCGAGAGCAGTTGTCCTTGGGACACATTCGTCATTCTCGAAGCCCATGGAATACTCCTGTCTTTGTGATTAAAAAGCACTCGGGAAAATGGCGCCTCCTTCAAGATCTCCATGCAGTAAATAAAACCATGCAGGTCTGGGGCTCCCCCCAAAGGGGTTTGCCTCTTGCTTCTGCAATTCCCACGGGAATTCCAATCATAGCTATTGATATACAAGATTGTTTTTTCTCTATCCCCTTGCATCCACGAGATTGTAAACATTTTGCCTTCTCTGTTCCGTCTATTAATAATGCCAGCCCCGCTGATAGATTTGAATGGGTGGTGCTGCCCCAGGGTATGGCCAATAGTCCTACGATTTGTCAGGAGGCTGTTAAATCTGCCCTTGTCCCATATATTCATAAGGGCCTTAATATTTTTCATTATACAGATGATATTTTAATATGGGGAAAATCAGATACAGATCTCTATGCCTTACGTGATTTTCTCATTCCTGCATTAAAGAAAAGCGGCCTTAATGTAGCCCCTGAGAAGATACAGCTAATCCCTCCAATATCCTTCCTAGGTTCAGAGATTTCTCTAACGCAAATTCGTCCCTTAAAACCTAATGTTACCTTCCCTTCTAACCTTACTCTTGCTTCTTTACAAAGTTTTCTAGGAAATTTAAATTGGCTTAGGCAGTATCTCTATCTGCCCACAAGCTGCCTCCAACCACTATTTGACCTGTTGAAAGGAAACAAACAGCCCTCTTCAAAACGTAAATTAACTCCTGAGGCCTCCTTGGCACTGGAAAGGGTTAACCAGGCCCTCCGGGACATGCACCTTGTTCGATTCTCCCCCTCCTCTCCGGTAAACCTTCTAATCTTCAACTCCACCCCCACAGTAGTAGGGGCACTGTGGCAAGACCATGGGGTTCTCGAATGGCTTCACACGCCAGTAGGAGGAGCTCCAAGACTCCTCACTGAGACAGATGCGTTAGCATTCATGGTTCGCCAAGGGAGAAATAGGTCTGTGCAGGTCTTAGGGAAAGAACCGGATTTAATCATTCTGCCCTTTTCTCTCACAGATACAGAGTGGCTTATACGCCATCATTCCCGCTTTGCCATAAGCTTCGTGGGGTTTCCAGGACAAATAGATAACCATTTTCCTTCTAATAAATTGATAGCTTCTTTACCTCTTCTGCCTCTACTAGCACCTAAACTTTTCTCTCGGGATCCCATTCCCTCTGCTCCTACAATCTTTACTGATGGCGGAAAAAGGGGAGCTGCTGCCCTTATATATTACCCAGACAAACAATCTCCTAAACCTCTCTTTACTGAGCTTCCTGATAATTCCCCTCAGTACAAAGAACTTTATGCTGTTTTTCTTGCACTAAAAGCTGTACCAGAATCCTTCAACCTTTTTTCTGACAGTGTGTATACTGTTAACTTACTTCCATGGCTTGCTCGTTCGTATGTGAAAATTGATGACCACCCACTTTCCCCTCTCTTGATTCAAATCGCCTCTATGCTCTGTTCTCGAACCCAACCACTGTATATTCAACACCTTCGCTCCCACAGCCCTCTTCCTGGTTCCCTGTCTGAAGGGAATGCCGCAGTTGACTGCCTTGCCTCCACAGGAACTTTCCCAGTCTCTGTCTCTGATCCTGCTAATTTTCACTCTCTAACCCATGTTAATCTTAAAGGCCTTCAAGCTCGATTCCCTGATGTTCCTGTATCACAGTTAAAACATATCCTCGCTACATGCTCTTCTTGTGCAAGTCTCATAAAGACACCTGCTATCCAGACCCTTGGGGTTAATCCCCAAGGTTTAAAAGCTAATGCTATTTGGCAAATTGATGTCACCCACATACCAAACTTTGGCAAACAAAAATATGTGTTTGTCTCAATTGATACCTTTTCTAAATTTATGTGGGCTACAGCTCAGACAGGAGAAAGTGCTAAAAAGCTTGTAAGCCATATGCTCTCTTGTTTTGCCGTTATGGGGGTCCCATTATTTTTGAAAACAGACAATGCACCTATGTTTACAAGTAAACAATTTAAAGATTTTTGTTCCCTCTGGAATATTACTCATACCACGGGCATTCCCTACAATCCACAGGGACAAGGCATTGTCGAGAGGGCCCATCAAACTCTGAAGGCTCAACTAAATAAAGATAAAGGAGGAACATATCCCCCAAATATCCAGCTAGCAAAAGCCTTAACTACGTTAAATCTCTTTAATATTTACAATAACTCAGCCTTACCCCCTATTATTCTTCACTGGCAAACACCATCTACCCTCCCATCTATTAAGGTCAAATGGAGAGACCCACTCGATAAAGTTTGGAAAGGGCCTGACCCATTATTGACCATGGGAAGGGGTTTCGCATGCATTTTCCCTCAAAATTTCTCTAAACCTGTCTGGGTTCCTGCCCGCCATGTCCGACAATACCCGCAGGATGGCGCTGTTATTCCTGAAGAACAAGAAATAACACAAGAGGACCAGATGCAGGATACATCCCAGGATCCATAATATGGCATGGCAGAACCTACAAAAGTTGGCTCACAGAGCCCTCTCTCCTACCCCTTCCCTGAATGTCTTATGTTATGAATGGCCAGTTGTGTTTTGTGAGTGAGTGTGCTGAATGACCAAAAATTTTTTGTATGACCCATCTGCTCAGAAGTACTCTAAATGTTAAAACCATTGTTACTAACATGCATTAACTCTCTAAGTAACCTGAGTCTGCTTATAGTCCAAAGTCAATTATAGTAAACCTCTAACTTGTTACAAGTTTTATTGTTTTCCACAAGTAAGTGATTACAGCTATCAAGCCTTCATATGAGGAATCATCTGTTCATATGGTAAGGTATTAAACTGTAAGAAGTTCCTCCATATCCAACCTATGTGAATTAGCAACATTCACATATTCTTGTAAACTTAACTGGTGTATCTTGTCTTGCCACCATAGGCCTGCCTTTGTCAGCCAACAATTTAAAGATGTTTCTCTTTATAACATCACCCATGCCACGGACATCCTTTACTACCCCCAAAGACAAATGGCTGTTCCCCTGGACATCACATTCACTGACTGCTTCCCTTAGACTTGAGATATGCTCCTACCTCTTCATATCAATGGATACTTTCCCCCTTCCTTACCTGTATACCCTTAGTTGTGGGACCCTAGCTTGTTTTACTTCTTCTGCTCACAATAGGTCCTATAATTCTTTTTTTTTCACATTTTAAATTTATTTATTAATGAGAAAGAGAGAAAGAACCAGACTCACTCTGGTACATGTGCTGCCAGGGATCGAACTCAGGACCTCATGCTTAAGAGTCCAAGGCTTTAGTCACTGCATCACCTCCCGGACCACAGTCCTATAATTCTTAACAAGCTCATGGCCTTTTGCAGCAACAGATTGATGCCATAAAGATGCAACCTATACAAAGTCACTATCATAGGCTGGACATGGCAGAATATTGAGTTGCTGTGGAGGATTTGCCCCCCTCCATCAGAACGTCCACCATGTAGGGGGCTGGCTAGCCAATGACGGGTAAGAGGAAACTAGCGCTATCCAGTCAACCTAAGACAGGGCATCTGGTACTACTGGGCAAAAATGACCAGGTGCTCCAATGACGGGTAAGACAGAAGGCTGATCCCCAACCTAAGACAGGCACAGTCCACCCTGCCACAAAACAAAGTCCGCCAAACATCAAAACATGATATAAGACAGGGGGACATGTGGGGAGCCACATGTGCCCTCAAGGTTGCTATTGGCATGGCCATAGAGTTTATGTTAAAAGATAGTTCCTGGGAATCGGGTGGTGGCGCAGTGAGTTTAGCAAGAACTGGCTTGAGGATCCCAGTTTGAGCCCCCGGCTCCTCACCTGCAGGGGAATCACTTCACAGGCGGTGAAGCAGGTCTACAGGTATCTTTATCTCCCTCTGTCTTTCCCTCCTCTCTCCATTTCTCTCTGTTCTATCCAACAACCACAATATCAGCTATAACAACAATATAATTACAACAAGAACAACTAGGGCAACAAAAGGCAAGATACAAGATACAAAAAAAAAAAGGGATAAGATAGTTCCCGCTTCCCTACACCTTAGAGTCTTTGTTAAAAGATAAGGTTTTTTTCCCCATGAATCACCCAGGACCTTCCAGATAAACGGCTGACTACCATGGCAAATAATATAAAATGTAATCATAAATGAATAGGAAAGATACATCCCCCAATACTCAGTTGGTCAAGGCACCAAACCTCTTCTTCTATAAAGCATTCAAATCAGATGCCCTGCTAACCACGAGAAGCAGATTGTTTGTGTTTCTTTACAGGAATCCTGGAAAAACCATCTGAACCCCTGCACACCCTGACGTCACTCACTAGATGGCACGACTACCGTGGCACACCCCCCGAAACCCTAGATGTCACTCAACGCGATCTGAGGAATCTGATTCGCAGACTCCAAGGACAGAACCTTTTTACTGCCTGTCTGCCTTTCCTGCTTTCGCTTTGACCTGTCACGTTTTGGCGGTTCCAGCTCACAATCTACAGAAAAGCAGAATTCCAGAGGCTGACCTTCCTCATGCAGCATTTCATCCCTTGCCATTTCTCCCCCAGTCGCCTACTTTGGACTGAGACTTCTATCGGACTTGCTGGTATACCCTTTGGACACTTTAGACAATTTTACAGCAGCTTCCTTCCCTTCACGTTGCTGGTTTTTCATAGACTGATCCTGAGTAATTCATAGACTTTACAGACTGTTGCCTTGAGGACTATACAATGCCAAATAGCCCCTCTGTTTGGTGGGTCATGCCTCCCGCCTCCCCCTCATTATGTACCCTTGCCCCTTTCCCCACCCAAACAGGGAATGCTCCTTTACACACCAATCCTTCCCTTCACACCACACTGGCTTTTACTTCTCCCCTTCGTGTCCCTTCCTATTTTGTTATGTCATGTAGGCTTATGCCCAAAAGGTTTCTGCCCCATGATAGTCTTTTATAGACTTTGTACATCTTATGCTATTACTAGGTAGAAAGATAGAAAAGATGTAGAGATATTGTGAAGAGATGGTTGAGCAGGCTGCGCTTAAACCTATGAGATGAGTCTCTCCAGGTAAGTCTCTCTCTCTAAAGAGGGGTTAAGCACAGGAGGACGCATAAATCTCACAAGGTTGGCAGCCATTTAAGCCTTCCCTCCTCCACAGAAAGTCCTACATCTTCCCACCTGAGCATGGCATTCCTCTAAAACATTTAAGCCTGCTCCATTCCATTTTTCTTTACTGTGTCCATTTAGATATAAAGGGATAGGAGGAGATGTTGCTGAGGACTTATTCTGATGCAGTCTCCGCCCCCAGGTTTTTCTATGCTCTGCTAAATCCTAGAGTGCCCCCTTTCAACCAATCCTGGCTCCGCCCCCAGGTTTTTCTATGCCCTGCTAAATCCTAGAGTGCCCCCTTTCAACCAATCCTGGCCCTACACGTCACCCCTGGTTGTCGCCCAATAAAAAGCCCCCTCACCCCTCCCTTCTCTCTCTCTGGGCTCTCGGCTCTCCCTCTCTGAGGTCTCGCTCCCTGCTCTCCCCCCGTGGTCGGCCATTGCTGGCTCCACGTGGTCTGAACCAAACCTCCCCCCCCATCCTATAATAAAGATCTGTGTACCCCTTTGCTCTGGACGTCCGCTCTCTTCTCCGCAGTGCAGCCCGACACCAGACCACCTCAACAACACACCACCTGCAGGGGAGTCACTTCACAGCCAGTGAAGCAGGTCTGCAGGTCTCTATCTTTCTCTCCTCTTCTCTGTCTTCCCCTCCTCTCTCCATTTCTCTCTGTCCTATCCAACAACAATGACATCGATAATAACTACAACAATAAAACAACAAGGGCAACAAAAGGGAATAAATAAATAAATAAATATAAAAAATAAAAAATAAAAAGAAGTGTCAGTCCAGTGTCAACAATCAGGAAAAAATGCCGCATGTCTATCTAGATGGGGGAGGACAGCCACTGGAACTTTTCTTCTCTGTAGAGAGTGAGCTGGTACCGCCAAAATGTGACAGGTGAAGCAGAAGCAGGAAGAACAGACAGTGATAGTAAGAGAAAGGAGGCAGGAAAATCTTGTCCTTTGGAGTCTGTGAATCAAGTTCTCCAGATCGTGTCAGGTCACATCATGATTTGGGGATGGCTGTAGTTGTGGGCGATGTCAGAGGACAGGGGTCCAAGATGGATTTCTGGAGATTCCCTATGAGCAGATGCTTCATCATGTGAAGGCTTGACATAACTGTAGTCAATTACTTATGAAGAAAAAACTTGTAACAAATTAGAAGTTTACTATAATTGATAACTCAATGATTATAACTGGTTTAGGTATCTTTATAATTTTGTTTAAAGATCATTTTATGTGACCTCATGTAGCAGTCTTTGTTCAGCAGGATCTTAAGACCAAATTTAGGTAAATATATATTGATTTTTAACTATTTTTTACATTGGACTTTTAAACAAACTCACATTAGTGACAATGTTTTTTTTTTTTTTGAACATTTACAATGTCAGATTGATGCCAGATTTGTTGTGGATTAATTTCCACAAGATTAGTTTACAGGGCATTTTGGGGGGCCCTCCAAAAATGTCCTAGAGAATTTGTATTTTAACTTTTGGAGATGATGAATTATCACATTGAATATTTAGACTTTTATCTTAAATACTCAGTTACTTTAGCGAACTAATTTTATCTTTCCAGGTAAAAATGTAGCTTCAAAGTTACACTTTTAACCATTAAGTTAATGTTTACCAAACTTGAAATACACACATAAAACATGTAATTCATAACACACAGGAGGAGAAAAACTTTTGTAACTAACACATATCATTTCAAACGCAAATTTAGATCTGTACTGTCATAGTTGAACCATCTTTACTCACACAGTTTAAAACGAAACACTTCATATTTATACCAAGACTTAAAAAGAAATCAAAAAGAAGAAAAAAAACATTTTTGGACTGTTACTGGACGTCTCCAGAAACCATGGCTGCATCCAGCATTTTTATATAAAGCCAATTAAGTTTCAGAGTACTCTGAGCAAAATGGGTCATACAAAAAAATTTGGTCACTCAACTCACTCAGTTTTTTTTTTCAGCTCACTCACTCACTCAAAAAATACAACTGGCCAGTCATGGCATAAGATATCGGGGGGGGGGGAGAGCTCTGTGAATCAATTTTTTCAGATTCTGCCATGTCGTATTATGGATCCTGGGGTGCGTCCTGCAGCCAGTCCTCTTGCAGTGTTTCTTGTTCCTCAGTGATATCAGTGCCATCATGTGGGTTTTGTTGGACATGGCAGGCAGGAACCCAGACAGGTTTGGAGTAATTCTGTGGAAAAACGTATGCAAAACCCCTCCCCATGGTCAATAGGTGGTCAGGCCCATTCCAAATTTTATCGAGTGGGTCTTTCCATTTGACTTTAATAGCTGGGAGGGTGGATGGTGTTTGCCAGTGAAGAATAATAGGAGGTTGGTCCGAGTTTTTGTAAATATTAAAGAGATTTAATGTAGTTAAGGCTTTTGCCAGCTGGATAATGGGGGGTACATTTCCCCTTTTTCTTTATTTAATTGAGCCTTAAGAGAGTTTGATGGGCCCTCTTGTCCCTGTGGATTATACGGAATGCCTGTGGTATGAGTAATGTTCCAGAGGGAACAAAAATCTTTAAATTGTTTGCTGGTAAAGCAGTCCAATTGTCAGTTTTAAGTTGAAGATGTATGCCCATTACAGCAAAACAACAGAGCATATGGATTATAAGCTTTTTGGACTTTCTCCTGTCTGAGCTGTAGTCCACATAAACTTAGAGAAGGTATCAATTGAGACAAACACATATTTTTGTTTGCCAAAGTTGGGTATTTGGGTGACATCGATTTGCCAAAGAGCATTGGCTTTTAAGCCTCGGGGGTTAACCCCAAGAGTCTGAATATCAGGTGTTTTGATTAGACCTGCACAAGAAGAGTACGTAGCAAGAATGCATTTCAATTGTGCCAGAGGAATATCATGAAATCGAGCTCGAAGGCCTTTAAGATTAACATGGGTTAGGGAATGAAAGTTAGCAGATTAGAGACAGAGGCTAGGAGAATTCCTGTGGAGGCAAGGTGGTCAGCTGCAGGATTCCCTTCTGACAGGGGACCTAGAAGAGGGCTGTGGGAATGAAGGTGTTGAACATACAATGGTTGGGTTCGAGAACAGAGCATAGAGGAAATTTGAATTAAGAGAGGATATAGTGGGTTGTCATCAATTTTCACATAAGAACGAGCAAGCCATGGAAGTAAGTTAACAGTAGACACACTGTCAGAAAAAAGGTTGAAGGATTCTGGTACAGCTTTTAATGCAAGGAAAACAGCATAAAGTTCTTTGTACTGAGGGGAATTATCAGGAAGCTCAGTAAAGAGAGGTTTGGGGTAATGCTGGTCTGGGTAATATATAATAGCAGCAGCTCTCTTTTCCACCATCAGTGAAGACTGTAGGAGCAGAGGGGATGGGATCTTGAGAGAAA
Source organism: Erinaceus europaeus (assembly GCF_950295315.1). NCBI lineage: Eukaryota > Metazoa > Chordata > Mammalia > Eulipotyphla > Erinaceidae > Erinaceus > Erinaceus europaeus. Next base: position 37,421,722 of record NC_080163.1, read on the forward strand.
AGTTTAGGTACTAGTAAAGGCAAAAGAGGCAAAGAAGCCATCAAATTATTAGAGGGAAAGTGATTATCTAATTGTCCTGGAAAACCCATTAAACTTACGGCAAAACGAGAATGGTGGCGTATGAGCCACTCTGTATCTGTGAGAGAAAAGGGAAGAATGATTGAAACCGGTTCCCTTCCTAAGACCTGTACTGATCTGTTTCTTCCTTGGTGAATTATAAATGTTAAGGCATCAATCTCGGTAAGGAGTCTTGGGGCTCCTCCTACTGGCGTATGAAGCCATTCGAGAATGCCAAGCTTCTGCCACAGTGCCCCCACTACTGTGGGGGTGGAGTCGAAAATTAGAAGATTTACCGGAGAGGAGGGTGAGAACCGAATGAGGTACATGTCCTGGAGAGCCTGGTTAACTCTTTCCAGTGCCAAGGAGGCTTCTGGGGTTAACATACGCTTTGAGGAGTATTGAGCTACGCTGTGGAGAAGAGAGAGAGGAGATCTGGAGCGAAGAGGGAACACAAATCTTTATTTGTGCTGGCACCTCAGAGTTGGGTGAGAGAGAAGCAGGTTGGGCCATGTGGAGGTAGAAAAAATGGTTGCCTCACACAGTAACCTTTCCTGCATCTAAACACCAAAGTGAAGAGCCGGCAAGAGAGCAAGTTTCAGAAGAAGAACGGCTTTTATGGGAGTAGCTCTTGCGAGAATGGGAAGGGGGAGGAGTAACCATAGCACTCCAAGGTAGGATAATAACTCTCATGAGAATGGGAAGGGGGAGGAGTAACCATAGCACTGCAACTATTGCAGGGAATAGACAATGCCCTGAGGGCACAACATGGTGGAACAGGTGCTCTGAGAATATCCCAATTCTCTCGGGAACTAGCAATAGCCTGAGGGGACAACATGGCAGATGTGACTGCATCTGCACAATTTCCCAGCAGAGGAGGGCTGTTTTTTTCCTTTTAACAAATCAAATAGCAGTTGCAGGCAGCTAGTAGGGAGATAAAGATACAGCCTAAGCCAATTTAAATTTCCAAGAAAACTTTGTAAATAAGCAAGAGTGAGATTAGATGGAAAAGTTACACAAGGTTTTAAAGGACGAATCTGCGTTAGGGAAATCTATGAGCCTAAAAATGATATTTGAGGGATAAGCTATATCTTCTCAGGAGCTACATTAAGGCCGCTTTTCTTTAAGGCAGGGATAAGAAAATCATGGAGGGCGAAGAGATCTGTATCTAATTCTTCCCATATTAACACATCATATATATAATGAAAAACTTTAAGGCCCTTATGAATATACAGAAAAAGGGCAGATTTAACAGTCTCTTGACAAATAGTAGGACTATTGGCCATGCCCTGGGGCAGTCAGTAGGGCTGGCGTTATTAATAGAAAGAACAGAGAAGGCAAAACCTTTACAATCTTGTGGGTGTAAGGGAATAGAGAAAAACAATCCTGTATATCAATGCTATGCTTATAATTTCTGTGGGAATTGCAGAAGCAAGAGGCAAACCCGTTTGGGGGGAGCCCCAAACCTGCATGGTTTTATTAACTGCATGAAGATCTTGGAGGAGGTGCCATTTTCCTGATCACTTTTAATCACAAAGACAGGAGTATTCCATGGGCTCCGGGAATGGCAAATGTGTCCCAAGGACAACTGCTCTTGGACGAGCTTTTTTAAAATGTCTTACTTTTCCCTAGGCAAAGGCCACTGTTCCACCCAGACAGGCTCATTAGAAAGCCAATCTAAGCAGGGATTTCTGTTACAAACAGTGGCAGTTAGTACTGGGGGTGCTAGTCAGGTCTAGTAGTCTCACAGGAGTGAGTGTGGTGCCCTGCAGAGGTGTCTGAGGATATAACTATATCCAGAGATTCCAGCAAGTCTCTCCCCAATAAATTGGTGCTTATATCAGCTATTAAAGGCCGAAAGCATCCGGTAGTCCCTTCTGGATTTTCCCACACAAGGGAATTTCATGTGAGGAATGCTTGAGTAAACCCTCAAACACAATGTAAGCGCGGTCCAGGGAGGAGTTCCCAACTCTGGGGAACCTCTACTTGTCTTAATATTGTCTTATCTGCCCCCGTGTCAATCAAACACTTAAAAGGAATATTACCAATCCTTATTGTCATAGTTGGATGACCCCTTTCTAAAACAGGGGTGGTCCATAAAATCTCAGGCTCTGAATCTGAACCGTTCTCTTGCTCCAACTGGTTATTTCTATGCTGGAAGTTCCCACACGCTGCACGTTCCTCCTTCTGCTCACCCTCTGCCATTGTTACGTGGCGTGGTGGGTGGAGCAACGGGTTGGGTCACAAGCTGGGCTTCTGTTTATGGGAGAAGGGTGAGGCACCAACCGTGCGACCTGCTTCATTCCCTCTTGAAGGCGGGGCTAAGGGACACCCCGCACCTAGTTTAAATCCCTGTTTACATTTGGCAGGGGCGTGCCATTCCTATGGAATCTTGACCAAGAATCTTTCCTCCAATGAAACCCTTTCTGTCATCTGGGACAAGGCATTCAGGGTCTCTGGCTCCCTGACTGGAGGCAGGGTTGCCCTGACTGGAGGTGGGGTTGTGGTTTATTTTCTGGACATTGATTACACCAATGCCCTTGGCGACCACACTGAAAGCAAGCCCCTTTTCACTTATGTAGGGTAGCTGCATAGGCCTGCATTATAGGTACCTGACAAGAGCTTGACCTAAGATCCTGTGTAGCTAAAATCCAGCTATCTAGGTGTTCATTCTTAAGAGTGATACAGGCCTGTTCAAAATGCGGAAGCATGCCATCCCAGACAATGGATCACAGGAGGAGAAAACGGGCATCAGGATTATAAATCTTCCTTTCCAAACTCGATTGGACCCTGGCAATGAATTTAGCCAAGGATTCATCTGGTTCTTGTTGAAGGGAGAGAATAGGGGCTGAGGCTGCTCCGGTGGTTGGTGTTAACCGCTCCCATGCTCTTAATGCACAGAGGCGTACCTGATCAAAATACCTGGGTGGAAACTTGGCCTCTGCCTGTTGAATTCCTGTTTCCAAATAACCCATTCCAAAAAATGCATCAAAATTCCCCTCTGGCTGATCTTGACTATTTTTCTGCAATTGTTGTAAACATTCATCATGAAAAAAAGTGCCTCCTATTGCAGGAAGAGTGGGCCTGGGATTGTAGTGCGAGTTACGTCCCTCCAATCTTGGGGGGGTATTAAGGTTCTGGAGCAGGCCTTGTAAAATGGACCTGGTCCATGGAGAATGAATTCCATCATCCTTAATAGCCTGGCGTAGTTCATAAAGGTCTGTGGCAGAATATGGATACCAGGCCTGAGGTTTTTGTCTATTGGGGGCAACATTGACCAGGAATGTGTGGACTTGCTCTGATAACTGTGTAGCAGTGGGGGAAGGAGTCACAGAAGTGGAAGCCGCTGGATAAGCAGTGGCCAAAGAAGTGGCTGTGTAGGCTGCAGGAGAATCCAGACATGTGTCTGCCAAAACAGGAGCCTTGGGGCAAGATGCAGAGAGCTTAGGGTGGGTCCGGATCAGGACAGGCTTGCTTCATCTTTTAAGCATTTATGGTGCTGTGTAAATGCTATTACCATTTGCTTTAATTCTTGGACCTCAGCCTCAAGGTCCCTTAGCCTTTTGGGAGGTTGCCCTATATATCCCCTAAAAACTGCGACCATGGTCAAAAGCATCCATGGTGTGGCCCTGAGAAAAATGTCCCAGAGATATAAAAATCGTATGTAGAAAAAAGAGTACAGGATTTGGAAAAGATCATCCATGGCAGAGAGGTCTCAGAAAAATAAGAAGAAAAGAGAAAAAAAAAAAGAATCACAGTGCCTTAACATGAGGTTGCAGATACCCAAATGGTGTACACTTATCTGGGATGTCTTCTAGTAAGTCTGCTGGTATGTGTCCCTGTTTGGGCACCAAATGCTGGAATAGCCTGAGGGTGCTTCTTCCCAAGAAAGTGCTCTCTGGGTTGGAGAGAACTCGACTGGAGCCAACCTAGCCTGCTGCATAGGAGAGAGATCAGGAACTCATGCCAGGCTAGCGTCACAGGAGATTCTGGGACTCTCAGAGCCGGAAGGCAATCCCAAGTGTATTCAACCAGAAGAGCAGCTGTATATATACTCGCCAAGTAGGGTGGAAACAGGATGTGACATAGAGAGGGTGGAGCAAAAAGAGATTGGTGGAAATCAGGGTGTGACAAGGAGAGGGGGCGGAGAAAAAAAAACCAGTTCAAACCAGTGGGATTAAACCAGTGCACTGCAGGCAGGGCGGTTCTTAGGTAACAGGTTATGTAAATAAACTGCAGTGTTAAGTAGGGGGAAGCTGGCATACTGCCCAACAATATTGATAATATGAACTAATATTATCTGCTGCAACTAACCAACTCTCACAGTGGGCTGTGAATGCAGCTACAGACAGCTTTTGTCTACGAGCTTCTGTATTTTGCCAATACCCTGTGAATCAATGGACTTATAACCAAACCCTTTACCCTTCTCCTGGCTCCCATGAGCCAAAACCAGGTGCCACCACTTGGCCCCTAATCTTTCTAATATTGATAGTCTTCAGTGTCAAGACACCAGAGTAAGTTATAGTTCTGTGGCATCTCTCTATCTTTATCTAAATAGAAAGTTGGCCCAGGCTGGGAAGTCACATATGCTCAAGGTTCCAACACAAAAAATTAATTAAATTAGCAAACAGACAAAAATAAACCCTTGGAGGCCAGGTGGTAGCACAGTGGGTTAGGGGCACATGGCACAAAGTACAAGGACCAGCGTAATGATCCAGTTCAAACCCCAGGCTCCTCCCCTGCAGGAGGTCACTTCACAAGTTGTGAAGCAGGTCTGCAGGTGTCTTTCTCTCCGCCTCTCCGTCTTCCCCTCCTCTCTTGATTTCTCTCTTTCCTATCCAAAACAACAAGGGCAACAAAATGGGGGAAAAAATGGCCTCCAGGAGCAGTGGATTTGTAGTGCAGGCACTGAGCCCCGGAAATAACCCTGGAGGCAAAATAAATAAATAAATAAACAAAATAAAAATCTTTTTAAAAAAACACTTCATCGTCACCAATATAACTATTGTTTCTTTCCACATACAAGACATTATTTATATTTATCCACATATAGAATTTTTTCCTTTTGTGTGTGTGTCTCTTTTTATTTTGTTGTGCATTGTTTTTGTTGTTTTCCTCCAGGGTTATCACTGGGGCTGGGGGCTGGCACTATGAATCCACTGCTCCAGGCATCCATTCTTCCTATTTTATTGGCTTGGATAAAGAGAAATTGAGAGAGGAGGGGAAGATAGAAAGGGAGGGAGGGGGGCCGGGTGGTAGTGCAGTGAGTTAAGTGTACATGGTGCTAAGCTCAAGGACTGGCTTAAGGATCCTGGTTTGAGCCCCCAACTCCCCACTTACAGAGATGGGTCGCTTCACAAGCAGTGAAGCAGGTCTCCAGGTGTCTATCTTTATCTCCCCCTCTCTGCCTTCCCGATTTCTCTCTGTCTTATCCAACAACGATGATGATAATAACAACAACGATAAACAGCAAGGGCAACAAAAGGGGAAAAATAGCCTCCAGGAGCAATGGATTCATAGAGCAGTCACTGAGCCCCAGCAATAACTGGAGACAAAAAAAAAAGAAAGAAAGAAAGAAAGAAAGAAAGAAAGAAAGAAAGAAAGAAAGAAAAAGAAAGGGAGGGAGGGAGAAAGATAGGCATGGTGTAGAGATAGATAGCACAATGGTTATGTAGAGAGATTCTCATGCCTGAGGCTCCAAAGTCCCAGGTTCAATACCCCATACCACCATAAGCCAGAAATGAGCAGTGCTCTGCTTAAAAAGGGAGAGAGAGAGAGTAAGAGAAAGACATCTAGAGATCTGCTTCACCACTTGTGAAACGACCCCCCTGAAGGTGGGGAGCAGGAGTCTCAAACTGGGATCCTTGTACAGGTCCTTGTGCTTTGTACTATGTACACTCAACCTGGTGCACCACTGCCCTACCCCCCCATAGGCTTTTTTCTCAATATTGTTTCTTTCAATCCAATCCACCCCCAGGACTTAATTCCCTCTTTTCTGAGAAACAACTTTTAGAAGCTCTTTGAATAAGGCCATATCAGTGAAAATCTTTTAGTTCTGTGTTGTCCAAAATGTCTATATTTTGCTCATTTTTGAACAGCTTAGATGGGTGTAGGAGTTTAAACTGATGATTCTTTTTCTTGATCCTCAGAAAATCAGATTCTTGCCTTCTGTAGCTGATGAAAAGGCTCTTCAGTGATGATTTCTTTGTAGCCGATGTTTCCCTTTTCTGTGGTTTCTTTTAGGATTTCTTTCACCCTCTCTGGTAACATGAAGTTCCACTATAGTGAACCAGGGATAGAGTGAATTTTTTCTCTTTCTGTTCAAAGCTCACCCATCTATCCCTTCAACTGGAAGATTCCTGTATCTATCACTTCTGGAAAAATCCATAGCTCTCAGTTCTTTCTTTGCATATTATTTCTTTCCATCTCTTCATTGTCTTCTAAAGTTTACATTAGAGAATTTGATCTGCTTATTCTAGTCTCTCTATAGCTTGGTTGTTTTTTCTCATTTCTCTTTAATGTTAAAATAATAATAATAATAACCTCTACATTGAAGTAGTACACTCATCTAAGTTGAATTTAGGAGAGAAAAGAGTTCTGTGGAAAATGATGTTGTGTGTGTGTGTGTGTGTGTGTGTTTAGTAAAAGCACATTTTACTTACTAACTGTGCTCTCTGAAGGCCCCAGTAAAACTCCTGCCCACACAGCCACCCCCAGGGCCTTACTGTACATTCAGACTCAAACAAAGATGAATGTTAAAGAAATCAGAAGCATAGAATGACTTAGAATAATCAACTACCAAGTAAAAAATAAGAACATCAAATGATTACCAAAGCTAAGTAGAAAAAAGGGGAATTTTGTTTTTCTTTCTTTCTTTCTTTCTTTTTTTTTTTTTTTGTGTGTGTCCTCTGAAACTTATGTTGAAGACTAGAGAGGTCTATGTGAAGCCTATGTGATCCCCATTTCAACTGGGATCAAACCTTTTGAATATATCCCATGATAAGGAACCTCTCCTCAACACCTCCACCAAGATAGTCCTTAATCACATGGGAGAGGAGTCAGGAATGAATGGGAAGGAGCTGGAGTTTGGCAGAGGTGTACAGACCACCTTAGCAAATCACCACCTTCAGAAAGACAGCCCAAGGTCTGGATACATTCCTTCTATTCATCCAACTCTCCTGAGTAGCATCAGAGAAAAGGATGGGGTGAATGGCTCAGGAGATAGCTCACTAGCTAGGACATATGCCTTACCATTTGCTAAGTCCTGGGTTCAAGTTCTGTTACTACATGGTGGCACAAGGGAGTTAGAGGCAAAATTAAGCTGAGACATGGGCAAAATTAACAAAATTAACCTGCCAGACTCTGGTCTTTGTCTACAAAATTTCAAAAAAAAAGAACAAGTGTCTGTTGTTGGGTGGTGAGATAACCAATTAAGTGTACATGTTATGATGTGTGAGGACCCAGGTTTAAGCCCCCAATCTCTACCTACAGGGAGAAACTTCACTATCAGTGAAGTAAAGCTACAGGTGCCTTTCTTATTCTCCTTCTCCTTCTTCTTCTTCCCCTCCTCTTTATTTTTAATATTTTATTTATTTTACTTTAATGAGATAGATACAAAAAGAAACACTAGAGCACTGTTCAGCTCTGGCACTGGGGATTGAACCTGAGAGCTTGGAGCCTCAGGTATGAAAGTCTTTTGCATAATCATTATGCTGTCTTCCTGGCCCTCAGGTGTCTTCCTTTCTCTCTCCCTATCCCCTTTTGATTGCTATCTCTATCCAAATAGAAATAAATACAGAACTCCCTCCTCAAAAAAAGGAAGAAAGAAAAAGTGTAGGCAGAGCCCCTGAAAGGAAAAGAAGAGGGAGCTGGGCAGTGGTGCACCTCGTTAAGCACACACAGTACTAAGCACAAGAACCTGCACAAATACCCTGGTTTGAGGCCCCAGTCCCCACCTGCAGCAAGAATGCTTCACAAGCAGTGAAGCAGGTGTCTTTCACTTTCCTTTTCAGACTCCCCTTCCCTTCTCAATTTCTCTCTGTCCTATAAAGTTAAAAAAAAAAAAAAAAAAAAAGGAAAAGAAAAAAAAATGTCGGGTTGCGTCGCCTGAGAAAAAAGAGACCAGGAACTTGTAGCAGAGCAGGAACGCAAATCTTTATTCATGCAGACGCTCCAGAGTTGGGTGTGAGCACAGCAGGTTTAGGCCACGTGGAGCTAGCAAAATGGCTGTCTCCCACTATGTACGCCAGCCCATCTCCAGGTCAGGACTCGGAAGAGAAAAGAGAGAGAGAGAGTGGAAGCAGGAGTGACTTTTTTAAAAAATATTTATTTTATTTATTTATTCCCTTTGTTGCCCTTGTTGTTTTATTGTTGTAGTTATTATTATTGTTGTCATTGTTGGATAGGACAGAGAGAAATGGAGAGAGGAGGGGAAGACAGAGAGGAGGAGAGAAAGATAGACACCTGCAGACCTGCTTCACCGCCTGTGAAGCGATTCCCCTGCAGGTGGGGAGCCAGGGCTCGAACCGGGATCCTTATGCCAGTCCTTGTGCTTTGCGCCATCTGCGCTTAACCCGCTGTGCTACAGCCCAACTCCCAGGAGTGACTTTTATAGGAGAATTCCGGAAGTGGCAAGTCGGGATGGAATTGGCTAGGAAAGGGGGTGGAGAAAACAAGGCACTCTGGGAAGGTAGAAAGCTTCCATAGCAATGGTTGCTATATTTTTTTAGTTCGCGGGAATGGGCGATACCCTGATGGGGTAATGTGGTGGCAGAGAAGTAATTTTTAAAACAAGGCAGAAGACTGATATGTAAATAATAATACTTGCATGGAAATATGGTGGCTTGTGGGTCCTGCCTAACTCAACCACATCTGTACAATATCCCAATAAAAATAGGAGGAAAAAATGGCTGCCGGGAGCAGTGGATTTGTAGTGCTGGCACTGAGACAGGACTGGAGGCAAAAACTAGAAAAGAGAAAGATGGCAGGAGCATTAGAAGGGCAAAAACCTGGAAAACTGGTCCAGTAGAAAAGAGTCAGGGAGGGCTAGGTGGTAGTGCAGCAGGTTAAGTGGACATGGCACAAAGCGCAAGGACAGGTTTAAGGAGAATGGTTTGAACCCCTGGCTCCCCACCTGCAGAGGGGTCGCTTCACAAGTGGTGAAGCAAGTTTGTAGGTGTCAATCTTTCTCTCCCCTTCTTCTCTGTCTTCCCCTCCTCTCTCAATATCGCTCTGTCCTATCCAACAACAGCTATAACAACAGCCACAACAAGGGCAACAAAATGGAAAAGTAACCTCCAGGAGCAGTGGATTTGTAGTGCAGGCACCAAGCTCCAGTGATAACTCTGGAGGCAAGAAAAAAAAAAAGAGTCAGGTGATTGAAATAGACCAACAAGAAATTCATTCCAGATAGACAGATTGTGATATAAAAAGACAGAAAAGAAATCAACTATTTGCCAATTTTCTCCAATGACCCACACATATCTGTATATCTTTTTTTTTTTCAAAATAAAGTTTGAAATGCCTGATTCGGGGGTCCATCAATTCTTTATGGAAACCTACTTAGATAAGCCAGACACTATGAAGGAAACACTCAGGCTTCCCTCCCTCAAAAATGGCACTGGGGGGAAACTCCATGGATGGATGGTGGAGTAGTGTCATGGTCTCTCTCTCTCTCTCTCTCTCCATTGCTCTCTCTCTCTCTCTCCCTCTCTCTTTTTTTCTCTATGAAATGTTATAAATAATAAAAGAATTGGCCCCAGGAACAGTAGAATTGTTCATATACAATGCACACACACACACACACACACACACACACACACACACACACACACACACACACACACACACACTGAAAGAAAGAAAGAAAGAAAGAAAGAAAGAAAGAAAGAAAGAAAGAAAGAGAGAGAGAGAGAGAGAAAGGTAGAAAGCCCAGACCCAGGACTGAGGGTCATGCTCCTGTTTCCTAACATTTTTGTACATGGAGAGTTTGGCTACATGCTAATGGTACCTAGGAGTCCATAATGCTGGGTTTCTGGCCACACTCTGCAATGGCCACAGCAGTGAGCAGATCCCAAGCAGCCTCTAGAAACACCGAGGTCCACCCACTCTACCTCATGCCTTCAAGCCAGCCATCACCTCCCAAAGAGCCAGGCTTCCCTTCTGTGACCTAGAGGTAAGGACCTCGATGGCCCATCCCACAGGCTGGAGGGCTGTTTGGCAAAGCAAAAGAGGAAACTACATTCACATGTTGTCAGTCTTATGGAGTGTTATTCAAAATGAAAAATTCTTAAGCACCCGGGCGCAATTTTGTTTTACATCCTTAGAACTGTGGTCTTATTTACATCAAATTGGTTTTTAAAGACATGACCCCAGAATTTTTAGACAAGTCTAAAATAATGGGACTACATCAAATTGAAAAGCTTCTACACAATGAAAGAAAATTCCACAAGGATCAACAACAATCCAGCAATTGGGAGAAGACATATGCACCCCTGTGTTTATAGTTGCATTGTTCACAATAGCCAAGAAGTAGAAGCAGTCTAAATGCCTTTTAACAGATGACTAGATAAAGAAGTTCTAGGACATATATTCAATGGAATACTATTTTTCAGTTTTAAAAGATGATATTGTATCCTCCAGGACAAAACGAATGGAACTGGAGGTAATTAGTTCAGAAAAACTTAAAACCATTTGTGAGCAACTGGGGAGATGGCTCAACTGGCAGAATACTGAATTTGCATGCTTGAGATTCCCAGCTGGAATCCCCAACATGTACCAGAGTGATTCTCTGACTTCTTTCTGTGTGTCTCATGTGAAACTAACACACACATTCTCTCAATATATATATTTTTTCAGAGCATTTCTTAGCTCTGATTTATGGTAGTTCCAGAGATTGAACCTGAGATTTCTGGTGCCTCAGTCTATCACATTATTTAAGGTGCTATCTCCCTGGCCCATAAAATAAATCTTTTTGTTGTTGTTGTTACTTTATTATTATTATTTGTTATTGGATAGAGACAGAGAGAAATTGAGAGAGAAGGGGGAGAGAGAGAGAGGAAGAGAGACAGAGAGACACCTGCAGACCTGCTTCACCGCCTGTGAAGCGACTCCCCTGCAGGTGGGGAGCTGGGAGCTCGAACCAGGATCCTAACCGGTCCTTGCGCTTTGCGCCACGTGTGCCCAACCCGCTGCACTACCACCCGACTCCCTCATAAAATAAATCTTAAAAAATACATGGTGGCCGGGAGTCAGGTGGTAGCGCATCTGGTTCAATGCACGTGGTGCAAACACAAGGACAGGTGTAAGGATCCTGGTTAGAGCCCCCAGCTGCCCACCTGCAGGGGAGTCGCTTCACAAGTGGTGAAGCAGGTCTGCAGGTGTCTATCTTTCTATCCCCCTCTCTGTTTTCCCCTCCTCTCTCCATTTCTCTCTGTCCTATCCAAGAACGACGACAACAATAATAACTACAACAATAAAACAACAAGGACAACAAAAGGGAATAAATAAATAAATATTTTTTAAAAAATACATAGTGGACAGAGAGGTAGAATGTGTGTGTGTATGTGTGTGTGTTTCTCTTGAGATAAATTAAATTAATCTTTTAAGAAAAATAGTCTAGGAGGTTGCACAATAGACACATTAGACTCTCAGCCATACTGTGCAGAGTTCAGTCCTTGACAGCACATGCACCAGAGTGATATCTGGTTCTTTCTCTCTCTCCACCTCTTTCTCATGAATAAATAAATAATTATTATTTTTTTTTATTTTTTTTATTTTTTTTTATTAAAGAAAGGATTAATTAACAAAACCATAGGGTAGGAGGGGTACAACTCCACACAATTCCCGCCACCCAATCTCCATAACCCACCCCCTCCCCTGATAGCTTTCCCATTCTCTATCTCTCTGGGAGCATGGACCCCGGGTCATTGAGGGTTGCAGAAGGTAGAAGGTCTGGCTTCTGTAATTGCTTCCTCGCTGAACATGGGCGTTGACTGGTCGGTCCATACTCCCAGTCTGCCTCTCTCTTTCCCTAGTAGGATGGGTCTCTGGGGAAGCTGAGCTCCAGGACACATTGGTGGTGTCTTCAATCCAGGGAAGTCTGGCCGGCATCCTGATGACACCTGGAACCTGGTGACTGAAAAGAGAGTTAACATACAAAGCCAAACAAATTGTTGAGCAATCATGGACCCAAAGCTTGGAAAAGTGGAGAGGAAGTATTAGGGAGGTACTCACTGCAAACTCTAGTATACTTCTGCTTTCTTACTTTGGTGCCATACTCCAAACTCAGTCAATTTCTGCTTTGCGTTTCTACTTCTTTTTTTTTTTTTTTTTTTTTTTACATGCATAACATTCCCCAGATTCCCATTTAGCAATACAACCCCCACTATTTCATTCATCATTTTTCATGGACCTGTATTCTCCCCACCCACCCACCCACCCCAGAGTCTTTTACTTTGGTGTAATACTCCAATTCCATTTCAGGTTCGACTTGTGTTTTCTTTTCTAATCTTGTTTTTCAACTTCGGCCTGAGAGTGAGATCATCCCATATTCATCCTTCTGTTTTTGACTTATTTCACTCAACATGATTTTTTCAAGGTCCATCCAAGATCGGCTGAAAACGGTGAAGTCACCATTTTTTACAGCTGAGTAGTATTCCATTGTGTATATATACCACAACTTGCTCAGCCACTCATCTGTTGTTGGACACCTGGCTTGCTTCCAGGTTTTGGCTATTACAAATTGTGCTGCCAAGAACATATGTGTACACAGATCTTTTTGGATGGATGTGTTGGGTTCCTTAGGATATATCCCCAGGAGGGGAATTGCAGGGTCATAGGGTAGGTCCATTTCTAGCCTTCTGAGAGTTCTCCAGACTGTTCTCCACAGAGGTTGGACCAATTGACATTCCCACCAGCAGTGCAGGAGGGTTCCTTTGACCCCACACCCTCTCCAGCATTTGCTGCTGTTACCTTTTCTGATGTGTGACATTCTCACAGGAGTGAAGTGATATCTCATTGTTGTCTTGATTTGCATTTCTCTGACAATCAGAGACTTGGAGCATTTTTTCATGTGTTTCTCGGCCTTTTGGATCTCTTCTGTGGTGAATATTCTGTCCAATTCATCCCCCCATTTTTGGATGGGGTTATTTGTTGTCTTGTTGTTGAGTCTGGTAAGCTCTTTATATATGTTGGTTATTAAACTCTTATCTGATGTATGGCATGTAAAGATCTTCTCCCATTCTGTGAGGGGTCTCTTGATTTGGGTAGTGGTTTCTTTTGCTGTGAAGAAGCTTTTTAATTTGATGTAGTCCCATAGGTTTATACTTGCCTTAGTCTTCCTTGTAATTGGATTCGTTTCATTGAAAATGTCTTTAAAAAAAATAAATTATTTTTAAAGTAATATTTAAAAATAAATAAATAATATAACAAGGGGGCCTGGGCAGTGACACCCTGCTCCCCTCGGGGTTGGCAACCACAACAGATTCCACCCAGAATTCTACAGAAGAACCCCCCCCCCCCCAGGATGAACCAGTGAAATAGCTCACTCAGATAGTGAACTGCTTTACCATGTGCACAACCCAGGTCTGAGCCTGGTCCTTACTGCATGCAAGGAAGTTTTGGTAGGGCCCTGCGGTGGTGCACCCAGTTAAACATACATAGTTCTAAGCACATGGATAGGCTCCCAACATGCAGGAGAGTCACTTCACAAGTGGTGAAGCAGATCTGCAGGTGTCTATCTTTTTCTTTCCCGCTCTGTCTCCCACTTCTCTCTCAATTTCTTTTTTTTTTAAATGTGTACGCTTATTTTCCCTTTTGCTGCCCTTATTGATTTTTATTGTTGTTGTAGTTATTATTGTTATTGATGTCGTCATTGTTGGATAGGACAGAGAGAAATGGAGAGAGGAGGGGAAGACAGAGAGGAGGAGAGAAAGATAGACACCTGCAGATCTGCCTTACCGCTTGTTAAGCGACACCCCTGCAGGTGGGGAGCTGGGGGCTGGAACCTGGATCCTTACTGGGTCCAACTCCCTTCTCTCTCAATGTCTATCTGCCTTATCCAGTAAAATGGGGAAAAAGTGGCCCACCAGGAGCCAGTGGACTCATGGTGCAGGCACAGAGCCCCAGTAATAAACCCTAGAGGCAAAAAAAGAAAACAGGGCCAGGCAGTGGCACATTGATTGAATGTACATGTTACCATGCTCAAGGGTCTGGGTCCAAACTACCAGTCCCACCTGCAGGGGGGCAGCTTCACAAAAGGAAAAGCAGGTCTGCAGGTGTCTCTCTTTCTCTCTTCCTCTCTCTATCTACCTCTCCCTTCTCAATTTCTCTCTGTCCTATCAAATGTGATAAAAACAAAATAAATCAAAAAAAAATTTTTTTTTCTTTTGCCTCCAGGGTTATCACTGGGGCTCGGTGCCAGCGCTATGAATCCACTGCTCCTGGAGGCTATTTTTCTCATTTTTTGTTGCCCTTGTTGTGGTTGTTATTGTTGTTATAGCTGTTGTTACTGTCGGATAGGGCAGAGAGAAATTGAGAGAGGAGGGGAAGACAGAGAGGAGGAGAGAAAGACAGACACCTGCAGCCCTGCTTCACCACTTGTGAAGTGACCCCCCTGCAGGTGGAGAGCCAGGGGCTTGAACTGGGACCCTTATTCCAGTCCTTGAGCTTTGCGCCATGTGCATTTAACCTGCTGTGCCCAGCCCCCAAAGCCATTTTTTGAAAAGAAAGAAAGATAAAAAGAAAAAGAAGACAGGTGCTAGCAAAATAGTTCAGTTGCCTAACTTACTTTGTCCACCCAGGTTCCAGCCCCACTGATAGAAGCTTCCCTGCTGTAGTGTCTCTGTCTCTCTTTCTTATTATTATTTTTTAGTGATTTGATATTGATTTACAAAATTACATGTCAACAGAAATATAATTCCACACTGTTCCAAACACCAGAGTTCTGAATTCCCAGTCCCTCCATTGCAAACCACCACAGTTCTCCCAAGGTTGCAGACATGGGTTAACTGTCATCTCTATAACTATCTGTCTACATTTGTACATAATTACCCACTTTTTCTTCCAGGTACAGTCCTCTCTTCCCCTCCAGGCCACACTATCACTACATCCAAATATTTCTCTCTTTTTTGTCCCCTCTCTCTGGGATGTGATTGAGTGGAGTTCAGAGCCCTCTTATCCTCTTCCTCCTATCCTTTCTCTCCCACTGGGAGTATGGATCAAAGTTGATTTTGGGGTGCAGAAGGTAGGAGTTCTGGCTTCTGTAATTGCCAACTGGGCGTTTGTAGGTCAATCCATACCACCAGCCTATTTCTATCTGTCCCTAGTGAGGTAGAGCTCTGGAGAGGTGAGGTTCCAGGATATACTAATAATGTAATCTGCCCTGAGAGGTCAAGATGGAATCATGGTTGCATCTGCAACTTGGTGTCTGGAAGGTGGAAGGACATAAAGTGTGTCTCTGATGATGGGCCTAGACCTCGAATAAATTCCTCTCTCCATTGTTACTGGTCATCTCTATCAGGGACAACAAAATAGGCCCCTTTGTGGGCCCCCATAAGACATTGCCCTTAACTTGGATCAACAATGGTAGAGAATGTTCTTCCAAAGAGACACTGAACAACATACTCTATGCTACACCTGAGGAAGATGAGTCCTGATATTGGGGCAGCTTGGAATGTTCCTACTCATGACCACAGAATGTGAGCTCAGCTCTACAGGGATGCAGAGGCCACATACGCTCCTAAGCTGAATATGGGCCCCAGATCACATCAGATTGATGGGGTTTACAGTCAACAA
The DNA here is from genome assembly GCF_950295315.1 of Erinaceus europaeus. Classification (NCBI taxonomy): domain Eukaryota; kingdom Metazoa; phylum Chordata; class Mammalia; order Eulipotyphla; family Erinaceidae; genus Erinaceus; species Erinaceus europaeus. The sequence continues at coordinate 37,437,574 of NC_080163.1, forward strand.
TATTTATACCCCTTTCCCATATTAGGGAGCTACTCTCTTCCCTGACCCAGCTTTCTGGTTCTTTTTCCAGCCATGACATCATCTCCCCAGACAATAACTAGGATCCACCTGCATATTAGATTTCAGGATCAGGAGAAAAAAAAAAAAAAAAAACTAGTATAGCCACAGGCCCTTTGGAATATAACTAAAATATGACTACTAGCTATCTACATAATGGAGACCACCCCCCACCCCCCGACACACACATACAACTCTTAATCTGCACTACTCCAGCCTTTAGGTTCATGATTAGTCAACAACTTGTTTGGCTTTATATGTTAACTCTCTTTTCAGCCACCAGGTTCCAGATGCTAGCATGATGCCGACCATACTTCCCTGGACAGACAACCCCACCAATGTGTCCTGGAGCTCCGATTCCCCAAACTCTGCCCCACTAGGGAGAATGAGAGAGACAGGCTGGGAGTATGGATCTATCTGTCAACGCCCATGTTCAGCAGGGAAGCAATTATAGAAGCCAGACCTTCCACCTTTTGCGTCCCACAATGACCTTGGGTCCATACTCCCAGAGGGTTAAAGAACAGGAAAGCTATCCGTAGAGTGGATGGGATACAGAGTTCTGGTGGTGGAAATTGTGTGGAGTTGTGTCCCTCTTATTCTATGGTTTAGTCAATGTTTCCTTTTTATAAATAAATTAAAATTAAAAAAAAAGTGTGTCTCTGTCTGTCTGAAAAAGTAAGCCCAGAGCTGTGACTCTCCACATTTATACTTGCCAATATAAAATAAAATAATAAACGATGTCAAAATGATTTATCAGTGTAAACCACATCAGCATCCTTACCTTTACCAGCTCTTCCCCCCAACCTCCCAAAGCTCCCTCATTCCCAGCTCCCCATAGTCCCAAGGAGCCTGGCCTGGGGACTCAGCGACCTGGTAGTATCTTAAATTGAAAGAAATTTGGGGAACTCCACATCCCCTGGAACCCCAGGATGAGAGGGCACATTCCAGCACTATCCCCTGCAGCGCAGCCCTGGCCTTCCCGGCTTGACTTTCCAGAGCACCCAGCGGGTGCCACTGCCAAGGTGCAGCTCAGCGGGCTGGCGGCTAGTGGGTGGTGTTGGGGGGGGGGGTGCGGACACTGCTCAGCGGCCACATCAAAGCACCCCATTTGGAGTGAGGGGTAAAAGGCCACCCAGTGTCTGCAATGATAAGCTTCCCAGGGCCGCCGCTCTCTACCCCCATGCACCCTCCTCTGCTGCCCCAACCTCTCGGGGACCCCCACCGCCCACCCCCGGAGCACAGAGGGTGGGAGCAGAGACCAAGCCCGCCCCACCCCGCAGTCAGACCGCTGGTTTCCCACCGCGCAGAATTCCCCCAGCCTGGGCTTTCTCTTTTTCTGGGTTAGTGGCAACTGTTACGAAAGAAACTGGGAGTTATGTTTTGAATCTGAAAGGATTCAAATGCTGCCCTCCTTGCCCCCTCTCCCCATTTCCACTATGACTGCAGCGTTGGTGGAGTCATAGTGGAAGATGGAGGCGTGTGTCATAGAGGATGGAGGCGTGTGTGGTGAGCTCCTTGCCCAGACCTCGCTGTCAGCCCCCAGCTCCCCAGAGGAAAGGGGAAGCCTTCTCCTCACCACCCCCTCCCTTCAGGACCTGCCCAGGGTGCAGAAGCTGCTCCCCATGGGACACCCCGCCCCCACAGCGGCAATGAGGCTCCAATGGCTGGAGAGCCGTCCTTGGGGGTCCTTAGCCTCCACCTGCAGAGAAGGACAGCCTGGACTCCTTCTGCAAGAAACTTCCAGTCTCTTTATGCCTCTTCCTTCCTTGATCACCAGAGGCCTGGTAGGCATCTCCTAGGTGCTAGGTGCTGGGATTACAACCCTTAACTAATCAGATCAAGCATTTAAAGCTGTAGGGGGTCTCCCTAGGGGAGAGGCTCAATCTCCTCAAACCACATTCCTACAGGGGATTAGAACTGGCTCCAAACTTTGCTCCCCTAGAGAAGGGGGCCTGTAGCAGCATTCCTGTGCTTCAAAGGCGCTCCCTCCCCACTTCTTCCTCCTTGGGCAAAACAAAGCTTCCTGCCAGTGCCCAGCAGCAAGCATCCTTCTTCTTCTCCTTCTTCTTCTTCTTCTTCTCCTTCTTCTTCTCCTCCTCCCCCTCCTCTTCCTCCTCCTCCTCCTCCTCCTCCTCCTCCTCCTCCTCCTCCTCCTCCTCCTCCTTCTCCTCCTCCTCCTCCTTCTTCCTTCTTCTTCTTCTTTTGCCTCTAGGGTTATTCCTGGGGCTTGGTGCCTGCATCACAAATCCACTGCTCCTGGAGGCTATTTTTTCCCTTTAGTTGCCCTTGTTTATCATTGTTGTTATTACTATTGTTGTCATTGTTGTTGGATAAGACAGAGAGAAATGAAGAGAGGAGGGGAAGACAGACAGGGGGAGAGAAAGACACCTGCAGACCTGCTTCACCGCTTGTGAAGCGACCCCCCCCCCCCCGCAAGTGGGGAGCCAAGGGCTCGAACCAGGATCCTTATGCTGGTCCTTGCGCTTTGCGCCATGTGCACTTAACCCAGTGCGCTACCACCCGGCCCCCCGCAGCTTCCTTCTACTCATCAAGGTTCAAATGGTTAGTTTCAAAGGTCCAAGATCCAGGTCCCTCTCCCCAACCCCCTCAATGATGGTCTTCTCAATCCCAGGTACCTTCCCTGCTGTCTGTCCTGCTGGAATCAAGGGGTGCCTCAGGGGTGAGAATCTACAGGAGGGGGGTGGGGTGGTGATGTCCCTGGTTGAGCGCACATGTTACAATGCACAAGGACATAGGTTTGAGCCCCTAGTCCCCACCTGCAGGGGGAAAGCTTTGCAAGAGGTGAAGCAGTGTTGCAGGTGTCTCTCTGTCTCTCTCCCTCTCTGTCTCCCCCTTCCCTTTGGATTTCTGGCTCTCTATCCAATAAATAAATAAAAATAATAAAAAGAATTATATATACATGCATATATATATATATATCAGCCTTTAAAGACCTCTCTAGGCTACAGGGGAGCAGCTTCTGAAGTGATGGAGCTGTGCTGTGGTGTCCTTCATTCTCTGGGTATCTTGCTGGTCTCCTGTTGTTTCTGGTACAGAACCCCCAGAGCACTTCCGTCCCCTTCAAGCTGTTTAGACACCTCAGTAACACCCTTGGGGGTGGGGCATGAGGGGGCTGATGTCCAGAAAAGACTGGTCCTGCAGGTTACTGTGGCAGGGGGTTGAGACCCAAGCAACTCCTTCATGGTGTCTGGCTCCTCATGGTAAGTTTCCACAAAGAACTGGGGAGGTGGTGGTCAGGCCTCACATCCTTTATTTAGGAAATGAAGCCATGCTGTATAGACACTTGCAGGTCATGTGGAGAGAATGGAGCTAGCTCATTTAAGATTGGCTCTTAACTGAGCCAGGGGAGATGGAAAAATCATTGTTGAAAATTCTATCAAGAGGTAACATCCATATTATTAAGATAGAATCTTTGGTCTTAAGAGATTTTCATTTATACCTATTAGCTGGAGAGAGAAAAGAATGCAATTTTTTAAAAG